>NC_041384.1:449045028-449245880 GCF_002162155.2 Triticum dicoccoides
CACGTTGGATGGCATTTTTTTTAAATAATCACTGGCAATTCTTTCCTATAATGACAATTTCACCTTTCATACATGGCATTTCTCTCAAAAACGCATGGCAATTTTAGTTATTTTGACATGGCAAGTGGGGCGTTCGCTGGCAATCGCCCGCAACGAATGTTCGCCGGATAAACGCGTTCGTAGTATATGGAATTACAAGGGATAGAATTACAAATAAAATTAAATTACAAGGGATATAAAATTCTCATACATCAAGTGGCAGTTCCGCTTTTTGGCACGAGTTCACATGAGTCCGAATTCAAAAAAAAAAGAGTAAAATTTTCCCGCGCAGTGTGATAAAGTGGAAGACCATGTGCACCTGTCTCGTATCTGCCCGCCGCGTGTGTCCGGCTTTGAATCTCATCTCATATAAACAATTTAGGAACGAGCGAAGCGTGTGGCTTCTTTATCGTGGTGCTCATTATCCATCCTCTCTCTCTCATAAAAAATGGATGATGCTCCCCCAAAAAATCACTCCATGGATGACACAGAAGCCATTGACTTCAGCCAGGCCCTACCTACCGTCCCAACCCGAAATCATTTGAGGCGCACTGATAATTTGAGGCGCTGTCCGCATCATCTGGCAGTGGCCGGTGAAGATCGCAGCCGCAGATGGCCCCGCGAAAGCGAGTTTGGTTGGTGAAAAACGTCGCGTCGTCTTCTTCCCCTTGGCGCCCCGTGGAGCCATTCCCCGTCCACTCCCACATTCCCACGGGCCACCGGGGAGAAAGAGATACCTTCCTCTGCCTCCATGAGGACCATGACGGCGATGGCGGCGGCGCTCCTGCTACTGGCGGCGGCGCAGGCGCAGACGCGGGCGGACCCGGCGTGCTACCCGCGGGTGTTCAGCTTCGGGGACTCGCTGGCGGACACGGGAAACTTGCTCTACCTCTACGGCAACGACTCCTACGAGGCCGCGACCAGGCTGCCCTACGGCGAGACCTACTTCCACAGAGCCACCGGCCGATTCTCCAACGGCCGCCTCATCGTCGACTTCATCGGTACGGCACAACAACCAACCGCCTCGCTGGATCCATCGGCCAGCCAGCTTGGTAGCAAGAGTATGTATACTAACTTGAAATCTGTGTGGGCGCAGCGGAGGCGCTGGGGTTGCCGTTCGTGCCGCCGTACCTGAGCGGGCGGAGCGCGGAGGACTTTGCCGGCGGGGCTAACTTCGCCGTGGGCGGCGCCACGGCTCTGAGCCCGGACTTCTTCTGGGAGAATGGGGTGCCCGCGTTTCGGGCTGACACGGTGCACCTTGACATGGAAATGGGGTGGTTCCGCGACCTCCTCGGCCTGCTCTGCCCCGGCGACGTCGCCGGTATGATAATTCGGCCCCTTCTCTTTTCCGCTTTGACATGGACCTTAAGCCTCAGTTACTTACTAGTACTAGTAATTTCAGTATTCCCTCCATCGAATAAGGCGCGCACGCTATTTTCACAATCAAGTTTAACCAATAAAACAGCAGTAACGTGCGATAAAATTTATACCGTTGAATTCGTATTAAAACATTCAATGATATAATTTTTAAGTCACAAAACCTATACTCCTTTTGTCCTAAAATAAATATCGCTGTTGTACTAAATCAGAGACATTTACTTTGGGATGGAGGCAGTATATTATTAGTCCAATTAAAGGTTATTGTTAAATCTCGTGTACGCTTGTAATAGAGGTAGTACAAGCAACCAAACGTTTTTCATCAATCTATTGAGAGAGTGTGCACTTTCAGATTAAAAATGTTACACAAAATGGTTCTTTGCAGCATGTGCTTCGGAGATATATACAGTAATTCATAAAAATTATATTCTAGTGTATTTGGAAAACAAGGGCAAATATAGTTTATGTCTTTTATATGCTTGTAACTTTTAATAGTAGAATACCTTTTGCCCCGAAGAGAAAATATTCTTTTATGCTCGAGAACTATTGGGCATTCTTTTCACGTAACTTTTGCAAGCACACAAAAAACTTGAAATTTTTTATATATCTATTTTTTCTGGACTCTTAATATATCCAGAGAATTATCTTTGAACCTGGAGCAAGTGCTTCTAGGTGACTTTTCATTTTTCTTCTCTAAAACCTCTAATTATACATTTTATTTTGAAACTTATTATTCAACTATGCAACTCTAGTACTCACTCCATCCAAATATACATGGCCTAATACGTTTTTTTATGTTACCTCTGACCATGAATTAGAGCAGTAATGCCTTCAAAAAATATATTAGAGCAGTAATATATGTCATGCATGTTACATAAAGTATGCCATCAAATTCGTATGTGAAAGGAGTTTCTAAAGATATAATTTTTGCATCATACATCTCATTAATCTTATGAATGGTCAAAGACCACCTTAAAATATGTATTATCCTCTATATTTCGATGGAGGGAGTACATCTTTGGACGCTTCGCATCACCATCAACTTTGCCTCGTTGAGCACACCCTGCACACTGCCCACAATACCACTTTGTACGTTGGCTCACAGCATCTCTGTCCTCGCTCAACACCACCACTAGTCCACTATGGAGTATCGACTTCACCTCACGGAACCTAACCTATAGACTGGTCGTTGGCTCGATTTTTCATCATTGACTTTGTTTTGTTGATGCTAATCACTACCCAAGTTACATCAAAAAAGAGAATGTTTTGATATATATGTAACCAGATATAATACTTTGAAAAGTTAATCAATGACCAAAAAAATTAAATAATTGAATATTAAGAAAAACAATGAAATGCACCGAGTAAACAAAATAGTTAAAAACTTCTAACAACCTGTCATGTGTGAACAACAGTTGCAGAAAAAAAATGTGCAACAAGATAATAATAAGTTCCCAAAAAGGCTGTTAGGAGAACAAAGTGCAACAAGTGGACGTATTCGGTGCATATACCTACTTGCTAATTTATTTCCAGGTTGTTTGGTAACCTCTAACGTCTGTTTTCCAAATTGGATGCTCTGGTTGCACAACAACAATGGCGTAATGGATGCGTTTTCAGTGCAATAACATGCTGACAAAACAACAACAACGAAAATCAAGAAACTGAGTACCAAGTTGTAGGTTAGAATCCAACACCTCACACAATACTTATTCTTCCTAAAAACACACAAAAATATGCATGAATTTCCATGTAAGATTTAATGGTTGCATGCTGACTAGGAAATACTCCCTCTGTAAAGAAATATAACATCGTTTAGATAACTACTAGAGGCAGTACTTAGCAAATCGTTTACTTAAAATACATAGAGGGAAGAATAATTTTGCTCTAAACGATAGTTCATAACTTAAGGCGAAAGTGGTGAGTATCTATTAAAGTTCTCAACTACGTGTTTGTCGATCTAGAAAAGGGAAAAGGGAATTCTTGCAAAAATGTTGCAAAGGTGTTGTTGTTCCAAGAATGCTGGAAGGGGAATACTCCCTTTGTTCAATATTATTGGGCATGCACATGCTTCCAGGTCCTCAATTTGACTAACCAAATATGTGTTATATGTAACAAAAAGTATATGTTTAAAAACTTTATTCGTGTAACACATATTTGATGACATATAGCGCATATTCGGTTAGTCAAATTGATGACCTAAAAGCACACACAAGTTTCATAGACCCTGATGGAGGGAGTACTCAAATTGCTTGGAAGAAAGAAGCGAAGAGACCATAACCAATGAAGGGTCATATGTTCTTACTTGCTCCATGATAAAATAGAACACAATTATACTTCAAAAGAGAAACTGTACTATGAACAATGATATAGGCACAACAATTCATCGGTAAGAAGTATATGTTGTATTCATGTTCTTGTGATGATCAACTGATGGTTTCAATTGAATGCAAGTAGCCACACATTCCATATCTCCGTATTTCAGTCATTATGGAACATGCCTACTGAGTTGTAGTCACAAAGTAGAAATTTCAGCAGAGACACCACTAAAACTTTGGTGTTTGTTCCAAAGGAGATATAGCTTTGCGGGTAGAAGTTGGAAAATATGAAATATTTCCTGTGACATGATTTGTGGAAGTGGTGATACAATAACACTAGAAATAAATCAATTTGCTATCCAAGATTAAACTTCCAGATTACACTCTAATGTGCTAAAAAATATTAGTGGTAAACTTGATTTGAGCCTTTATACTGTTGCACTATTGTAGAATACTTACTTAAGTGTTTGACACTTTGTCAGAACTGTTCTTGCAAACTATGTTGTCTTCAATGCTGTAGAATGTTTTTTAGTACTTCCTGAACACTACTTTTAAACTAGATGTTATATTTACATACTGATTCAATACCACATTTATAAATGAAATAGATTGCATGGACATGGTGAGCAAATCTCTCTTCCTGGTTGGTGAAATCGGGGGCAATGATTACAACCTACCTCTTTTCTATGGGGTGCCCTTTGAGAAGATTCACACCTTCACGCCAAGTATCATTGCCAAAATCTCTTCTACTATCGCCGTGAGTCATTCTGAATTGCTTGCGCTATTGTTATTGTTATCGCCGGTGCTACTATTGAGTCCCAACTTGAGAAATAGTGCAGACGTACATAGATAATAATGCACAATGAATTGAGTTTGCAGGAACTGGTTGAGCTAGGTGCCAAAACGTTGCTAGTTCCCGGCAACCTTCCAATTGGGTGCATCCCAGCCTACCTCACAACATACAAGAGTGACAAGATGGAAGATTATGAGCCAGAGACGGGTTGCATCCGTTGGATGAACGAGTTCGCACAGTACCACAACAAACTTCTTGTGGATGAGTTGGAAAATTTGCGAAAGCTTCATCATGGTGTGGTGATCATCTATGCTGATTACTATGGAGCTGCCATGGAGATCTTCTCTTCTCACGAACAATTTGGTATGACACAAGAAAAATACTTGCCAACTAACATACCAGTCTCTGGTGTCTTTTCAAAGAGAACATATTCCATATGTATCCATATGTTGCCTCTTCGATTGACCATTTAACAAGCTAATTGGCAAAGTTGACAAAATTCTTTATAGCTCCTAGAAAAACATACATACCCATCAAGTGTAACATTCTTTTTTTGACCCTCATTCTGCATTGCATTTACCATTGTTCAGGGATAGAGGATCCTTTGATGGCTTGTTGCGGTGGAGGAGGGCCATACGGTGTGTCCGCAACTGCAGGATGTGGGCATGGAGACTACAAGGTATGCGATGACCCACAAAAATATGCATCATGGGATGGCTTCCATCCCACAGAAACTACATACAAAGGCATTGCCAATGGCCTACTAAGAGGTTCATATACCCAGCCTCCAATTTCCACCACCAGTTCATGTCCACAAACTACTGAGCTTGCTTCTTCCCTTGAATACAAGGTCCTTTACGACATGTAATTTTGTAACTATATATGGTTTAAATATGATGAGTTTTTTGCGGGTGAAATATGACGATTCTACATTATGAAATTTGGCTAATGGTAAGATGTAGCCATGCCAAAAGGTTCTAGTCCATTAGATTACAATGAGCACATACACACATTGTACTCACACGACACACAACCTACATATCTATTTGTGAATTACTAAATGATTTTTCAAGAAGATAAAGCGGGTGTATAATTTTCATTTTGTATTTGCTGGATGCATATGTTTTCTTCATGCATGTGGCAATAGAAAATGATCTATAAATTGCACGAAGTTCTCCATCCAACTTCAATCTAGTTGAAGTACCAAATGCCTGACCCACTATACCTACACCCAAGCAGTTGCTCCATTATTGTTACTACTAGACCATGATAGCGCGCGTTGCTATGCCCATCCATTTTTTCAATAGAATGATAAGGATGTCTATAAATATGACACTACACAGGAAGTTAGTTTACATATCAGTTGGTATATGAACAAGGGATTTGAATATATTTGCAGCAAATTAGTGCGTTATCATCAAGTGCAAGCGCAAAATAAATCATAAATGAATGTCTAAAGCATAAGTAATCATGCAAATTAGTAATGGATAAAAATAAAAATCAATATGAAGTGCAACACTAAGATTACATATGTCTAGAATCAAGCACAAACCATCATGCAAAAAAATATGAGACTAGCAGCAATCTATGTTCTTCTGTAAATCGAAGTAGTACAGTCTCATCATGAGAATCTGCATCTTGCAAACCATCTTGAAGCAGAGATATAATGGGTGAAAATCAACTCTTGGCTACTATTATTCATTTGTTCTCCAATAGATAAAGGTAAATACTCAATAGTCAATATGCCAACATGGGCGCTTGATTTTTAAAGGAAATCCAACCTACACATGCAGACACCAATGGTGTAGCAAATGAGCATACTGCTTCTTCCTAAGCTCTAACGTCCTTGTACATGCTACACTCTTAGCCTCCAAATTATCCACCTCCTTCTCAAGACCAACCATCTTGGATTCCGACCGTGGAGGCTACAAGAAGTCAGTTCTTCATGCTCCTCTTTGTGATGCCTCTTGATCTTGCTTTGTTCAAGTTGCTTTTTAAGATCCTAAATATCAATTTGAGCATTGCAAGATTTGTTGTTGGATGTCAACTTGCACCTAATTTGAGCATCAACAAAAACTTCGTTTCTATAAAGTGGTTGTTGGAAGTGTTAACTTCTCACAAAAAGGCCTTGTATAGTCTCTCACATAAAATGGGAAGGAATAGACAATACAATGACCCTAGTACATAGATATATGTTCGTTTCATATTGTTATTATATATTTTACAATAAAATACATGTTATTATAATCCTGTCCACCTTACTAATGATCTTGTTTACTAAAATGAGTTGCATATACATGTAAAACATGTTATATGTCTACTTGTTCCTCTTTTATAATGCTGAGAGAATATTGGAGAAGACCACCCCATTATGCAATGGTAAATCAAATGATGTAGATAAGGTTCAAGATAGTGAGATAACCCCATTTGTCTACAATAAAGCTGATAATGTAGATAGTTAAGGAAAACTACCACGAGGATAGTGAGACAACCCCAAAGTAATGTCTTGATGTAGTGTTTGAGATAATAGCCACTACTGCTGGCACAAGCTCTATGAACTCGCCACCTGAATCAATTTGACTTCTTGAGTATCAACTCCAAGAGGAAAGCCATCGTTCAGCTGTGCTCCGAAAAGAAGGTGAATCACCTAGGAAGGCCCTGAGAAATCAGATGCATACTTTCTGGTGCAATAGCAAGTGTTGGAGGATTTAGCGCCAAACAAGTGAAAGTTCATCATCTTGCTAAGTTGATTGCCGGCATGGTGGATACCCGAGATAACATTTCTTAAGCCGTGTTGAAGTGGTTTCAGTTCTGGACTTATTTTGTTGCCGTATTTATTTACACTCATGGCCAACTTTAATGCCTAGTGTATGTAATCCGTTGTTTTGTTGTTGCGTTTATTTGCACTAGTGGCAAACTGTGATGCCCAGTAGATGTAATCTGTGTAATAACTGTTATAGCCTAGCGTAAAGTGCTTGTTTATTATTTGTTTATTTACCGCAGTTTGGTTTCCATAGTCCGCTAATGGATCGGACGTCCCGCCAACCATTAATGAGCCATAATAACCGTGGGCCATATACGGGTCATAGTAACCATGTGCCACATATGGGCTGTAGTAACCATGGGCCACAAATGGGTCGAATGACCTCGTACATCAAAAGGCCCAAAACATAACATGGGCCAAAACACATACCAGACCAAAAATCACTACATGCATGAAAATGACCCAAAGGCTTCATGGGCCTTTAATGGTCCGAATGGAACCACATGCTGAAAATGCCTAGTGGCAGAATAGGCGTTACTCGATGAGAAGTTCTCAAGGGTCGGGAATAGGCCCAAGATGACACGGTCTCTTAACGGGCCAAAAGATACCAGATGCCGAAAACATGCCGAAAACGGCTAACACAGAGTATGGGTCGTTAATGGATCAAAAGCTATTACGGGTTCTAGATAGGCCAGAAGCACCATGGGCCATTAAAGGCCGAGAGATACAGCTGGCCACATATGGGCCGAAAGATGTCACGGGTAACACATGGGCCCGAAGTATCAACAGATTGAAACTGTATTAGATGGTCCACATGCCCCTAATGGGATGAATCCAGACAGGTCCTAACAGGACATGGAACTCGGGCCTTAAATGGGCTATATGCAAGCAGTCCATTAACATGCCTATAATGGGCCAACCCGCCAACTTTTGACTAAGTCAAGTGGGCCTTAAGCAGGCCTTTGACCGAGCCGACCTTTTTTTTACTAACGTGCCACTATTGAGCCGTGCCACATATTGTCGTTTCATAGACGCATATCGTCCATTGAATGGCGGCACTTTTCAAAAGGAAGAGCTGACACGTGGATTCTTTGGCAAAAGAGAAGCCGACATGTAGAACATCATCATTGATCAAGGCTATTAATGAGTATCGGATCTAGAACCCGGACCTGATAGCTTAATAGCGACCCGTTATGATGGCTGCCATGTGTCACTTACCTTTGACGAAAATACTCCCTTGATGCGCCATTTATCATCATGGAATTGGACACTTCCATGATGATAAAGTGATTATTATCATGGAATACATCTTCGACGTCACATGTATAACTATCTCGACTCTATCATAAAACCGTCACAAATGTACATGGTTAACATAAAACTTGACCCACTGTGAGAAACATTCATCATCATGGAGTGTCATTTTTTTAGTGTTATAGGCAGTTGGTATGTCAAGCAACGCATATGGAAAGCACGATGGTCACTAGAATTCAATGCACGAGGCTACATGCATACGTCGGCGTGGCATTGGAATCAGGCAAAATAGAATGTTCGTGTGTTGTCCAGTCAATGATGGGCCCCACAAAGGGAGGAACGGTCAAATGAGTCTCCTTTTCGCTGTGGTTGAAGTGGCAAAGTGATGGGTCCCACATCTAAAGCGGCCAAACAAGTCTTCTTGTGGTCATGATTTACGTGGCCAAGTGGTTGGTCCAGAGAGGAGCAAACAGGTCAAAAAGACTGAAATTCATGTAGACAACGCACATGGACATGCAACTAATTTATATGCAAGCAATAGTGCACATACTAAATTCATGAAGTTTTAGTGGCATTCATCAAATATCCAAATTCGGTAGCGACACAAAATATCCAAATTCGGTAGCGACACAAACCGATTTTTCCATGTATTTATTGGAACGAGGGAGAGCCTTGCCTCCATTTCAGAAAGAAAGAAATGCCCTTTTTGGCACAATCTCTTGAATTTTCGAATGGCTATTTGAACAGATGGTCAAATGCAAAAGAGCTAAACTTTTATAGAGACTACACAAAAGGAGAGCACAACAAGAGTTAGTGCAAAATTTGTGCTAACTATTGCGATCTATGAACTATACTAAAATAGAGGAGAGAATGACTACTGTAGCACCTATGCGAGCACAACATTTTACGTGGCCCATAAAATGAGCATATTTTATGACAAATAGTTTTTTCACATTATGCATGTATAATTTTCTCATTTTTTCGGAATGTACAAGTAAAATTTTCCAAATTAGAACCCAAGAATACTATATCCATTATTGTCATGCGAAACGTGGGCACAACACCCCCCCCCCCGCCCCGCGTCCTGAAGGGGGGGTGTGAAGGGGGTTGGGTAGTTATATTCACTTTTCATAGTTTGTTTCTGCAAAATAGTGTCTCCGCCCTCCCTCACCCCCCCTTCGCAATGGTAGACACCACCGACTAAAGTACGTCCTCGACGGTGAGCTAGCTTCACTTTTCCTCCATAAGGTCTCTTATTTGATGAAAGATTAGATGGGTCTAGTGTTGGTTTTTTTTCTCATTAGGTCGCATCATTCGTTGTCGTCCATTCGCACCCCCTCTCATGGCCCGCTGGAAGCGGCGGAGGGTATTCCTGATGCTAGGTGGATCGGGAGAGGAAAGGTGATCGAGGTGGATCCATCGATAGCCAGAGTTCAAGATGATGATAATAAAAAGGATATGGAGGTGCCATGACAACAATTTTTGCATTCATATCTATTGTAGGTGGTGGTGTCCGGTCCCTCTGCCCTCGATGATGGCAAGGGCATAACTACAACATAAAATCTCGGATCACTCTTGATTTACATTCATGTATGTTGTTGGTCTCCCTCAAATTAATCTGGAAATTACTTTCCCATAAATTTTGACTTTCTTGTCACATATTGGACTAATTTTTTTTGCTGCATTTTGGTTTATTTTTTATTCCAATAGTATACTGAATTTGGGTTATCTTCAATTGTAAATTTGTCCCGATTAAGCTTACGATTCTATCTTTGTTTTGCATTTGCATTTGATCTCAACTTCTTTTCATCAAAACTATCTTTTCTATCCTAAGTAAGTTTCTTTTCACTTTACTGGAACTAGATTAGAAAAATGGGCATAACATTTTTCAGAAACAAATGTAATCTACGGTCTTGATTTAGCTTTCCACAATTTTCTTGATACACATGGACATGAATCAACATTTCTCTTAATTTGTTTCTTTGCAATTGGATTCGTTCCAAATATGTCCCTAACTTGTTATTTAAATACATTCCCGACACTGCATGCTAACATTTACTAGATGATACCCTGTGCGTTGCCACGATGATTTGATAGTTGATTTCTAAATATTTTATACAATATGAATTCATCCTCATGATTTAAGTTCTGCGATGAAGAAACAAAAAAACTGTATAAAAAGTTGATTGTGTCATAAATTAAATGTGATGGCATTTAAAATCAGCTATGCGTGTTGCAAAGGTAGAGAGACTCTCATGTTTGAAACATACGAATGTTAGTTGACCAAGCCAGTAAACTCAATGGTTGTGAAAATTTAGATGATGTGGAAGCACATCCATGCGCAGGAAAATAGCAATTAATGATTTGTAGTGCGATTTGTCCATATGCTGGGCTAGCAGGACTCCGGTGAACCGGGCTGTAGCGGACTACTATGGCTCAAGGAGCACTAGACTACATTTCCCCATAAGAGAGGCTGCCAAGGATAAACAACTAGATTGTCGGATCCCACACATATCAAGCATTTCAATCATACACACAATATGCTCGATATGTGCAAATACAACATGGCATCACAACAAAACTCTACAACTCAAGTACTTTATTTAAAGGCTCCAGAGAGCCATACATAACATGTTCATACAAGTAGGGGTCACATGACCCGACACTCAAGTCATACAAGCATACAAGCACATGCGGAAGCAAATAGTCTGAGTACAGACACTAGAAAGAAAGAAGACTTCTCGAAGCATGTCTATCTACATAGGGCCCTCCATGGCCAGGATCACCACCTGGGTGGCAAGTCACTCATCGACGTCGAGATCTACATAAAACCCATCGGAGGGGGCGGTGTTGTCGTCTGAAAACAGTAATTAAAGCAAACATGAGTACAAAGGTACTCAGCAAGTCTTACAGCAGAACCTACTACACATGCTCATTCTCAAGAAGGTGGTGGAGTTATTACAGCAAGCTAGCTTTGACTCTTGGCTAAGCTATCCTACGAGACACCACTAGTAAAATAGTTTTCGCACACGAGTCCACTAATCACCTACACAATACTCCACCGGGGATCCTCCCTCGTCATCCTACGAGAGGGCCATCCTTGGTACTCACACTTATCTTGAGTCTTTTAGTAGTATCCATTAACTTGTCTATGAACTGTATAGGCAACCAAGTAGTCCTTTATCGCGGACGCGCCTATTCGAATAGATGATGTTAACCCTGCAGGGGTGTACTTCTTCATACATGCTCCCACCATTTATCGTCGTTTACACGACATGCACTCGGCAACCTTCAAGCGGAAGCCCAACGAGGGTGTCGGCCACGGCCTACCTAAACACTCAAGTCTCTAGTCCAGGTTTATCGCCTATCCAGGTTCCATCCGTAGGGAGTCCGGCCGAGGTTTCCACATACGGCCCCGAACGATGTGAACAGGGTTCCCGAGACACCAAACGGGTGACTCGGTACACTGTGCCACGGTGTATCTACCGCAACATAGCCCAGCCCTAGGGTCAGCGCTACGCACGGCCGCCAACACATAACCTACAAACATCAGAAACTAATTGCAACTCCTGGACAGAGTACTAGGGTGGTTAAGAAGCCGAGAGGGTCCATTGGTTTCGGGCCTAATGTATGGTAGTAGCTGATTCTTAAATTACACATACAGATCTCAGTTCTTAGGGACGGCCTCAATGAAACAACCCACCATGTACTCCTACATGGCCTCTCATTGATACCTTTAACAAATCATGTTCAACACATTCCTCACATTACCGACATAATCATTTCACTCTAGCCCATCACCCAGATGAACCAGACCTGACACAACTCTAAGCATAACAGGCATAGCAAGGTAGGAAACACATATATGGCTCAATCAACTCCTACACACGCTAGTGGGTTTCATCTAGTTACTATGGCAATGACAGGTCGTGCAGAGGATAAGGGTTCAACTACCGCAGCACACAGCAGTTTGAAACATTGTTGTCTTAATGCAGTAAATGAGAGCAGAGGCGAGAACATGGGATTGTATCGATATGATCAATGGGGTTGCTTGCCTGATGGAGTAGTAGTAGGGTACTGCCCTTTAGTTGGATACTCGGAGATATCCTCGGAGGTAGAACCTACCACGAGAGACACACAAAACATAATCAACACATGACAATATGCAACAATATGATGCATGCTATGATATGGCGAAAAGATGTGTCCTGCCTAATGCAATGTGAAACAAGTTGAAATGGTTCCATTTGAATCAAAGATTCAAATGAAAGCTTAAGCTCTTATGCATAATAAGTGTATTAGCTTGTTTCAGCTAAACAGCAAGGTCAAAGTGTTATGTCATGCATGAAACCATTACATATGGATAGATTGAATTTTTCTAATCATTTTTCATATATAATTTGTTTGATTTGGAGCTATGGTTGATTTTCTACGATTTTTAGAAGTTTAGGCTATTTTCTGGAATTTCCTATATGAAAATAAATCCAGAAATTAAATAATTGCGTCAGCACTGCGTCACTATGATGTCAGCGAGTCAAAGGCGCCAGGGGCCAGTCAAACCTGACTGGTGGGGCCCACTGGTCAGTGACCCTGTGCACTAACTACGTTTAGTTAGCCTAATTAACTGGGCAGGGCCCACTAGTCAGTGACTATACTAATTAAACTAACCTAGTTAGTTAGCACTAACAGAGTAATTAGTCGGGCGGGGCCCGCATGTCAGTGAGAGAGAGGGGGAGGTCAACCCGTGTCAGCAGAGTCAACCTCGCCGGTCAGCGGGTCAAAGCCTGCCGGCGTTTAGCCGCCGGCGAGGCCAGACGCGGCGGCGCGCTGCGGGAATTGCCCACAGGGCACCATTTGATGCGCGGAGAGCAGCTACGGGTAGCTGCTGCTCGCCCGCATCCAACCACGATGACGGCGTGGCCGGGGAGTAGCCGGAGCATCGCCGGTGACGAACTCGGCGGAGGCCGAGGCTCGGGTGTGCTCGTGCTCGTTGCTGAGGTGGCCTAGGCGATGCGGCGAAAGCGCCTACAACATCTACGCGGCGCGGGGAGTGTGACGGGCACAAGCCCGTGACCAAATGGTCACCGGAGCATCGCCGGTGACGTGGTTAGGCGGCGGCGCGTTTGGGCACAAGAGGCACGGCGTCTACGACGTTCTAGGGGCGGTCAGCAGCTCACAGGGAAGCTGTGGAGGCGGTCAGCATGCTCGGGGAAGCTCGGGTGCGGCGGATCGACGACGACGATCGACGGCGGCCGAAGGTTGAAGACGGCGGTGGCGGGGACGATGCAGGGGCTCCGGCGTCGTGCAACTCGGCTGGTCGACGTAGTCGAGGACGGCGAACCGTCCGGACATGGTGAGAGGGCACGGGGACGGCGTTGGACGTGGCTGCGGCGAGCGGCGGCGACGATGACGTCTCGGGCGACGTCGGGGAGGGCGAGAGAGAGGAGCCAGAGGGGAGAGCGAGTGTCTGCGAGGTCGGGGGGAGAGAGGGGGTTCGTCCCACATTGACAGGGCGGCGAGGGAGTGAGGCAGGGAGGCAGGGTGCTGCGTGGTGTGCTGCTGTGCTCGCTGTCGAGCACCTGCTCGCCTTGCTGGCTAGGCGAAGTAGCTGCGTGGAGCGGCTGCTGGGCCGGGCCAGCTAGGTGGGCCGGCTGGTGGGCTTCCAGGTAAGTCCTCTGTTCCTTTTGTTTTCTCTTTTTTATTTGCTCTGCTCTGTGTATTGAAATAGAATAAATACTATTTCATTTCCAAAAACTCTGGAAATATTCAGAAGCACATTTGAGAATATTCTCTACTGCCTAAAAATACTTCCAAGAGTATTTGAGCACTTTAAAATATTTATAGTATTTAAAATGCCCAAATTCAAATACTTATGGCTTGTTCAAAAATCCAGAATGGCTCCATAATTTGCAAGACCATTTTTGGCAGAGGTTTAAACCAAAACCAAAAATGGTGGGATTTTATGAAGGGCATTTTGGGTTCATTGAAATTCCAATTGTTGGAAATTAGCATTTTCAGGGGGGTGTTGGGGTTGATTAGGCCCCATTTCAAGTTTAAAAGGAATTTAAACATGATGCACAAGTTCAACCAGCCCTAATGCATGACTAAAAGCAGGGATGTGACAACTCACCCCCACTCAAAAGAATCGCGTCCCGAGATTCAGGACTCATCAGGAAGAAGGAGGGGTACTCAAGTCGAAGACGATCCTCCCTTTCCCAAGTAGCTTCTTTATCGGAATGGTGTGACCATTGAACCTTGAGAAACTTGATGTTATGGCGTCGAGTGGTACGCTCGGCTTGATCAAGGATACGAACGGTATATTCCCGATATGAGAGGTTATCTTGTAGATCAAGCGTTTCGTGGTCCACTCCACGGATAGGATCCACGAAGCAACGCCTGAGTTGAGAAACGTGGAAGACATTGTGGACTCTGGAAAGATGCGGAGGTAGTTCCAATTGGTAGGCAACTTCTCCTTGTTTGGCAAGAATGCGAAAGGGTCCAATGTAACGAGGAGCCAATTTGCCTTTGATACCGAAGCGATGGGTTCCCTTTCATGGAGTAACCCGAAGGTAAGCCTTCTCGCCGACTTCGTAAGACATGAGCTTATGTTTACGATCATATTGGCTCTTTTGACGAGATTGGGCTGTTTTCAATTTCTCACGAATAACGTGAACCTGCTCTTCTGCTTCCTGAATCATATCCGGGCCAAAGAGTTGTCTTTCCCCGGTTTCTGACCAGTTAAGAGGCGTTCGACATTTTTGTCCATAGAGAACTTCAAAAGGAGCTTTGCCCAAGCTAGCTTGATAACTATTGTTATAAGCGAACTCCGCGAATGGAAGGCATTTCTCCCAACCCATTTCGAATGAGATGAAAGAAGCTCGGAGCATATCTTCCAGAATTTGATTGACTCGCTCTACTTGACCACTGGATTGAGGGTGGAAGGCGGTGCTAAAAGAGAGACGAGTTCCCATAGCATTTTGGAAACTTTCCCAAAATCGAGAGGTGAAGAGACTCCCATGGTCTGAGTTAATTTCCAATGGGACACCATGAAGAGACACTATTCGGGAGATGTATGAATCAGCTAGCTGGCTAGCGGTGATACTCTCACGAACAGGTAGAAAGTGGGCCACCTTGGAAAGACGATCGATTACAACGAAGATGGCATTATTCCCTCTCTTGGTCCTGGGAAACCCAGTAATGAAATCCATACTGATTTTATCCCATTTCCACTCAGGAATAGCCAAAGGTTGAAGGGTGCCAGCATGCCGTTGATGCTCTGCTTTAACACGACGACAGACGTCGCAACTAGCAATATATTGAGCAATTTCTCTCTTCATCCTAGTCCACCAAAACCTCTGGTGTAGGTCTTGATACATCTTAGTACTACCGGGATGAATGGTGAGAGGGGATTCATGAGCTTCCTTAAGGATCAGCCACCTCAGGTTTCATGCCTTGGGAACCACTAAGCGGTTTCCAAAGTATACGACACCTTGAGCATCAACGGAGAAACAATTCGCGACTCCTTTCTTAATGTTTCTCTTAATACGGGAGATTCCCGGATCTACCTTCTGTGCCTTGATGATCTGATCCATAAGGGTAGGTTTCGCCACCAGGGTGGATAGGAATCCTTGAGGAACAATGTGAAGATTAAGCTTACGAAATTCCTCATGGAGAAGTGGTTGACTTTGTTGTAACATCAGGTTGTTACAATAAGATTTACGACTTAGCGCATCAGCCATGACATTGGCTTTGCCTGGGGTGTAAGTTATTCCTAGGTCATAATCCGAGATCGACTCGACCCAACGTCGTTGCCTGAGATTCAAATCCGGTTGGGTGAAGATATATTTCAAACTTTGGTGATCGGTGAAGATCTCGCAACGATTACCCAGAAGGTAATGTCGCCAAGTTTTAAGTGCATGGACTACAGCTGCAAGCTCTAGATCATGTGTGGGATAATTTTCCTCATGTGGGTGTAATTGCCGTGAATCATAGGCAATTACCTGACGATCTTGCATGAGTATGCAACCTAGTCCTTGTCGCAAGGCATCGCAATAGATAATAAAGTCCTTGGAGAAATCTGGTGGTACTAGTACGGGAGCAGATGTCAGGCGTCTTTTTAGTTCCTGAAAGTTGAACTCGCACTTTGGGGTCCACTTGAACTTTTTATCTTTCTTGAGAAGTTCAGTTAGAGGTTTAGCAACCTTGGAGAAATTCTCGACGAAGCGGCGGCAATAGCTCGCTAAGCCAAGGAACCTCCGAACTTGCTTGACCGTCTCAGGTGGAGTCCAATCAAGGACGGCTTGAACTCGCTCGGGATTGACAGCAATACCCTTACCAGAGATTACATGGCCTAGATAGGTCACTTTTGGCAACCAAAATTCACACTTGGAGAATTTGGCATAAAGGCGATGCTCTCGAAGTTTCATCAATACCAGCCTTAGATGTTCGGCATGTTCTTCCTCATTCTTGGAGTAGATGAGTATATCATCGAGGTATACCACGATGAATTTATCCAAATACTCCATGAAGACTGAATTCATTAACCGAGAGAAAGTGGCCGGGGCATTGGTTAAACCGAAGGACATGACGGTGTACTCGTATTGGCCATAGCGAGTAACAGAGGCCGTTTTGGGAATGTCCCCATTTCTGATTTTGATTTGATGGTAGCCCAACCTCAAATCCATCTTGGGAAAGACTGAGGATCCAGCGAGCTGATCATACAGATCATTGATCCTGGGAAGCGGATACTTATTCTTGATAGTGACCAAGTTGATAGGTCTGTAATCTACAACCATCCGATCCGTTCCATCCTTCTTCTTGACGAAGAGGACGGGGCAAGCCCAAGAAGAGGAACTAGGATGTATGAAACCCTTTTTCAAGGACTCATCGAGTTGGTTCTTAAGCTCAGCTAGTTCTAAGGGTGCCATCTTATAGGGTCTTCTAGAAATTGGAACGGTTCCTGGAACAAGGTCTATCACAAACTCGACATCCCTGTCAGGTGGAATACCTGGCAGTTCTTCTGGAAAGGCATCCGGAAAGTCTCGGACTACTGGAATATCTTCAAGGTCTGGAATGGGGTTGGCATTTAGGGAGTAAAGCTGGCGCTTGGCCACTCGAGTTAAGACATTGACTGTCTTGCCCGATGGGTGAGTAAGTTGAACGGTTCTAGTGACACAATCAATCTTAGCATAATGAGCTGACATCCAGTCCATACCCAAGATGATTTTTATGTCCGAGGACTTGAGAGCTATTAAGGATGCAAGGAAGACAAGTCTATCGACAAGAATTTCATTCCCATGGCTTACTCTAGAAGTTTGCCATCTAGAGCCAGGGGTTTGAATTTCCATGGTAGTGGGCATGTCACAGAATGTTGTGTTATGCAATCGAGCATAGCTCTCAGATATGAATGAATGAGATGCTCCAGTATCGAAAAGAACAAATGCCGGATGGCAATTAACAAGGAGCGTACCAAGGACGACGTTAGGATCCTCATGAGCCTCCTCAGCTGAGACATAGTTGACATGGCCACGTGCAGTGGTGACCGGCTTGGCGTAGAATGTCTTTCCCGCTGGCTTACCACGGCCAACAGACTTTCCAGACTGATTGGGGTTGTTGTTCTGGGGACACTCTCGACTATAGTGACCCGGCTCTCCACACTTGAAACATGTCACAACATTGGGGCATGGAGCAGCATTAGCAGCGGGGCCACCATAGGGCTTGGACGGTGCAAACTGCTGGTTGGGACGAGGCGCCTCAAAGGATGGCCTCGGAATGAACTTGGGTGGCAGTGCCGTGCTTGGAATCCACACCCGGCGCTTCTGAGATCCAGAGCCGGATGAAGAGCCAAAATCACGAGAGTGCTTGCGTGAAGCGTCATAGTCAGACTGGCCTGTCTCAGCACTGATGGCTTTATTGACCAACTTTTGAAAGGAGGTGCACTCGTGCAGACGAAGATCGCGGCGAAGCTCAGGGCTAAGTCCCTTGCGGAACCTTGCCTGCTTCTTAGCATCGGTAGATACCTCTTCAGGAGCATATCGTGCCAGATTCCTAAATTCACGACTATATGCATCCACAGTCAGTCTTCCTTGGGTGAAATTGCAGAACTTTTCCCTCTTGCGATCTATGAGACCTTCCGGGATGTGATGCTCACGGAAAGCCTCACTGAATTCAGCCCAAGTAGTGATTTGGCCGACCGGGCGCATAGCTTCAAAGTTTTCCCACCAAAGGCTAGCAGGGCCTTCGAGGTGATAGGCAGCATAGGTAACCTTATCAGCTTCGGCTACGTTAGCAGAACGTAGCTTGTGTGTGATGCTGCAGAGCCAGTCATCCGCGTCGAGGGGCTCGACGGAATGATTGAACTTTGGTGGGTACAACTTGATGAAGTCATTGATTGACACCAAGTCATTTCGCTGATGGCGTGCAGTGTTCTGCTCAATCCGCTCCAGCAAGCGGTTAGTCTCACACTTGTTTCTTTCCGCCTCCAGCATCACTTCGGCCAGAGAAGGCGGGTGAGGCAGATTTTCACCCCTAACTGCACTGGCTTCTCCCTGCGTCGGGGCAGCAGGGTTGCTGTAGGTGTTGACCATCCTAGGAGAAAACAAGACAACGGTTTAGACAAGGATGGCACAAACTTAGCAAGGAAGTGCAGAATGTAATGGATAACATGGAATGCTAAGATGTTCAGTGCACGACATGGTAATATAGAAACTGCCATATATATACCATTGGTCATACACACCGTACATAGTTTAGTACAAGCCCATGCTAAAGTACAACTACGGTGAAAGACATTACATCTCATCGAAGGCATTCCAAGCTCCTATACATTATTTTCTACACCTCCGGAGCGTGATACACACCAAGTCGTATCCCACGGGTCACACAGGACTGTGGAGAATACAACTATTACAATACTAGTGAAACTACTACTAGCTCAGACGGCTCCGTAGTAATCCTCATAGAAGTCGCCACCAAAGCCTGGAAGTGGAACATGATCGTCTGGGAACAGACGGTCCTGCGGAGCCTGCGGACCATAGGGACTCGGATGTGGCCTCGGTCCCACAGGTGGTGGTAGACGGGGACCACGAGGAGGGGTGATGCCTCCTACATCGCGCCACTCCATACAATCCAGCAATCCAGACCGTACAGGGTACAGTCCCTCATGTCCATGTATCCTGCCTGCACCGCAGGTGCAAACCGAGTCAAAGTGGCCCAATGATCAGAACGAGTGTGGAAAAGCTCCATACGCAAGGCCCGATTTTCGCGGTCCTTATCCTCGAGCATCTCGGCAGTGGTGCGGAGTAGTGACTCCTCATGTGAAGAGTCATAGTACAAAGCCTGATAGTATCCCTGTGCTCCAGGAAGGGAGGCTGGCATGTAACGAAAATCGGTGTTCTGTAGCAAGGCAGTCCTGGCTCGAATGATAGTCATCATTGAATAGGCTACATCCTGCACAGACATCTCAATAGTGATCCCAAGTCCATAGGAACAGTGAAGGGGCTCAGTGGCTCCAGGATAAGAGGGATATATTCTGACGGTACAGAGTTACTGGCTCTGGTTGAAGTCTCTGAACTGCTCCTCGACGGTATATTCCGGATACCACTGATAGCCTGACTCGACCATCGCTCGAACCAACATGGCCGTGTGGCCGGGCACATCGAGGCACCGGGTCAGACGAATCACTTGGTTCTACGAACGGGTGGCCATTTGAAAGCACAGAATAATGCAAAGGCATTAGAATTTTCTAGGGGAAATCGGACAGCATAACGGCTGTAAATGCTCAGAAAAAGATTTGAGACATCCACAACAGTTTGCAATACCACTCAACAACATCATACCAAGGTTCTGATTCAACTGGCAACATACTAAAAGTAGTAGAAACTGTACTGAGGCTTGTAACAACAATCCTATAAGCTACTACAGATAGTAACACGTGAACCTAATAGAAGAAGAGAGCCTAGTCCTTAACCCACGTTGAAAGAGAAGAGAATGACTCAGATCAGAGGGCATAAGGTAAAGGAGTAAAAAGAGCCTTACGTTCCCTCCCACAATCAATTCCCCTACATATAACTAAAGCATTTCTAGACTCGACATCGACCAGTTTGGCTCAACGAACCTACAGGCAGTCCAGCTCTGATGCCAACGCTGTCAGGACCCCGATTCCAAGTCACATCGATCTAGCCGGTAACACCTCATATCACATTGCGGCCTCACGCACGGTATCCCCACAGGTGTCGCCTTACCATGGCCCGGGACCGTTTGCGCCTTTTGGCTCACGTATATGATAGTGTCGCTAGCATCCATATGACAGAGAACCCGGGCCGACATGGCTAGTCGTGAACTCAAAGTGGCACAGACCTATGGAGACAGGCATACATGAATCACATCGAGCATGTCGGTCATCAGCGTGTGAATCCGGGCAGTAGCACTGGGCTAACAGAGTCCGGGGAACCGGGGCTGTAGCAGGCTAGGCAGGACTCCGGAAGTCACCGCATGAAATTTCCCCGAAGGGACAGACATAGGAATGAAGTGAAACACATGCCTACCAGTCAAGTGTCCTGAGCAGTAGTGCTGGGCTAGCAGGACTCCGGTGAACCGGGCTGTAGCGGACTACTATGGCTCAAGGAGCACTAGACTACATTTTCCCATAAAAGAGGCTGCCAAGGATAAACAACTACATTGTCGGATCCCACACATACCAAGCATTTCAATCATACACACACTATGCTCGATATGTGCAAATACAACATGGCATCACAACAAAACTCTACAACTCAAATACGTTATTTAAAGGCTCCAGAGAGCCATACATAACATGTTCATACAGGTAGGGGTCACATGACCCGACACTCAAGTCATACAAGCATACAAGCACATGCGGAAGCAAATAGTCTGAGTACAGACACTAGAAAGAAAGAAGACTTCTCGAAGCCTGTCTATCTACATAGGGCCCTCCATGGCCAGGATCACCACCTGGGTGGCAAGTCACTCATCGACGTCGAGATCTACATAAAACCCATCGGAGGGGTGGTGTTGTCGTCTGAAAACAATAATTAAAGCAAACATGAGTACAAAGGTACTCAGCAAGTCTTACAGCAGAACCAACTATACATGCTCATTCTCAAGAAGGTGGTGGAGTTATTGCAGCAAGCCAGCTTTGACTCTTGGCTAAGCTATCCTACGAGACACCACTAGTAAAATAGTTTTCGCACACGAGTCCACTAATCACCTACACAATACTCCATCGGGGATCCTCCCTCGTCATCCTACGAGAGGGCCATCCTCGGTACTCACACTTATCTTGAGTCTTTTAGTAGTATCCATTAACTTGTCTATGAACTGTATAGGCAACCAAGTAGTCCTTTACCGCAGACGCGCCTATTCGAATAGATGATGTTAACCCTGCAGGGGTGTACTTCTTCATACATGCTCTCACCACTTATCGTCGTTTACACGACATGTACTCGGCAACCTTCAAGCGGAAGCCCAACGAGGGTGTCGGCCACGGCCTATCTAAACACTCAAGTCTCTAGTCCAGGTTTATCGCCTATCCAGGTTCCATCCGTAGGGAGTCCGGCCGAGGTTTCCACATACGGCCCCGAATGATGTGAACAGGGTTCCCGAGACACCAAACGGGTGACTCGGTACACCGTGCCATGGTGTATCTACCGCAACATAGCCCACCCCTAGGGTCAGCGCTACGCACGACCGCCAACACATAACCTACAAACACCAGAAACTAATTGCAACTCCTGGACAAAGTACTAGGGTGGTTAAGAAGCCGAGAGGGTCCATTGGTTTCGGGCCCAATGTATGGTAGTAGCTGATTCTTAAATCACACATACAGATCTCAGTTCTTAGGGACAGCCTCAATGAAACAACCCACCATGTACTCCTACATGGCCTCTCATTGATACCTTTACCAAATCATGTTCAACACATTCCTCACATTACCGACATAATCATTTCACTCTAGCCCATCACCCAGATGAACCAGACCTGACACAACTCTAAGCATAGCAGGCATAGCAAGGTAGGAAACACATACATGGCTCAATCAACTCCTACACATGCTAGTGGGTTTCATCTAGTTACTGTGGCAATGACAGGTCATGCAGAGGATAAGGGTTCAACTACCGCAGCACACAGCAGTTTGAAACGTTGTTGTCTTAATGCAGTAAATGAGAGCAGAGGCGAGAACATGGGATTGTATCGATATGATCAATGGGGCTGCTTGCCTGATGGAGTAGTAGTAGGGTACTGCCCTTTAGTTGGATACTCGGAGATATCCTCGGAGGCAGAACCTACCATGAGAGACACACAGAACATAATCACCACATGACAATATGCAACAATATGATGCATGCTATGATATGGCGAAAAGATGTGTCCTTCCTAATGCAATGTGAAACAAGTTGAAATGGTTCCATTTGAATCAAAGATTCAAATGAAAGCTTAAGCTCTTATGCATAATAAGTGTATTAGCTTCTTTCACCTAAACAACAAGGTTAAAGTGTTTTGTCATGCATGAAATCATTACAGATGGATAGATTGAATTTTTCTGATCATTTTTCATATATAATTTGTTTGATTTGGAGCTATGGTTGATTTTCTACGATTTTTAGAAGTTTAGGCTATTTTCTGGAATTTCCTATATGAAAATAAATCCAGAAATTAAATAATTGCGTCAGCACTGCGTCACTATGATGTCAGCGAGTCAAAGACGCCAGGGGCCAGTCAAACCTGACTGGTGGGGCCCACTGGTCAGTGACCCTCTGCACTAACTACGTTTAGTTAGCCTAATTAACTGGGCATGCCCCACTAGTCAGTGACTATACTAATTAAACTAACCTAGTTAGTTAGCACTAACAGAGTAATTAGTCGGGCGGGGCCCGCATGTCAGTGAGAGAGAGGGGGAGGTCAACCCGTGTCAGCAGAGTCAACCTCGCCGGTCAGCGGGTCAAAGCCTGCCGGCGTTTAGCCGCCGGCGAGGCCAGACGCGGCGGCGCGCTGCGGAAATCGCCCACAGGGCACCATTTGATGCGCGGAGAGTAGCTATGGGTAGCTGCTGCTTGCCCGCATCCAACCACGGTGACGGCGTGGCCGGGGAGTAGCCGGAGCATCGCCGACGACAAACTCGGTGGAGGCCGAGGCTCGGGTGTGCTCGTGCCCGTGGCTGCGGTGGCCTAGGCGATGCGGCGAAAGTGCCTACAGCATCTACGCGGCGCGGGGAGTGTGACGGGCACAAGTCCGTGACCAAATGGTCACCGGAGCATCGCCGGTGACGTGGTCAGGCGGCGACGCGTTCGGGCACAAGAGGCGTGGCGTCTACGGCGTTCTAGGGGTGAAACGAAAGGTACGGGGAGGTTCAGCAGCTCACGGGGAAGCTGCGGAGGCGGTCAGCGTGCTCGGGGAAGCTCGGGTGCGGCAGATCGACGACGACGATCTACGGCGGCCGAAGGTTGAAGACGGCGGTAGTGGGGACGATGCAGGGGCTCCGACGTCGTGCAGCTCGGCTGGTCGACGTAGTCGTCGACGACGAACCGTCCGGACACGGTGAGAGGGCGCGGGGACGACGTTGGACGCGGCTGCGACGAGCGGCGGCGACGGTGATGTCTCGGGCGACATCGGGGAGGGCGAGAGAGAGGAGCCAGAGGGGAGAGCGAGTGTCTGCGAGGTCGGGGAGAGAGGGGGGGTTCATCCCACGTCGGTAGGGCGGCGAGGGAGTGAGGCAGGGAGGCAGGGTGCTGTGTGGCGCGATGCTGTTCTCGCCATCGAGCACCTGCTCGCCTCGCTGGCTAGGCGAAGCAGCTGCGCGGAGCGGCTGCTGGGCCGGGCCAGCTAGGTGGGCCGGCTGGTGGGCTTCCAGGTAAGTCCTCTGTTCCTTTTTGTTTTCTCTTTTTTATTTGCTCTACTCTGTGTATTGAAATAGAATAAATACTATTTCATTTCCAAAAACTCTGGAAATATTCAGAAGCACATTTGAGAATATTCTCAACTTCCTAAAAATACTTTCAAGAGTATTTGGGCACTTTAAAATATTTATAGTATTTAAAATGCCCAAATTCAAATACTTATGGCTTGTTCAAAAATCCAGAATGGCTCCATAATTTGCAAGACCATTTTTGGCAGAGGTTTAAACCAGAACAAAAAATGGTGGGCTTTTATGAAGGGCATTTTGGATTCATTGAAATTCCAATTGTTGGAAATTAGCATTTTCAGGGGGAGTGTTGGGGTTGATTAGGCCCCATTTCAAGTTTAAAAGGAATTTAAACATGATGCACAAGTTCAACCAACCCTAATGCATGACTAAAAGCAGGGATGTGACAATATGAAGATATATCTTTTGGAATTAATGTATATGCCCCAGTGCATTTTAATATCATATAATATCTCCCGGTGAAATTAATATATTTTCTTCCGAAAGTACGCCTAATTTGGGTTCTCTTCTTCTCTATTCTTGTCCAGAATTTGCATTTCCATTTGATGTCAAGTTCATCTTGATTTTATTTTCAACCAAAGTCTATATTTTTGTCGTCCGAAATAAGTTTTTTTAGTTCATTGAGAATCAATTGTGAAAATATGCATTTTTTTAAAAACAAATGTATAACTATTGTCCTTATTTTGTTTTCTACAATTGTCTTGATAATTGCCCTCATTGCAATTGGATTTTCTTTCAAATATGTTCTAACCTGTTATTAAAATCCATTCCTGAAACCTACCACATGTTAACATTTATATAACATTGTGTGCGCCTTTCTATTGGATGCACATCTGTTGGCTAGTGCCATCTATTTGTAAAAGTGTTGGATATACATTGTAGCTTCTTAATTTAGAACATTTGTAGCGCTTTTTGTACAGAGATAACCAGTGGGCCAGTTCGGCAGTTTATATATATGAAGAATATCATTTTCACAGTAATATTATGTCATTATGATAGATATATGTGCATATTAATGTATATGCCACGATGCAATTAATATATGTGCCCACGTGTGATTTGATATCATATACTTCCTCCATCCCATAACATAAGATCTTATTAGATCCAATATACTCACGTATTGAATGTAATAAGATCTTATGAGACGGCAGTATATTGAATGTAATAAGATTTTATATTATGGGACAGATGGAGTATCTTGAATTATTGTACTGCATTATTAAGATTATGGCCGGCGAAGAAATTATTCATCAAACGTTATAAATAGAGGATATAAATCTCAAAAAAATATAGAGGATATAAATCAATCATTTAGATACATAAGAAAAGAGAAATGCAAGAAATGTATCTTCACGATGTCACCGTACTCACTGCCATCGTATCTACCCCTGCTAGTAGAATTCGGCCTGAAGATGCTATAAAAAGGAGGGCAAATGAACTCCTTCGGATCACAAACCAGTCACCGTGTCAGCCTGCAAACGTTGTAGCAACAACAGTGTCTCGATGGCCTCGGAGCGTCAAGGACACCGTTCCATTTCCTCGTGCATCCTCCTCGTCGCGGCCGTCCTACTGCTCAGCGCTCCCAGGTCATCTGCTAGTTGCTACAAGCGCATCTTCGCCTTCGGCGACTCCATCATCGACACCGGCAACTTCGTGTACTCGACCGGCAGCGCTCCAAACGCGCTGAAGGAGTTCCCATATGGGATGACCTTCTTCCACCACCCCACAGGCCGCGTCTGTGACGGGCGCGTCCTCCTTGATTTCTACGGTGAGTGCAGTGCACAGCACATGCATGGATCTAGCTACCTCTTTAGTGTCCGGCTGTGCTAACAACTGTGTCCGTACGTGTTGCAGCGCAAGCGCTGGGTCTGCCGCTGGTACAGCCAAGCTTGCCCGAGCAGAGATGGGGACAATGCACATTCGGTGCCAACTTCGCGGTGTTTGCTGCCACGGCGCTTCCCCCGGAGTACTTCCAAAGACGGGGCCTTAGTATTCCCGGGTCTGCCAACTTGGGCATGCAGATGGGCTGGTTCAAAGAAGTGGTGCAACGGATAGCACCAGGGCCCGGTAATGAAATTAACCACGCGTCCATGCATGCATGCTAAAACCGTACTATCAGTTTTAGCTAGCTACTGTACTGCTTTTATTAATTGGGCTACGTACGATGATCTGCCAGGTGCGAGGAGACTCCTGGGAGAGTCTCTCATCATATTGGGCGAGATCGGTGGCAACGACTACAACTTCTGGTTACTCAACAATAATAAAACTCGTGAAACAGCCTACCAGTTCATCCCAGACGTTGTCAACCGCATCATCAGTATTGCCCAGGTGCTTACACGCCATCAATTAGCCTGTACAAACAAATCATGCATTTATACATCCATGTATCATATTCGTAGGTGTAGGTGGTTTCATCTGTCATCGTATGCATGCAGGAGCTCATCGACCTCGGCGCGAAGACGATCATGATCCCGGGGAACTTCCCCATCGGGTGCGTGCCCAAGTACCTGAACGACCACCAGACGGGCAACCGTGCAGACTACGACCAGTTCGGCTGCCTCAGATGGTACAACGACTTCTCCATGAGGCACAACACGGCGCTGTTCAACGAGGTCAACAGGCTCAGAGCGCGGCATCCATGGGTGAAGCTCATCTACGCCGACTACTTCGGCGCCGCCATGGAAATCTTCAAGAACCCACACAGATTTGGTCAGTAACCGACGCCCGATCGCATTTCTTCTCCTAATTAAAGCGGACTACATATGCGTTTGGTCCATGCGCCGCGCTCATTGCTCGATCGTTTTGCGTTTGGGCATGCAGGTATCGGTGATCCTCTGGTGGCATGCTGCGGCGGCGGTGGCCGGTACCACGTCGGGACATGCGACAAGCACTCCGCTATTATGGGTTCCCCGGCTAACTGCGCCAATTGGGACGGCATCCACATGACTGAGAAGGCCTACAACGTCATCGCCGATGGTGTGTTGCATGGGCCATACGCGAACCCGCCGCTGTTGCATTCTTGCTAGAGTTGTTGATTGCTCGCTTTGTTCCCGTACTTGCATCGGCCTGTTAACTGAATGAAAGAAATAAAATAGTCAACTAAACAGTATAGTAGTTTGTCTGGCTCAGTGCGGATTCGTCGTAATACTTCATCCGTCTCATAATATAAAACGTTTTATACTATGAGACGGAGAGAGCACTATTAAGCTAATTCATACTTGCCTAAACATATACAATAACTGATCAGTATTATTAGATTTATTATTAAATATACTTTCACATCATATAAATTTGTTTAAGTAAATATTTCTACGTTTTTCTATAAACTTTGTCAAACTTCACGAAGTTTGACTTCAGTCAACTCTAATATGCAGAGTAAATAAAAACAGAAGAAGTATACGTAACTTCTGAAACACCCAAATATCAACGTTTTCTTTTTCAAAAGGAAGCCCTCGGTCTCATCAAAGTGATTCACACAGCCATACACCCAAACATTGAGCATTAGACGAGTCTAGCGTTTACATTTGTATATGATACTCCTCTCTTTTTTGCCGGTGAAATGCTACTCTTTATTTGTCATGCTAAGACTCTGGCCATTTTCACAACTCATCTCAATGTCTCACCCAAAAGTTCCGGCTATATAATCATTGGTGTCAACAACTAATGCATCTTTGATCTTACGATTTACTAGAGATTGTGGAAAAATGCAGAGGGAATGGTAGTGCCTGAAGTGATCTTATCGGCGATGATGGTGAAACGCTGATTTTATCCTAGAGACCTTCTGCCCTATTTTTAGGTTGACATGTGAACGTAGCACCTATAAAAGCCAAGTCCTAGACTTCGCATGCACATCCTTGTCCTTTCGAGTGCCTACTCAAGCATGACTGGGTGCGGATCCTGAGGCCCATAGACATTTGTAGGTGGACTTGATCCATGCACACTGATAACTCACAAGTATAAGGGATCGTAATAGTATTCGAGGGTAGAATATTCAACCCAAATTTATAGATTCGACACAAGGGGAGCCAAAGAATATTTGCAAGTATTAGCAGTTGAGTTGTCAATTCAACCACATCTGAAGATTAATTATCTGCAGCAAAGTGATCAGTAGCAAAGTAGTATGATAATTTTGATAATATTGGTAAAGGCAATAGTAATGGTAATAGTGATAGCAATGATTTTGTAGTAAGTGTAACAGTAAAGCAGCAGCAGTAACTTAGCAAAAGCAATATGTGGAAAAAATCGTAGGCATTGGATCGGTGAATTCGTTGGATTATATTCATCATATAACAGTTATAACCTAGAAGATACGACACTAGCTCCAGTTCATAAGTATAATGTAGGCATGTATTTCGTAAATAGTCATACATGTTTATGAAAAGAACTTGCATGACATCTTTTGTCCTACCCTCCTGTGGCAGCGGGGTCCATAAAGAAACTAAGAGATATTAAGGCCTCCTTTTAATAGAGAACCAGAGCAAAGCATTAGCACATAGTGAATACATGAACTTCTCAAATTACGGTCATCACCGGAAAATATCCCGGATACTATCACTCCGGGGTTGACGAATCATAACACGTAATAGGTGACTATAACTTGCAAGATCGGATTTAGAACATAGATATAATGGTGATAACATAAACAGTTCAGATCTGAAATCATGACACATTAAGCATGGCAAAGTCATAGCAACATCAATCTCAGAACATAATGGATACTAGGGATCAATCCCTAACAAATCTAACTCGATTATATGATGAGTCTCATCCAACTCCTCACCGACCAGCGAGCCTACGAAGGAATTACTCACTCCCGGTGGGGAGCATCATGGAATTGGCGATGAAGAAGGGTTGGTGATGACGAAGATCGAATACCC
The DNA here is from genome assembly GCF_002162155.2 of Triticum dicoccoides. Classification (NCBI taxonomy): domain Eukaryota; kingdom Viridiplantae; phylum Streptophyta; class Magnoliopsida; order Poales; family Poaceae; genus Triticum; species Triticum dicoccoides. Next base: position 449,074,391 of record NC_041384.1, read on the forward strand.
CCCACTCTCGAGCCCCGAACGGACTCCAGATCTGGCCTCCCGACGAAGAACAGGAGGTGGCGGCAGCTCCGCCTCGTGAAACGTGATAATTCTTTCTCCCTGATTTTTTTCTTCGAAGATAGGATTTTATAGCGTCGGAGATAGGGTCAGCGGGGCCATCAAGTGGGCACACCCCACGTGGGCGCGCCAGAGGGGGGGGGGCTGGTGGGTTGTGCTTCCCCAAGGACCCCCCCCTTCGGTGGTTCTTGGCTCCAGTAATTTTCTTTTATTGTATAAAAATTCTCCAAAAAGTTTCGTTCCATTTTGAGAACTTTCATTTCTGCACAAAAACAACATCATGATAGTTCTGCTGAAAATAGCATCAGTGCGGGTTAGTTTCATTCAAATAATGCACATTTTAGAAAAATCGTTAGTAAAAGTAGATACGACGGAGACATATCAACCCACCCAAGCTTAAACCTTTGCTTGTCTTCAAGCAATTCAGTTGATAAACTGAGAGTGAAAAAGAAAAACTTTTACGAACTTTTTTGCTCTTATTTACACAAATAAGCTTAAGTAGTACCCAGGTTTTCAACAAAGATTATAACTAACCATGTCAACAATAACTTTTAGATATTGTATTAACTCATATCGGTGGTATAAGCAACTTGCGAGCAATAATAAAATATCTCAATTAACAACACTTTGTCAAAACAATCACGATATAATATAACAATAGTGGTATCTCGCTAGCCCTTTCTGAGACCGCAAAACATAAATGCAGAGCACCTCCAAAGTTGAAGTAGTGACTAAACATTGTAATTCATGACAGAAAAGATCCAGTCATGATGCATCCAACATTAAATATACACAATGCATGAGGATGACAATAGTACTCTCAGGTCTGGCGCTTATTTGTGAAGGTGATGACTCAAGATAAAAGTAAATAGATAGTCCCTTCGCAGAGGGAAACAGTGATTTGTAGCGGTGCCAAAGCTCAGATTTTTAAAACAGAGATAAATGAAATTTTGAGAAATGCACCCTTCATGTTTACTCCGCGACCATTAGTTATCGATACCTTCCATTCTAAACACATTAGTGGCGGTTCTCAAACGATAAATTTAAATGTTTACTCCCCCTCCACCAACAAACACACTCCATGGCTAGCCGCGTCCACGTGTACCGTCCATACCAACATCGGTTCTAGGGGAGTTTTGTTTAATTATTTGCAATTTTTGAATTCGGGATTGGAAATCCCTATTACCGCCCCTCTCGTGCAAGGACGAATGAATAAACACTCATCATGAGAATAACCCGCTTAGCATGGGAGATATTAACTACCTCCTGTCACTCTATTAACAATCCAGGCGCACAAAACAAATGTTTATTTGAAGTTTTTAGAGGTGGCACATGCAAATTTACTTAGAACAGAAGGGTAATACCGCATATAGGTAGATATATGATGGACTTATTTGGAATAAATTGGGTTTTAGGATTTTGATGCACAAGCAGTTTTCCCGCTTAGTACAGGCGAAGGCTAGCAAATAGGTTGGGAAGCGGCCCGCTAGAGAGCAAAAACGGTCATGAACATGCATTATGCATAAATAACATTGGATACTAGCATGAGTAGAATATGAACACCATGAACATAAATATTATAGAGGTTATGTTGGTTTTGATTCAACTACATGCATGAACATGTGCCAAGTCAAGCCACTCGAAACATTCGAAGGAGGATACCATATCATCATACTACATCACAATCGTTTTAATGCATGTTGACATCCAAGATAAATCATTATCCACTCCTAGCTACTTAAGCATGGCATGAGAAACTATAATGTCTAATTATCACTGCAAACATGTTTGATTATAATGGACTGAATCATGGACACTAGGTTAAACATATTTAAAAAAACAGAACAAGTTGAGTTCATACCCGTTTCTCTCTGCCACAGCCAGTTCATCAAATATCGTCATTATTGTCTTTCACTTGCATGACCGAATGATATGAAAATAATAATAGTGCAAGAATGTCGTGGACTAAGCTGAAATCTGCAAACATTTTATTCACAAGGAGAAGACAAGGCAATTTGGGAGACACTCAACATTTTCATCGTGGTCTTCTCCTCGGTATGACTCAATAAAAGGAAAAGAATTTCAGAGAAACACACTGAAATATTTTTGGAGTTTTTAGTTTTTCTTGGGTGAAACAAATTAAAGAGACAAACAAAAACCAGAAAAACTATTTACACGGGAGAGCTCCCAACAAGCAGAAGAAGAACAAGGAAATCTTTTTGGGTTTTGTTTTAAATACTACAACTAACTAAACTAGAAAGAAAAACCGAAAAGAAGCAAGCACATTTTTTTGTGATTCTCAAAGTTTTTCAAACACACAAGAAGAAAGCGAGAAAATAAATCTAGCATGGATAATACAATGAAAAAGTGTGAACACCAACAACTGGAATGCAATGTGTGAACAAAAATGTAATGTCGGTGCAAACACGTAGTCCCCCATACTTAGGCGTTTGGCCTAGCTTGGTAATCACCACTCGAAGTAGCCCTCCGATCCCACGTTGAAGTGCTGGGAAGCGGGCACCTAAGCGTCCCACTCCCGAGGCTCCTCCTCTGCAGCTATCTGGGTGTTCTGGTAGGCGATGATGTCATATGGCATAAAAATGTATCCGCCCATGCAATAAAATCAGACAAAGCGGGTGCAGGCAATGGAATAATACCACGGGTGTTCTCACTGAAAACTAGGTTGTAAGGAATATGAATAGTGGTGTTTTTGCCATCAATAAATTGATGAGCTGCCATAGCCTGGCGATCTAAATAAACCTTAGTTAAACGATAATCATGTTAGTGGATCTGAATGTTAAAGTGACTCGCTAAACTAGTGGCATAAATACCGCCATGAATTTTACCCTTGGTCCTGTTAAGGTGTAGACGAAGTGCAATAATAACTCCTAGGATATAAGTGTTATCGCCGTAGAGTGCACGGCATAAGATAACAAAATCAGGAGCACTAAGTGCACCAACCTTCTCTCTAGCAAGTAGACACTTCGTAATGAAAAGAGCAAAATAATGCACATAAGGAAACTGCAAGCTAGTGGCGGTGACACTCGATACCCCTCTCTCATCTTCCACTAACAGAGTGCGATAGAAATCCTCAAACTCTACAGGTCTAGGCTCTCTTATTTCCCCGTCAGAAGGGATCAAGCATATATCACAAAATTCAGTAAGTGGTATCTGACGGGTTTCAGCATATAAATTAAACTGCACCTCAGGGGGATTATTCCTACTCAGAAAATGAAAGCTTTGCACAAAGGAATTTGTAAGTAGATGGAATTCTTCACACTCAGCTGCGATGAAGTCGGTGAGACCAGCATTAGCAGCAAATTGTGCGAACTCTTAACGAATTCCGGCTCCATCCATGAAGGGGTTATGCGGCCATTCGCACGGCCGCATCTCCGCCATTCTTCGAGTGTGGAGATCGTTGTCCGAAGACTCCCCAATGACTCCCTTGGAGTTCTTGGAAGCAAACTTCCTAAAGAAACTCATTTTATCCCTATGCACAGAATTCTGAAAAAATTAGTCCACAAAATTTTTGTCAACAAAACTTCACAAAATTGATAGCAACGACTCATAGAGATGTATAGAGGGCATATTGAGCATTCAAACTACTTAGAGTTCTAAGAATTCAGCATGCAAGCTCATCTACAGCAGCACCAAGAGTAGCTAATTATTCAATATATAATCCACTAAAGCAAAAACTAATTGGACGAATGGAGGAGTCAGATATCAAGCAGGAATCCTCCAAAACAGTTTCGGAAACAGAGCTTCGAGCAAAGAGACCAAAATCCGCGGGTTTGAGAGCAAGAACAGAAGAGAGAGAACAATGATGTTTTTTTTCTGGAGGTATGTTATGACATGGGCTAAAGAGAAAGTGAGGGCGCCCACGTGGGACCACAACCCACCAGGGCGCGCCTAGGTATACTGGCGCGCCTAGGTGGGTTGTGCCCACCTGATACACCCTCCTCTGATGTTATTTCCATCAAAAATTCTTAAATATTCAAAAAACTCATATTAAATTTTCAGGGCATTCTGAGAACTTTTATTGTGGGGTCATTTTTTATTGCACGGGAAATACAGCAAACAAACAAAACATGGCATTTTATTTTATTTAACTAAGAAATACAGAAAATAAAAGGTGGGAGCAGAAGGTTGTGCTTACTAAATTCATCAACTTCATACCTCTAAAAAATGATCCATTAATACGGTTGATCAAGTCTTATTAAAAACCACTTTCGATTAGCATGAAACTGAAGAACTTTCGTAAAACACTAAGTTACCTCAACGGGAATATGCATGTCCCCAAAAATAAGCATTTTATATTTCTTTTTGGCAGTAGGTAGAGGTAGTTGAAAACTTCCAATAGTGAGTGTTGGAGATTTTCCAATAACATTAATACCATTCACTTGAAATTGTTTCTTCGGAAAGTGCACCGTATGCTCATTACCATTGATATGAAAAGTGACTTTGCTTTTATTTCAATCAATAACAGCCTCTGCAGTATTCAAGAAGGGTCTACCAAGGATAATCGACATGTTGTCATCCTCGGGCATCTCAAGTATAACAAAGTCAATTAAGATAGTAACATTTGTAACAACAACAACATGCACATCCTCACAAATACCGATAGGTATGGCAGCTTGGCAGTTGATTTATCAGCCATTTGCAAAGATATTTCAGTAGGTGTGAGTTTATTCAAACCAAGTCTTTTGTATAAAGAGAAAGGAATAACACTAACACCAGCTGCTAAATCACACAAAGCAGTTTTAACATAATTTCTTTTGATGGAGCAAGGTATAGTTGGTATTCCCGGATCTCCAAGTTTTTTAGGTACTCCATCCTTAAAAAAATAATTAGCAAGCATGGTGGAGATTTCATCTTCTAGTTTTTTTTCTTTTATTAGAGATGATGTCTTTCATATATTTTGCATAAGGGGCCATCTTTAATATATCAGTCAAGCGAGTGTGCAAAAAGACTGGCCTAAGCATTTCAGCAAAGCGTTCAAATTCTTCATCATCCTTTTTCTTAGTTGATTTAGGTGGAAAGGGCATGGGTTTTTGAACCCATGGTTCTCTTTCTCTTCCATGTTTTCTAGCAACAAAGTCTCTTTTATCAAATCTTTTATTTTTAGATTGCGGGTTATCAAGATCAACATCTGGTTCTATCTCAACATCATTATCTGGTTGAGTGTCTTCATGAACATCACCATTATCTTTTTCATTATCACTAGGTGAATGTTCATTACCAGATTGAGTTTCAGCATCAGAGATAGAAACATCATTATCATTATCAGGAGGTTTTTCCATCTGAGGTTCACTAGAAGCATGCAAAGTCCTATCATTTTTCTTTTTCTTCTTCTTTTTAGAAGGACTAGGTGCATCAGTGTTAATTCTTTGAGAGTTTTGTTCAATTCTTTTAGGGTGACCTTCAGGATAAAATGGCTCTTGAGTCACTCTACCTCCTCTAGTCAGTACACTAACATCATGATCATTGATATTATTATTCATTTCATCAAGCAATTCTCTTTGAGATTTATTAACTTGTTCTAACTGGGTTTGAACCATAGAATCATGTTTTCCAACCCTATAACATTATTAGTAATTCTAAATAACAAGTCACTCAAGCGAGCAATCATATCAGAGTTGTATTTCAATTGTTTCATAACATTTGCATTGAAGTGATCTTGCTTTCTAATGTAATTATCAAACTCATAAAGGCATTGACTAGGATGCATATTATAAGGATTATCCCTTCCATCAAATTTCATTAAAGAGTTTACCTCTACCACCTTGGGTGGTGGTGTGTCAAGTCCATGGATTTCTTCCATAGGAGGTAAGTTTTTAACATCCTCTGATTTAATACATTTTTCCTTCATAGATTTATTTGCCTCTTGCATATCTTCCGGACTGAGATATAAGATACCCCTCTTCTTTGGAGTGGGTTTATGTGGTGGTTCATGAAGAGTCCAATCATCATTTTTCAACATATTATTCAATAATTCCTCAACTTGGTCAACGGTTTGTTCCCTGAAAACACAATCAGCACAATTATCTAGGAAGTCCCTAGAAGCATTAGTTAGTCCATTACAGAAGATATCAAGTATTTTATTTTTCTTAAGAGGATGATCAGGCAATGCATTAAGCAATTGGAGAAGCCTCCCCCAAGCTTGTGGGAGACTCTCTTCTTCAATTTGCACAAAGTTAAATATTTCCTGTAAGGCAGCTTGTTTCTTATGAGCAGGAAAATATTTTTCAGAGAAGTAATAAATCATATCCTAGGGACTACGCGCGCAACCAGGAGCAAGAGTATTGTACCATATCTTAGCATCACCCTTTAATCAGAACAGAAATAACTTGAGAATATAATAATAGTGAATCTTCTCATCATGAGAAAATAGGGTGGCTATATCATTCAATTTAGTAAGGTGTGCCACAACAGTCTCAGTTTCATAACCATGGAAAGATCAGATTCAACCAAGGTAATTAACTCTGGGCTGATAGAGAATTCATAACCCTTATCATCAACAAAGATAGGTGAAGTAGAAAACTTAGGATCACATTTCATTCTAGCATTCAAAGATTTCTCTTTCAGTTTGCATAATAATTTCTTAAGATAATCTATGTCATTGCAAGCAAGAAAAATCTCTAGTTGTCTCCTCATCCATTGAAGGAAATATGCCCTAGAGGCAATAATAAAGTTGTTATTTATATTTACTTATATCATGATGAATCTTTATTATTCATGCTAGAATTGTATTAACCGGAAACTTAGTACATGTGTGAATACATAGACAAACAGAGTGTCCCTAGTTGGCCTCTAGTTGACTAGCTCGTTAATCAAAGATGGTTAATTTTCCTAGCCATGGACATGTGTTGTCATTTGATGAACGGGATCACATCATTAGAGAATGATGTGATGGACTAGACCCATCCGTTAGCTTAGCACTATGATCGTTTAGTTTATTGCTATTGCTTTCTTCACGACTTATACATGTTCCTATGACTATGAGATTATGCAACTCCCGAATACCGGAGGAACACCTTGTGTGCTATCAAACATCACAACGTAGCTGGGTGATTATAAAGATGCTCTATAGGTGCCTCCGATGGTGTTTGTTGAGTTGGCATAGATCGAGATTAGGATTTTGTCGGCGTTCTGGGAACGGGGGTCCCCAGACTTGCCTGCCTGCGGCCTGTGGCGTGGCTCAAAGGGGGGCCCAGCACGGCCCATCTTCACCAACACAAACCCAAGACCCTCACGAGGGGCCAAGCCTCGCGGGACGGACGGTGCGGAGCTTCCTCAGGCGCGGCCTTGTCAGGCTGGCTCACGAGGAGGCAGAGAGATCAAGGCGGGGTACCTCACGAGGTGCCCGTGACGCAAGCCATGACGACCGGAGGTGCCAGGCGGGTGCCAGCCCGCGCAGTGTCCTCCCTACCTCTTTGGTGCAAAGGGGGCAAGCGCAGCCGCGGAGTACCGAGGCATCAGGCAAAGGTTGCCATTTTGGTGCAACGAGACCAAGACCAGGAGGACTACGAGATGGAGGTCACCGTGGAGCCCAAGACGGCATCATCACCAGAGCTTTGCGCAGGCAAAGACTACTTTTGTCAGGATAGTTGATACTAGCTGTCCCCCTTCAAATTAGCCCGCCATTGTTGGCTCCCTTCCCGCTCGATATTTGGGAAGAGGACCGGGGCCTCTATAAATAGGACCAGCCACCCACAGAGCCAAAGGGGGGCGAAAAAGAGAGCCGAGCCGGAGGGATCAAAGGATAGAGAAGATCAGGCAGAGAGAGAGAGAGAGAAGGGTGACTGGACTCCTCCCAGCGGTTCATCGCCCCAGCCAAGAACAGACCCTCACGAGGCTGTTCTTCCTTGTATTGTTCATTATCATCAGCCCAAGAGGCAATCCACCACACCACACACTGGAGTAGGGTATTACACCACAACGGTGGCCCGAACCAGTATAAACCCTGTGTCTCTTGTGTTGTTCTTTCCTTAGTTTAGATCTTTGCAAGGCGGAGGGGTGCAGGTAGGTAGGAGGCGAAATCTCCATGCGCACCCCAGTGTTCGAACCTCAAGGGTCTGCTGGAACCCGAAATCCGACATTTGGCGCACCGGGCCGGGATTCGTCTTCCACCACCCCGTTCTCCTCCGACCATCACGCCCATGTCTGACGCTCGTCGGGCCCGCGTCGAGCACCGGGCCGCGCTCGCTTCCCGCGTCGCCCAGACGGCCCCTGTCAGCGGGCGTCCTCGCCGTTCCCCGTCGCCTGCCGTCAACGCCACCACCGGCCCGACGGGGGACGAGCAGCGAGCATCATCCCAGCATCCGTCCGTGCAGCAAGACGGGCGCACCGCAACTCCCTCGCTCACCCCAGCTGGTTCTTCGTCCCGCGCGCTCCGCGCGCCCATGGAGCCCCGCAACCTCTCCCCCGCCCATCGCGCTGCACCAACACCCCCGGTCGTCGCGGCCCTCTTGGGCGGCTCGCAGGCGCCGCCTACAAGTCACCACGTCAAGCCGTTCATCCGCCGGGTCAGCGCCGCTTCCACGCGGCAGGGGGCTCCCCTGGACCTGGCGGCGCCCGAGACTGGCGCGACCTTCAGCTCGGAGGACCACCCCTCCAACTCGGCCAGCTCGGGTGCGCTCCCCATGCTGTGCACCCCCACCATCTGCCAGGTGGCCATCACCAGAACCCTCATTGATGGCGGCGCGGGCCTCAGCATGCTCTCGGTCGAGGCCTTCAACCTCCTCTGCATACCCCTGGAACGGCTGCAACCCAGCCGGCCCTTCTCAGGCGTTGGGGGCAAGTCGTCCAGCTCCTTGGGACAGATCCGGCTCCCAGTAACCTTCGGCACCTACGACAACTTCCGCACGGAGCTGGTCGACTTCGACATCGCCCCCATCAGCCTCCCCTACAACGCCATCCTCGGCTACCCAGCGCTGGCCCAGTTCATGGCCGCGACGCACCCGGCGTACAACCTCATGAAGATGCCCGGGAGTAGCGGTGTCCTCACTGTGCACGGGGACACTGGGGACGCGCTGCGGGTGCTCAAGCTCGCCTTCAAGACGGCGGCGTCGGCGCAGCCCGCCAACTTGGAGACCCCCGGGCCCAAGAGGGCTGCACCCACCAAGAAGAAACAGTTGTTCACCCAAGACAAGGCAGAAACCAAGCAGATACCCATCGATGAGGACGGATCCACCAACGCCACTTTCATCATAGGCGCCCACCTCAAACTCGAGCAGGAGAAGGCCCTGGTCGGGTTCCTGCATGCAAACAAGAAGGTATTCGATTGTGAGCCTGACCAGTTGGCAGAGATCCCTAGGAGTGTAATCGAGCATCACCTCAATGTGTGCCCCAACGTGCGTCCTGTGAAGCAGAAGGCCAGGCGGTAGTCCACAGAAAAGCAGGCCTTCATCGTCCAAGAGACCCACAAATTAGAAGCCGCTGGGGTCATTCGCGAGGTCCGATACCCGGATTGGTTGGCCAACCCTGTCGTTGTGCCAAAGAAGGGAGGGAAGGAGCGCATGTGTGTCAACTTCACCAACCTCAACAAAGCATGCCCGCAAGATCCATTCCCGCTCCCCCGCATCGACCAAATCGTCGATTCCACTGCGGAATGCGACCTGTTGTGCTTCTTGGATGCCTTCTCTAGGTATCACCAGATCAAGATGGCGGTAGAAGACGTCGAGAAGACATCCTTCCTAACCCCGTGTGGGGTGTACTGCTACACATGCATGCCATTCGGGCTGCGTAACGCAGGGGCGACCTTCCAGCGGCTGATGCACATCACCTTGGGCCCGCAGCCCGGGAAGAATGTTGAAGCTTACGTCGATGACATTGTGGTAAAGTCTTGGGAGGCCAAGACCTTGATACAAGACTTGGAGGAAACCTTCGCGAGCCTCAACGCAGTGAACCTACGGCTCAACCCAGAGAAGTGTGTGTTCGGAGTCCCCTCGGGTAAGCTCTTGGGTTTCCTCGTGTCCCACCGAGGCATCGAGGCTAACCCGGAGAAGGTCAAGGCGGTGGAAGACATGAGCCCGCCAAAGACCCTCAGAGAAATGCAGAAGCTCACGGGGCGTGTGACCGCGCTAGGGCGCTTCATCTCCAAGTTGGGGGAACGAGCACTGCCCTTCTTCCAGCTAATGAAGAAAAAGGGGCCCTTCGAGTGGACTGAAGAGGCCGACAAGGCGTTCCAGGATCTCAAGAGATACCTGACCAGCCCACCGGTCATGGTGGCTCCGCGCCCTCAAGAGCCCCTGGTGCTTTACCTCGCCGCCACTCCCTACTCCGCCAGCGCAGCCTTGGTGGCAGTCAGAGAGGAGCGCCGAATCAAAACCGCGGTAGCAGCCTGGGACAGGGCAGAACAGGGACAAGGAAGGCCTACAGAAACCGCCACCGCGGCTGAGGAGGATCAGCCGCCGCAGAGGGGCGCACCAGAGGCGGAAGAGGCCCCTCTTCCAGATGGCCAGTCTCAGGAGGCCTCATTGCCTCAAGAGGCGCCACGGTCTCCGAAGGGAGCCACCAGCACTGACGCACTCCACCTCGTTGAGCACCCAGTGTACTTCGTCAGCACGGTGTTGTGGGATGCAAGGGCATGGTACCCCATGCCTCAGAAACTCCTCCTTGCGCTACAGGTGGCCTCACGCAAGTTGCGGCACTACCTTTAGGGTCACCCCATCAAGGTCGTCTCGTCATACCCCCTGGAGAGAGTACTCAGGAGCCCTAATTCAGCTGGAAGGGTCGCTGAGTGGAATATAGAACTGCAAGCATTTCAGCTCGAATTCAGCACGACCAGAGTCATCAAGGGAGCAGCGTTGGCGGATTTTGTGGCAGAATGGACGGAGGCACCAGGCCTCAAGGCCGACGAGGATCGGTCCCTGTCCCCGGGAAGCGAGGCGCCAGAAGGCTAGGTCATGTACTTTGATGGGCGTTCTCCAGGCATGGCAATGGGGCTGGGGCGGTGCTTATATCACCCGCTCAGGACAAGCTCTATTACACCGTGCAGCTCTGTTTCCAGCAAGGTGAAAAGGTCTCCAATAACATAGCAAAGTATGAAGGTTTAATAGCGGGCTTGAAGGCCGCGGCTGCCCTGGGGGTGAAACGCCTCACCATCAAGGGCGATTCATAGCTCCTTGTCAATTTCTCCAACAAGGTGTATGAGCCGAAGGATGAGCACATGGAAGCCTACCTAGCGGAGGTCCGCAAGATGGAGAAGCAGTTCTGGGGGTTGGAGTTGCAGCATGTGCCCCGTGGCACCAATCAGGAGGCCGACGACATCGCCAAACGGGCGTCCAGGCGGTTACCTCAGGAGCCTGGCATTTTTGAGGAGCGGCTCTTCAAGCCATCAGCCCTGCCATCATTATCGAACACGGCTCAGCCCCAGGAGGAGCTCCCCCAGCCGCCTACCTCAGGGGCTCCGGCCTGTGGCCCGGCCTCAGGAGCACGTCTGCTCCTGACGATGGAACCTCAGGAGGGATGTTGGATCGCGGAGCTCCGGAGTTACCTAACGCAAGGGACCCTGCCGGAGAAGGAGGAGGAAGCGGAGCGAGTGGCACACCAGGCCACGGCATACTGCATCAAGGATGGAGAGCTCTACCGGAAGCGGCCAAACGATGTATCCCTGCGCTGCATCTCCAGGGAGCAAGGGAAGGAACTGCTGGAAGATATACACGGCGGAGATTGTGGACATCATTCATCATCATGGACCCTCGTCGGCAAGGCGTTCCGCAGTGGGTTTTATTGGCCCACCGCGCTCAATGACGCCGTCGAACTAGTAAAAGCTTGTGAGGCTTGCCAGTTCCACGCCAAGCAGATCCATCAGCCAGCAGGAGGCTTGCAGACTATACCCCTTTCGTGGCCATTCGCAGTCTGGGGGCTGGATATCTTGGGCCCGTTTCCTCGGGCGCCAGGGGGCTACCGCTACCTCTACGTCGTCGTGGACAAGTTCACCAAGTGGGCTGAAGTAGAGGCTGTCCGCACCATTCCCGCGGGTTCCGCGGTCAAGTTCATCAAGGGCATCGTGAGCCGGTTTGGGGTGCCGAATCGCATCATCACGAACAACGGTTCGCAGTTCACCAGTAACCTCTTCAAACATACTGTGCTAACCTTGGAACACAGATATGCTACGCTTCGGTGGCGCACCCCCGAAGCAACGGCCAGGCCGAGCGAGCCAACGCGGAGGTCTCGAGGGGCCTCAAGACCAGGACGTTCAAGAAGAAGCTGGAGGCCTGCGGCAGAGGTTGGTACGACGAGCTTCAGTCCGTGTTGTGGTCCATCCGCACAACTGCGACCAAGCCGACTGGAGAGACCCCGTTCTTCCTGGTCTATAGAGCCGAAGTGGTCCTCCCTCACGAGGTCAGACGTTGCTCCGCGCAGGTCCTGGCGTTTGACGAGGCGCAGCAGGACGCCATGCGGGGGATGGACCTCGTGCTGGGGGAGGAACGTCGCCGAGAAGCCGCGCTACGAGCGGCGAGGTACCAACAAGCATTGCGGCGATATCACTGCCGCAACATCCGCCCCAGAACTCTCGAGGTAGGAGACCTTGTGCTCAGGCGGGTCCTCTCCAGGGAGGGGCTGCACAAGCTCTCTCCCATGTGGGAGGGCCCATTCAAAGTTGTTCATGTTTCCAGGCCCGGCTCCGCGCGCTTGGAGACTCAGGAGGGGGTGCCAGTCTAGAATGCGTGGAACATCCAGCACCTCCGAAGGTTCTACCCCTAAAAAGGCCCGGAGCCTGTGAAGAAGGCGAATGCCTGTGAAGCTATCGCATTTTGGAAAAGGCCCAGAGCCTATGAAGCTATCGCGTTTTGGAAAAGGCCCGGAGCCTGTGAAGAAGGCGAATGCCTCTGAAGCCATCGCGTTTGGGAAAAGGCCCGGAGCCTGTGAAGAAGGCCAACACCTGTGAAGCTCGCCGCCCGTGACACTCTCACGTAATAATGAGTTGGGGCTGTACACGCCCCGGAGTCTCAGGAGCGCCGGCCTCAGGCCCTGGGCCTCCCTCCCACGCCCAGTGGCAGCACTTAGCTCCGCGCTGGTGAGAAGACGCCGAAGACTAGATTAGGTGCCGGACGCGGCTTTTCATTTGCTTTCCGCAGTTGGCTTGTTCCTTCTCATTCGAAGTTTTATTGAAGTTGTTGCCGTCTTTGGCTTGTGGTTCTTCGACTTTTCACTCTCCTGCCTCGATTTCTCTTGTGCAAGGCCTCGCGAGGGGGGGGGGAGCTGGCGTCCTCGCGAGTGTTCCTATTCTAGTCGTTCAAAGAGTTCGCGACCTGGGCCCCTTACAGGAGCACCCCTCCAGTCCGTGCCCCACGGGCACTGCGACACAAACAAAGGGCCTGGGCCGGTCGCCCCCCCATGGCCGGGGCCGGGAACTATCCACGCTCGCGCATGTAGCCGGAAGATACGGTAATGAAAGCAAAACGATGATTAACGGCAATAACCCAAACACGCCCCCGCGGGGTTCCACACTATTGTCTCTGTTACGCAGGGAAAAGGAAAAAGAAAGAACAAATATGGTGCAGCTTGCCTCACACCGGCCCGCAGGGAAGGCCCGAGCTGCCTCCGGGGCTCAGGCGGACTCCCTCTCACGCTTGACCAGGGCGCGACGGCGGGCGGACACGTTGCCACCTCCCAAGCAGATACGGCGGCGCGGAGGCTGACCGCGGCCACCGCTAGAAGAGTCGCCGCCTGAAGAAGAACCGGAGAGGCTTGAGGAACCCTGAGCGCCGCCGGCCGCGCGAGCGCTGCCCTCCCCATCATGGCTGGAGCTGGGTTCCCAGCCGCGGTCATCACCCTCGGGGCAACACCCTGCGCGGCGACCATCTTCCCCAAACACCCTCACATAGAGGGTGGCATCACCGTCGAACTTGAAGTGTAGGGTGCACCGACGGCTCAGGCCACGCGCGTGGGCAAACGTCTGCCAACCGCGGGCCAGGAACAGGCTTCCGGCCACGGAGACCTCCAGTGAGACCCATGAGGCCCGGCTGCAGCAGCCGTCGACCTGAAGCCAGAGGCCGCCCGGGTCGCCGGCCGGGAGCTCGCCAAGGAGGAAGCGAGGAACTGGAAGCCGAGTGCTGGTCGGCCCTGCCGACCACACGACGAACTCCGGCAACACTTCAGCAGCCGCAGCGATCCGCCCGTCGCTGTGCTGAAGATCGCCTCCACGGCCGCGGGGAGCCACCGTGGTGGCCACAGGATGTTTAGGAGGGCGCCCTCAGCCGCGCTTGGGTGGAGTAGAGGCGGGCTCAACCTGGTGAGCCTTCCTCTTCTCTGCGGCCGAGAACCTCCTTGACGGGGCCATGAAGAAAAGGAGAAGCAAGGAGGGATGAACTGGAAGGGCGCGCGCCGGTCCATACTTATAACTGGCGATGGCCAACCAACGGCCCCCACGATCGCAGGTAATTATGACCCGCTTTGCATGCAGGGACTTGTCCAATCCGTGCAGTTGCCGAGGCGCCATGGGGAAGTGGAGATGCCCACGTCTAATCAACCGCCACGCGGCACCCAAAACCGCAGGCTGTTAGGGCCCGCGGCGCTTCGCTCTTGCCCTTCCGCCTCCCTGCACGGCCAAGTCCGGGCGCGCCTTGGGCCCGGGGGCTACTATCGGGGTTCTGGGAATGGGGGTCCCCAGACTTGCCTGCCTGCGGCCTGCGGCGTGGCTCAAAGGGGGCCCCAGCGCGGCCCATCTTCACCAACACAAACCCAAGACCCTCGCGAGGGGCCAAGCCTCGCGGGGCGGACGGCGCGGAGCTTCCCCAGGCGCGGCCTCGTCAGGATGGCTCACGAGGAGGCGGAAAGATCAAGGCGGGGTACCTCACGAGGTGCCCGTGACGCGAGCCATGACGACCGGAGGTGCCAGGCGGGTGCCAGCCCTGTAGGATCGAAAGTATGTCTAGAGGGGGGTGATTAGACTACTTGACCAAATAAAAATTTAACCTTTTCCCAATTTTAGTTCTTGGTATATTTTAGCTAATTTAGGACAAGTCAAGCAATCATCACATAATTCAAGCAAGCATGCCAAGAGTATATAAGCAGCGGAAAGTAAAGCATGCAACTTGCAAGAATGTAAAGGGAAGGGTTTGGAGAATTCAAACGCAATTGGAGACACGGATGTTTTTCCCATGGTTCGGATAGGTGGTGCTATCCTACATCCACGTTGATGGAGACTTCAACCCACGAAGGGTAACGATTGCGCGAGTCCACACAGGGCTCCACCCAAGGGTAACGGTTGCGCGAGTCCACACAGGGCTCCACCCATGAAGGGTCCACGAAGAAGCAACCACCCACAAAGGGTCCACGAAGAAGCGACCTTGTCTATCCCACCATGGCCATCGCCCACACAGGACTTGCCTCACTAGCGGTAGATCTTCACGAAGTAGGCGATCTCCTTGCCCTTACAAACTCCTTGGTTCAACTCCACAATCTTGTCGGAGGCTCCCAAGTGACACCTAGCCAATCTAGGAGACACCACTCTCCAAGAAGTAACAAATGGTGTGTAGGTAATGAACTCCTTGCTCTTGTGCTTCAAATGATAGTCTCCCCAACACTCAACTCTCTCTCATAGGATTTGTATTTGGTGGAAAGAAGATTTGAGTGGAAAGCAACTTGGGAAGGCTAGAGATCAAGATTCATATGGTAGGAATGGAATGTCTTGGTCTCAACACATGAGTAGGTGGTTCTCTCTCAGAACATATGAGTTGGAATGGTGTATGCGTTCTGATGGCTCTCTCTTTGAATGAAGAGGAGGTGGAGGGGTATATATAGCCTCCACAAAAACCCAACCGTTACACAGTTTTCCAATCTCGGTGGGACCGAATCAATAAACTCGGTCGGACCGAAAATGTAAACCTAGTGACCGTTAGAGATTTTCGGTGGGACTGACATGCAACTCGGTAGGACCGATATGGTTAGGGTTTGGGCATAACGTAATCTCGGTGCAACCGATTACACAAACTCGGTGAGACCGAATTTGGTAATTAGCTAACCAGAGAGTTGGTCAGGCAAACTCGGTGGGACCGATTTGCTCTTTCGGTGAGACCGAAAAGTTACAAAGGGGAAACACTGAATTTACATTGCAATCTCGGTGGGACTGATTCGCTCTTTCGGTGAGACCGAAAAGTTACGAAAGGGAAACAGAGAGTTTGCAATCCCATCTCGATGAGACCGAGATCCCTATCGGTAGAACCGAATTGCTAGGGTTTGGCAGTGGCTTATGACAAATGAAAACTCGGTGGCGCCGGATAGGAAGAATCGGTAGGACCGAGTTTGGCTTAGAGTTTAGGTCATATGTGGAAGTGGGAAAGTAGCTGAGGGTTTTGGAGCAGATCACTAAGCACATGAAGCAAGAGGCTCATTAAGCAACACCTCATCCCTCCTTGATAGTATTGGCTTTTCCTAAAGACTCAATGTGATCTTGGATCACTAAAATATAAAATGAAGAGTCTTGAGCTTTTGAGCTTGAGCCAATCCTTTGTCCTTAGCATTTTGAGGGTTCCACTTTCACATCCATGCCATGCCAATCATTGAGCTTTCCTGAAATAATTATCTTGGAACAACATTAGCTCAATGAGCTATATGTTGTTATGAATTACCAAAACCACCTAGGGATAGTTGCACTTTCAATCTCCCCCTTTTTGGTAATTGATGACAACATATAGATCAAAGCTTCGACAAATGATAATAAGCATGAAATATATCGTCGCTTTGAGAAGTATGTGATAAGTAAGAGCTCCCCCTAAATTTGTGCATATTTAAAATTTGCTTTGGACTGCAAATGCACAAGGAGTTAGAGTCATGGGTTACTCTTCCATGTGACATACATCTTGGTGGAGCGCTTAAAATGATAAGAATGAAATACATGCACTCATCACCAAGAATAGTGAATGATCACATAAGATAGATAAGATAATAGCATTAAGCAAACATTAAGTGTAGCTTATGATCAAACACATGATCATCAATGTCTCACAAGCATAGTATCTCAAGCACTCAAAAGCAAACAAGTTCGAAAATCCACCAAATAAAGCAAGAGAGAAAAAAACACTCTCTCTCTCGAAGCCTATGATCTATACATCTTCTCCCCCTTTGGCAACAAGTTACCAAAAAGTTCCTAGAAAATGCATAGTGCTAGATCGACGCTCAGGCTTGATCTTCTGGTGGTGGTGGAGTCCGGATCACTCCAAGGACGAAAGCTTCGGTAGATGCTGAAGTAGATGCTGGAGTTGGAGCTGAAGTAGATGCTGGAGCTGGTGGAACTGAGGCTGTGGCTGGTGCTGAGGTGGTGGCTCTTGTGTCAGCAACTGGCACGGCAGACGACCTCGGACCTCTTGGCACTCTGGCAAAGGCATGAGTGGTAGTCCTGCCTCTCCTCTCCTGCATATCATCTTGGAGCTGCTCCACTGCAGACTGAATCTCCGTTACCTTGACATCCAAGTCATGGAACTTTTGTTCCATGATTCTCTCTAGGCTTGCCTGGTTTTGAGTTAGGGTGGCTAGTCCTCTCTCAATCCGCAGGGTGGATGCAATCAGATAACCAAGCTGCTCTTGTTTGGTCTTCAAGAAATATTCAGATGCCTCCTCTTGAGTAGGCATCTTGGCAGCTTTCTCCTTCCTCGCCTTCTCCTTCTTTGCGTATGCTTGGGCAGATGATGGCTCGTTCTCAGTCATGACAACTTGATTGTCCTCAAAATCTGGACGGATGGGCAAATGTTCCTTGTCCAATAAGTATATGCATGTGCCCATCTTAGAGTTGATGAGCTCCTGGATCTGAGGGGCATATCCGCAACTCCTCTTCTGATCTGCTGCAGTCCTTTTGATAGTTTCCACTATGAAGCTCATCACCTTGAACTTCTGAGGCACATCAAATACATGTAGCAAGTTGATCGCATGGCCTCTGATCATCTTGTGATCACCTGACTTGGGCAACAAGGTGTGCCTCAAGATCCAATTGATGGTTGGCAGTCCTGACAGAAGATAGTGCACTGAGCCAAATTTGAAAGTGTCAAGTGCCTCATTTGGAATTTCCTTATACATATTGGACATGGAATTGTGGTCCATTTTCTTCTTGGAATATATGTCCAAGTCATCATCATGCTCCTCTGGGGCATTAATGAGCTGTGCCCACTCAGCCACTGTAGATTGGTACCTTGTACCCTCGGACATCCATGTGATCTTTCCATCTGGGTAAAAGTGTGCCGTGGAGTAGAATTGCATGATCAGTTCCTCGTTCCACTTTGTGAGCTTCTGCCCAACAAAGTCAGCAACTCCACAAGCACTAAAGCTGTCATATGCTCCCGGGTAGTGTTCCTCCTTCTCCCTCATGTAGGTCTAGTCGACCCATCTCATGTCACAGACAATGGGCTTCTTATCAAGCAAAACAGTCTCATAGAAATCCTGCTGCTCCTTGGTGTGAAACCTGTAGTCAACTGCTGTCCTTCTCCTTGAAGCATATGGGTCTGCTTCTCTCCACTTCCTCAGCCCTGAATCTCTCCTGAGCTTCATGTCCTCAGCCACAGGATGAGCATCGTTGTGGTCTGGGATCTTGGGCTTTAGCTTTCTCAGAATTTGCTCTTCATCCTCTTCTTCAGCAACAGTCTCAGGCACTGGGGCCTTGTTCTTCTCAGCTGCAGGAATGCTTCTTGTGTTCCTCTTTGGCTTTGGCTTTGGAGCTGGCTTGGCCTTGGAAGCAGCTCCCCCTGATTTTATGGCATCTCCCATTAGCTTGGGTGCCTTGGGCGCTGGTGCAGCTACCTCTTCTTCTTCTTCCTCTTCCATGATGGAAGCTTTGCCAAGCACTCTAGCCACAGTCTTCTTCACCCTTTCCTTTCTTTTCTTGCCCTCAGCTGCAACTGGCTCTATGGGCTTCTCAGTTGACATTCTGGCCTTTGACATTGGCTGCCTGCCTGCTGGCCTTTTGATTTTTAGCCCTGGCTTTGTGCCTTGAGCTGGCTCAACTCTCTTGGAAGTGGCCTCTTCCTCTGCCACATAGTCCTCATCTTCGGAATCTGAAGTTCTCTTCTTCCTCTGTCTCGTGGCAGCCTTTGGCAAGTTGCTAGGGGTGCTCCTGCTGCCCTCATCTGAAGAACTTGAGGGACTAGTGCCCTCACTCATGTGCACCTGCTTCTCTGACATATTCTGGCTATCACTTTGATCAGACATGCTGCAAACTCTGACTGCTGACCCTGTGAATAGGTTATAGATGAGATAGAGTGGATGAGCATCACAAAATGCAGAGATTTTTTGCAAAAGAATGATCCAAAAAACTTAGTTTTAGTTTCCCACTGAAATCATCTCGGATCTATCGATTTTTAAACTCGGTGATACCAAAGCAGTTTTGGCACCTAAACTAGTGAACTCGGTCAGACCGAGTCACAGTTCGGTGGCACCGAGACTGCTAGGGTTTCACTGAGTTCCAAAATCGGTCATACCGATAAGTAATTCTCGGTCAGACCGAGTCTCACTTGTGCAATGGCATAAGCCAAATCGGTGGGACCGAGTTTTTCAACTCGGTGGGTCCGAGATGGTTTCGGCGGAAACCTAACCCTAAAATTTTTGAATCAAAGCTAATCTACGGGCGCATTGACTGGATAGGAGTGTTTCAATCGTGGCAAGAATCATGAAGAATACAAAGTGCTAGGAATCGTACGGGGAATAGCACTGTGATCAAGTCCATACCCTAGTTCGGCGGAGACTTGCTATGGCGGTAACAGCGGGGCAAAATTCCCGTTGACGGCGACGGAGACTAGCGACTGGAGGCGGCTGGCGGCGAGAAGACGATCCGGAGACCACGTTGGCAGAGCAGGCTATCGCGCGGGCGAAGGGGTTCGGAGAAATTTCCAAATTTTGCCCGTGACTATATATAGCCCGACCCTGTCGGTGTGACCGAGTGGAACAACTCGGTGGCACCAAGATTCATAACTGCAAGCAGTTACTGAAACTCGGTGTGACCGAAATGTTCAAATCGGTTGCACCGAGATCGAAAACCTAGATCAACTTAATGATCTCGGTAGGACCGAAAGTGGAGTATCGGTCAGACCGAGAATCATAAAGAGGTTTTGGAAGTTTAAGTCTATGACGAATCGGGGACTCCGAGCGCTCCTCACACAGAGTGGTTCGAATCTGACTTGATCAAATTTTGTGATGCAGCATGAATAGAGTTTGAGACGAGAAAAGCATAGATAGCTAGAGGAGGTTCTTAGGCATTCTTGTCCATCCACTTGGCAAAAGAAGATAAAACCAAACAATCAAAACAACAAGTGGATGTCCTCGAATGAGTAAAATATGCAACCAGCATGCTCACACAATAAGATGGCAAATGAAATATGTGGCAAGGCATGCACAACCAATTCTAGCATCTATCAAGCAATTTGCGATGACAAGGTCATCTATATATGAGTATATTGACTTAGGAGTCAAGTGAGAACACTTGATCATAGGTCATACTCATCGTTTAAGCTCAAGTGGGGTTACCACTTTTACATAAAGCATTGTTTTGTTCACATCTTTAGAGTTGCTTTAGCTCAAGTCTTAGAGTAAAGCTCCCCCTAGATGTGATATCCCCCCTAAGAGGGATGAACTAACCTTGGGTTTTGTCGATGATGACTTCATGTAGATGTTGAGGATGTGGATGCTCAATGTTGATGTAGATCACTTGGAGCTATCCATTTGAGTGAATTGCACTTTCAACACCTACATGGGTTAGTCCCACAAGGAACAAACAAGGATATCCATAGACATAGAGTGATGCACACAAAAGATGATGTCCATGAAAACTTTTAGGTTACCTTGTCCCTTGTCTTACCAACAAGAGGGTTTGTGACTCCTTGAACTAGTGCATGATGTGGAAGTTGATTGCACTTGTTCTTGCCAAAATGATGAGAGTGAAGTATGTTGGCGGAGTCACCCTCAAGAACTCTCTAGTTCTTCTTCTTTTGGATCCACATCATCTTGATGGGAATCCTTGGAGTTGTAGTCGTACTTGATGAAGTGGAACTTGAAGTAGTCTTGGGAATCCACTTGACTAAGGTCTTAGGAGCTTCTTCAAATGCGTCAATTTCCTCTTGAAGCTTGTCTTTGCCTTTTTGCTTGTAGTCTTGTGGTGGAAGATCATCTTGAGCTTGTGTCCCCTTGAAAGAAGTACACTTCTCTTGTTGAGGAACAAACCTTGTCTTGGGGTATTGATCTTCTTCCCACTCAACTCCATTGGCATTGAACTTTCGTTCAAAACCAACACCTTGATTCTTCTGGTGCATTCCTTGCTTGCGCACGATTTCCTCGAATTGCTTACTCCCGGCAAGGCTTTTGTACACTCCTTTATCTATAATTCCCTTCAATAAACTATTTTCTTGCTCAAGTGTAACTTGGCTAAGAGAATCATTAGTGGAATCAAGAGAACTACTAGAAGCAACAATATTGGATTTAGCATGATCATTGTTACTGCTAGAGGAAGAATCTTTCTTGTTCTTGTTACTAGACTTGACTTGAGGCATGTAAGTGGATAAGAGTAAACGCTTGGCAATGTAAGAAGAGCTTTTCTTGCGGAGATCATCATTTATTGCTTTTAAGAACTCATGCTCTTGCTCAAGATTGAGCTTTTCAAAGCGTAATTTCTCATGAGCTCTTAAAAGTTCTCGATGATCTTTGAAGATAGTTTCATGAGCTAACTTAAGAGTGTTTAGTTCTTTAGTTAGAGCCTCAATCTTCTCCTTATCATTGTCATTCGTTTTATCTTGATTAGCATGTTTAATTGACGTTTCATCATAGTATTCATCACTAGAGTTGTCAACAAGCAAATCATCACCTAACAAGTCATCTTCATCACTATTGAAATCAACATACTCGGGGTGTGTTACCTTAGGTCCTTTGGCCATGAAGCATCTTCCAATTCCTTCATTTGGTGAGTCAAATATGTCGAAGGAGTTGGTTGACACAAGTGCTAGACCGGCAACACCTTCATCTTGAGTATCTTCGGAGTCGGAGTGATAACTTCTCTCGGAGTGGCTGTCGGAGTCGGAGCCGGATACCCATTCACCAACATGAGCTTGATGTCTTCGTCTTGTATAGCTCCTTGATGATTTTTCCTTCCTTTCCGAATCCTTGCTTCTCCGTGAGTATCTTCGTTCATAACGATCATCTCTACTCCTTCTCTCTCTTGGTGGTGATTCTTTGCTTCTTCTTTTTGGAGAATCTTCTCTTCTCTTGTAGGGAGCCGTACACTCATTGGAATAGTGTCCGGGTCTTCCACAACTGTAGCAGTTTCGCTCTCGACTAGAAGATCTTTTGTCATTGTAGGACCTTGACTTGGATCTTCTATCTTTGCTTCTACTCTTGTAGAACTTGTTGAAGTTCTTCACCATTAAGCTCAATTCTTCATTAAAGTCTTGTTTCTCACTTGATGATGTAGGGGCTTCACATGAGGCTTTATAGGCACCACTTGATTTGTTGTGAAGTTCCTCTTTATCCTTAAGTGACATCTCATGAGCAACAATTCTTCCAATCACCTCCGTTGGCTTGAGATCTTTGTAATTGGTCATCATTTGGATCAATGTGCACACGGTATCATATTTTCCATCCAAGGCTCTTAGAATCTTCTTGATGATGAATCTGTCGGTCATCTCTTCACTTCCTAAGCCGGCAATCTCATTTGTGATGAGAGAAAGCCTAGAGTACATTTCAGAGACACCTTCACCATCCTTCATCTTGAACTTGTCAAGTTGGCTTTGAAGCACATCCAACTTGGATTCCTTGACGGAGACGGTACCTTCATGCATATCAATCAAAGTGTCCCAAATTTCCTTTGCATTCTCAAGACGGCTGATTTTGTTGAATTCTTCGGGGCACAATCCGTTGAAGAGAATATCACAAGCTTGAGCATTGTATTGCAACATCTTCAACTCATCCGCGGTAGCTTCACGGTTTGGTTCTCTCCCATCAAAGAAGTCACCTTGCAAACCAACACACACAATAGCCCAAACGGCGGGGTTATGTCCAAGAATATGCATTTTCATTTTATGCTTCCAACTAGCAAAATTAGTACCATCAAAGTAGGGACCTCTACGGTGGTAATTTCCCTCGCTAGACGCCATACTCTCCTAGGTTGTGAAACCAAGGCTATGACCACCAAAGCTATGGAGATCACAGCAAATGGAGACCAAAGCTCTCATACCACTTGTAGGATCGAAAGTATGTCTAGAGGAGGGTGATTAGACTACTTGACCAAACAAAAACTTAACCTTTTCCCAATTTTAGTTCTTGGCAGATTTTAGCTAATTTAGGACAAGTCAAGCAATCATCACATAATTCAAGCAAGCATGCCAAGAGTATATAGGCAGCGGAAAGTAAAGCATGCAACTTGCAAGAATGTAAAGGGAAGGGTTTGGAGAATTCAAACGCAATTGGAGACACGGATGTTTTTCCCGTGGTTCGGATAGGTGGTGCTATCCTACATCCACGTTGATGGAGACTTCAACCCACGAAGGGTAACGGTTGCGCGAGTCCACACAGGGCTCCACCCAAGGGTAACGGTTGCGTGAGTCCACACAGGGCTCCACCCACGAAGGGTCCACGAAGAAGCAACCACCCACAAAGGGCCCACGAAGAAGCAACCTTGTCTATCCCACCATGGCCATCGCCCACACAGGACTTGCCTCACTAGCGGTAGATCTTCACGAAGTAGGCGATCTCCTTGCCCTTACAAACTCATTGGTTCAACTCCACAATCTTGTCGGAGGCTCCCAAGTGACACCTAGCCAATCTAGGAGACACCACTCTCCAAGAAGTAACAAATGGTGTGTAGGTAATGAACTCCTTGCTCTTGTGCTTCAAATGATAGTCTCCCCAACACTCAACTCTCTCTCATAGGATTTGGATTTGGTGGAAAGAAGATTTGAGTGGAAAGAAACTTGGGAAGGCTAGAGATCAAGATTCATATGGTAGGAATGGAATGTCTTGGTCTCAACACATGAGTAGGTGGTTCTCTCTCAGAACATATGAGTTGGAATGGTGTATGCGTTCTGATGGCTCTCTCTTCGAATGAAGAGGAGGTGGAGGGGTATATATAGCCTCCACACAAAATCCAACCGTTACACAGTTTTCCAATCTCAGTAGGACCGAATCAATAAACTCGGTCGGACCGAAAATGTAAACCTAGTGACCGTTAGAGATTTTTGGTGGGACTGACATGCAACTCGGTAGGACCGATATGGTTAGGGTTTCGGCATAACGTAATCTCGGTGCGACCGATTACACAAACTCGGTGAGACCGAATTTGGTAATTAGCTAACCAGAGAGTTGGTTAGGCAAACTCGGTGTGACCGATTTGCTCTTTTGGTGAGACCGAAAAGTTACAAAGGGGAAACACTGAATTTACATTGCAATCTCGGTGGGACCGGTTCGCTCTTTCGGTGAGACCGAAAAGTTACGAAAGGGAAACAGAGAGTTTGCAATCCCATCTCGGTGAGACCGAGATCCCTATTTGTAGAACCGAATTTCTAGGGTTTGGCAGTGGCTTATGACAAATGAAAACTCGGTGGCGCCGGATAGGAAGAATCGGTAGGACCGAGTTTGGATTAGAGTTTAGGTCATATGTGGAAGTGGGAAAGTAGCTGAGGGTTTTGGAGCATATCACTAAGCACATGAAGCAAGAGGCTCATTAAGCAACACATCATCCCTCCTTGATAGTATTGGCTTTTCCTAAAGACTCAATGTGATCTTGGATCACTAAAATATAAAATGAAGAGTCTTGAGCTTTTGAGCTTGAGCCAATCCTTTGTCCTTAGCATTTTGAGGGTTCCACTTTCACATCCATGCCATGCCAATCATTGAGCTTTCCTGAAATAATTATCTTGGAATAGCATTAGCTCAATGAGCTATATGTTCTTATGAATTACCAAAACCACCTAGGGATAGTTGCACTTTCAAGCCCGCGTAGTGTCCTCCCTACCTCTTTGGTGCAAAGGGGGCAAGCGCAGCCGCGGAGTACCGAGGCATCAAGCAAAGGTTGCCATTTTGGTGCAACGAGACCAAGACCAGGAGGACTACGAGATGGAGGTCACCGTGGAGCCCAAGACGGCATCATCACCAGAGCTTTGCGCAGGCAAAGACTACTTTTGTCAGGATAGTTGATACTAGCTGTCCCCCTTCAAATTAGCCCGCCATTGTTGGCTCCCTTCCCGCTCGATATTTGGGAAGAGGACCGGGGCCTCTATAAATAGGACCAGCCACCCACAGAGCCAAAGGGGGGCGAAAAAGAGAGCCGAGCCGGAGGGATCAAAGGATAGAGAAGATCAGGCAGAGAGAGAGAGAGAGAAGGGTGACTGGACTCCTCCCAGCGGTTCATCGCCCCAGCCAAGAACAGACCCTCACGAGGCTGTTCTTCCTTGTATTGTTCATTATCATCAGCCCAAGAGGCAATCCACCACACCACACACTGGAGTAGGGTATTACACCACAACGGTGGCCCGAACCAGTATAAACCCTGTGTCTCTTGTGTTGTTCTTTCCTTAGTTTAGATCTTTGCAAGGCGGAGGGGTGCAGGTAGGTAGGAGGCGAAATCTCCACGCGCATCACAGTGTTCGAACCTCAAGGGTCTGCTGGAACCCGAAATCCGACAGATTTGTCACTCCGTGTATCGGAGAGGTATCTATGGGCCCTCTCGGTAATGCACATCACTATGAGCCTTGCAAGCAATGTGACTAATGAGTTAGTCACGGGATGATGCATTACAGAATGAGTAAAGGGACTTGCCGGTAATGATATTGAACTAGGTATGATGATACGGACGATCGTATATCGGGCAAGTAACATACCGATGACAAAGGGAATAACGTATGTTGTTATGCGGTTTGATCGATAAAGATCTCCGTAGAATATGTAGGAACCAATATGAGCATCCAGGTTCCGTTATTGGCTATTGACCGGAGATGTTACTCGGTCATGTCTACATAGTTCTCGAACCCATAGGGTCCGCACGCTTAGCGTTCGATGACGATATGTATTATGAGTTATGTGATTTGATGTACCGAAGGTTGTTCGGACTCCCGGCTGAGATCACAGACATGATGAGGAGTCTCTAAATGGTCGAGACATAAAGATTCATATATTGTAAGGCTACATTCGGATACCAGAATGGTTCGGGTCATTTCGGATAAGTTTTGGAGTACCAGGGGTTACCGGAACCCCCCCGGGAAGCTATTCAGCCTTAGTGGAGAAGAGAGAGGGCTGGCCAAGAGGTGGCATGTGCTCCCCCTTGCCCCAATCCGGATTGGACAAGGGGAGGGGCGGGACCCCCTCCTTCCTTCTCTCCTCCTCCTCCTTAGCCCCCTTTTCCTACTTGGACTAGCAAAAGGGGAAACCTACTCCTACTAGGAGTCGGAATCCCCCCCTTGGGCGCACCCCTTGTGGCCGGCCCTCCTCCTCCCCCCTCCTTTATATATGGGAGAGGGGGCACCCCATAGACACACAAGTTGATCTTTAGCGGTGTGTGGTGCCCCCTCCACAGTTTTCCACCTCGGTCATATTGTCATAGTGCTTAGGTGAAGCCCTGCGTCGGTAACTTCATCATCACCGTCAACACGCCATCGTGCTGATGCAACTCACCCTCGGCCTCAGCTGGATCAATAGTATGAGGGACATCACCGAGCTGAACGTGTGCATATCGCGAAGGTACCATGCGTTCGGTACTTGACCGGTTGGATCGCGAAGACGTTCGACTACATCAACCGCGTTACTTAACGCTTCCGCTTTCAGTCTACAAGGGTACATAGACACACTCTCCCCTCTCGTTGCTATGCAACTCCTAGATAGATCTTGCGTGATCGTAGGAATTTTTTTGAAATACTGCGTTCCCCAACAGTGGCATCTGATCCAGGTCTATGCGTAGATGTTATATGCATGAGTAGAACACAAAGAGTTGTGGGCGATAATAGTCATATTGCTTACTAGCATGTCATACTTTGATTCTGCGGTATTGTTGGATGAAGCGGCCCAGACCGACATTACATGACCGCGTTCATGAGACTGGTTCTACCGACGTGCTTCGCACATAGGTGGCTGGTGGGTGTCTGTTTCTCCAGCTTTAGTTAAATCGAGCATGACTACGCCCGGTCCTTGTTGAAGGTTAAAACAGCACACTTGATGAAAAATTGTTGTGGTTTTTGATGCGTAGGTAAGAACGGTTCTTGCTAAGCCCGTGGCAGCCACGTAAAACTTGCAACAACAAAGTAGAGGACGTCTAACTTGTTTTTGCAGGGCATGTTGTGATGTAATATGGTCAAGACATGATTATATGAATTGTTGTATGAGATGATCATGTTTTGTAACAAAGTTATCAACAACTGGCAGGAGCCATATGGTTGTCGCTTTATTGTATGAAATGCAATCACCATGTAATTGCTTTACTTTATCACTAAGCGGTAGCGATAGTCGTGGAAGCAATAGATGGCGAGACGACAACGATGCTACGATGGAGATCAAGGTGTCAAGCCGGTGACGATGGTGATCATGACAGTGCTTTGGAGATGGAGATCAAAGGCACAAGATGATGATGGCCATATCATATCACTTATATTGATTGCATGTGATGTTTATCTTTTATGCATCTTATTTTGCTTAGTACGGCGGTAGCATTATAAGATGACCTCCCACTAAATTTCAAGGTATAAGTGTTCTCCCTGAGTATGCACCGTTGCTACAGCTCGTCGTGTCAAGACACCATGTGATGATCGGGTGTGATAAGCTCTACGTTCACATACAACGGGTGCAAGCCAGTTTTTGCACAAGCATAATACTCAGGTTAAACTTGACAAGCCTAGCATATGCATATATGGCCTCGGAACACTGAGACCGAAAGGTCGAGCATGAATCATATAGTATATATGATCAACATAGTGATGTTCACCATTGAAAATTCTCCATCTCATGTGATGATAGGAGATGGTTTAGTTGATATGGATCATGTGATCATTTAGATGACTAGAGGGATGTCTATCTAAGTGGGAGTTCTTAAGTAATATGATTAATTGAACTTTAATTTATCATGAACTTAGTACCTGATAGTATTTTGCATGTCTATGTTGTTGTAGATAAATGGCCCGTGCTTCTGTTCCTTTGAATTTTAATGCGTTCCTAGAGAAAGCTAAGTTGAAAGATGATGGTAGCAACTACACGGACTGGGTCCGTAACATGAGGATTATCCTCATTGCTGCACAAAAGAATTACGTCCTGGAAGCATCGCTAGGTGCAAAGCCTACTGCAGGAGCAACACCAGACGTTATGAACGTCTGGCAGAGCAAAACCGATGACTACTCGATAGTTCAGTGTGCCATGCTTTATGGCTTAGAATCGGGACTTCAATGATGTTTTGAACATCATGGAGCATATGAGATGTTCCAGGAGTTGAAGTTAATATTTCAAGCAAATGCCCGAATTGAGAGATATGAAGTCTCCAATAAGTTCTATAGCTGCAAGATGGAGGAGAATAGTTCTGTTAGTGAACATATACTCAGAATGTCTGGGTACCACAACCACTTGACTCAACTGGGAGTTAATCTTCCTGATGATAGTGTCATTGACAGAGTTCTTCAATCACTGCCACCAAGCTACAAAAGCTTCATGATGAACTATAATAAGCAAGGGATGGATAAGACAATTCCCGAGCTCTTCACGATGCTAAAAGCTATGGAGGTAGAAATCAAGAAGGAGCATCAAGTGTTGATGGTCAACAACACCACTAGTTTCAAGAAAAAGGGCAAAGGGAAGAAGGGGAACTTCAAGAAGAATGGCAAGCAAGTTGCTGCTCAAGTGAAGAAACCCAAGTCTGGACCTAAGCCTGAGACTGAGTGCTTCTACTACAAAGGGACTGTTCACTGGAAGCGGAACTGCCCCAAGTATTTGGCAGATAAGAAGGATGTCAAAGTGAAAGGTATATTTGATATACATGTTACTGATGTGTACTGAGGGAGTCCTGGATTAGGGGGTCTCCGGACAGCCAGACTATGTCCATTGGTCGGACTGTTAGACTATGAAGATACAAGATTGAAGACTTCGTCTCGTGTCCGGATGGGACTCTACTTGGTGTGGAAGGCAAGCTAGGCAATACGTGTATGGATATCTCCTCCTTTGTAACTGACCTTGTGTAACACTAACCCTCTCCGGTGTCTATATAAACCGAAGGGTTTTAGTCCGTTGGACAACAATCACAGCATACAATCATACCATAGGCTAGCTTCTAGGGTTTAGCCTCTCTGATCTCGTGGTAGATCTACTCTTGTACTACCCATATCATCAATATTAATCAAGCAGGAAGTAGGGTTTTACCTCCATTAAGAGGGCCCGAACCTGGGTAAAACATCGTGTCCCCTGCCTCCTGTTACCATCCGACCTAGACGCACAGTTCGGGACCCCCTACCCGAGATCCGCCGGTTTTGACACCGACATTGGTGCTCTCTTTGAGAGTTCCTCTGTGTCGTCGTTGTTAGGCTTGATGGATTCTACTATCATCAATAGCGATGCGGTCCAGGGTGAGACTTTTCTCCCTGGACAGATCTTTGTATTCGGCGGCTTTGCACTGCGGGCCAATTTGCTTGGCCATCTGGAGCAGATTGAAAGCTACGCCCCTGGCCATCAGGTCAGATTTGGAAGTTTGAACTACATGGCCGACATCCGCGGAGACTTGATCTTCGACGGATTCGAGCCATAGCCGGGCCCACTGCACTGTCGCGATGGGTATGACCTAGCTCTGCCGCCAAACAGTACTCCAGAGGCTGCGCCCGCATCATATCCGACCCTTAGCTCGGAGCCAACTGCGCCAGTCGAGGACGGGTGGTTAGACACTGCCTCAGGGGCTGCAGTCTCAACGGCGATCGAACCGAACACCAGCCTAACCCTCTGCACAACCCATGACTCCAAGGTGTCGGACTCTTTTCTGGACTCCGAACCATCCGCGCCCCTGCCAATCGAATCCGATTGGGCACCGATCATGGAATTCACCGCCGCGGATATCTTTCAGCACTCGCCCTTCAGCGACATTCTAAATTCACTATGGTCTCTCTCTTTGTCAGGAGAGCCCTGGCCGGATTATGGCCAACAGGATTGGGATGCAGACAACGAAGAAATTCGACGCCCACCCACCACCCACTTCGTAGCCACTGTCGATGATTTAACCGACATGCTCGACTTCGACTCCGAAGACATCGATGGTATGGACAACGATGTATGAGACGAACATGAACCAGCACCTATAGGGCACTGGAAAGCCACCTCGTCATATGACATATACATGGTGGATACACCCAAAGAAGGCAATGGCGACAGGATAGCGGAGAATGACCCCTCCAAGAAGCAACCCAAACGCCAACGTCAGCGGCGCCGCTCTAAGTCCCGCCAAAGCAAAAGTGGTGATACCGGCACATGAGATAATAACGCTCCGGATAGTGCCGAAGAAAACAACAAACCCCTCCAGCAAGATTTAGAGCAGGAGGATGGAGGAGCCAACTCTCCTGAGAGAGCGGCAGACGGAGAGGAGGAGGATGGCAATCACATGCCCCCCTCCGAAGACGAGGCAAGCCTCGGCGACGATGAATTCGCCGTACCATAGGATCCCGTCGAACAAGAGCGCTTCAAGCGCCGGCGTATGGCCACGACAATTAGCCTGAAGAAAAAGCAGCAGCAGCAGCTTCAAGCTGATCAAGATCTGCTAGCTGACAAATGGACTGAAGTCCTCGCGACCGAGGAATATAAACTCGAGCGCCCCTCCAAGAGTTACCCAAGGCGCAGGTTACTACCCCGACTGGAGGAAGAAGCGTACGATACGGCTAATTGGCCACCTCGTGGCCGTGATAGAGAGGCATTCCGGCCAAAAGCTCAGCCTCCACCCCAACGCCATTCAAATAAAAAGGCATGGGGAGATACACCAGACCTGCGAGACATATTGGAGGACAAGGCAAAGCATTCAAGATCGATCTATGGATCACGAGGGCGCACCACTCTGTGAGACGACAAACATCACGCCGGATACAGTAAAATCAAATCCGGCCGGGCCGAACACAGCGGGCAAGACCCATTCGAGCTGCGTCGCGATATAGCCCAATACAGAGGCGCCGCACACCCCTTATGCTTCACAGACGAAGTAATGGAACATCAATTCCCAGAAGGTCATACAATGACACAACAGATCCCGCAGTATGGATTGAGGACTTCCTCCTCCACATCCACATGGCCCGCGCTGATGACTTACACGCCATCAAATACCTCCCACTAAAGCTTAAAGGACCAGCGCGGCATTGGCTTAACAGCTTGCCAGCGGACTCCATTAGCTGTTGGGAAGATCTGGAAGCCACATTCCTCGACAACTTTCAGGGCACTTATGTGTGACCACCAGACGCCGATGATTTGAGCCACATAATTCAGCAGCCAGAAGAGTCGGCCAGGCAATTCTGGACTCGGTTCCTTACAAAGAAAAATCAAATCATCGATTGTCCGGATGCGGAGGCCTTAGCGGCTTTCAAGCACAACATCCGAGACGAGTGGCTAGCCCGGCACCTTGGTCAGGAAAAGCCAAAATCTATGGCAGCTCTCACGACGCTCATGACCTGCTTTTGTGCGGGAGAAGACAGCTGGCTGGCTCGCAGTAATAACATATCAAAGAACCATGGTACCTCAGATACCAAGGACGGCAATAGCAGGTCACGTCGCAACAAGCATAAGCGCCGCATTAACAGCGAAAATACTGAGGATACGACAGTCAATGCCGGATTCAAAGGCTCTAAACCCGGTCAGCGGAAAAAGCCATTCAAACAAAGTACGCCGGGTCCGTCCAGCTTGGACCGTATACTCAATCGCTCGTGTCAAATACACGGCACCCCAGACAAGCCAGCCAATCACACCAAGAGGGATCGTTGGGTGTTGAAGCAGGCCGGCAAGTTAATTGCCGAAAACAAGGACAAGGGGCAGCATAGCGATGACGAGGAGGAGCCCCGGCAGCCGCACACTAGAGGAAAGAAGAGGTTTCCCCCGCAAGTGCGGATGGTGAACATGATATACGCAACCCACATCCCCAAGAGGGAGCGGAAGCGTGCGCTCAGGGACGTATATGCGTTGGAGCCAGTCGCCCCAAAGTTCAACCCTTGGTCCTCCTGTCTGATCACCTTCGATCGCAGGGACCACCCCACTAGTATCCGTCATGGCGGATTCGCCGCACTGGTCCTAGACCCAATCATCGACGGATTTCACCTCACTCGAGTCTTTATGGACGGTGGCAACAGCCTGAAACTGCTTTATCAGGACACAGTGCGCAAAATGGGTATAGACCCCTCAAGGATCAAACCCACAAAAACGACATTTAAGGGTGTCATTCCAGGTGTAGAGGCCCATTGCACAGGCTCAATTTCACTGGAAGTGGTCTTTGGATCCCCAGATAACTTCCGAACCGAAGAGTTAATCTTCGATATAGTCCCAGTCCGCAGTGGTTATCACACGCAGCTCGGGCGAACGCATTTGCTAGATTCAATGCGGTACCACATTATGCATACCTCAAGCTCAAGATGCCAGGACCTCGCGGAGTTATTACAGTCAATGGAAACACAGAGCGCTCTCTCCGAACAGAGGAGCACACCGCAGCCCTCGCAGCAGAAACGCAAAGTAGCCTCTCAAGGCAATCAACCAGTTCGGCGCTTCACAGCCCGGACACCTTCAAGCGCGCTCGGGGCAATCGGTAAATAGACCGCCTAACGCGATCTGAGCTCGCGTAGTAATACGGCAGCCACCCCAATCCGAGCCCAGCGGCGAAACTCGTGCCACGCGTACATAATTATGCATTAAAAATACCATGGGCACAGGTGGGGAGGGGGGCACAACTGCGACACGCCCCAAAACGCGACCTAAACCGCACTAGGGGCTTCCCGTCTGGTTATTTTCCTTTTTTTATTTCAGGACCTTAATCTCTGGAAACACTGTCCGGCAGCACTATTGCCAAACACATGATGCAGCAACCAAGGAGGCAGACAGCTACGTCATACCACGGAATTCCCAAGTTGATTACAGTAAGGAGTGAAATATTCAATTTAATATCATTCCTCAGCTTGCCCTTGGAAGGGACTTAGTCCTACTCTTTGCTTATCGCACTATCTGTATCACTCTGCTTTAACGCAGTTTTTTAATAAACAATGCATGACATTACGACTATTATTACATTTTTGTTATATATATATATGTGTGTGTGTGTGTGTGTGTGTGTGTGTGTGTTCATTAACGACACCTTGCAACCGTAAACTTTGGTATGGCCAATACACCAGGGGCTCACGTACCCCACAATATGGTGTGAAAAGTCCGAACACTTTCACAAGTGCGGCACCCCGAACTTATAGCATTATATGCATCAGCTCCGAATCATGTCTTTGGTCAAATGTTGGGTTTTCCCGGCTCCTATGTTTTGGTACCTTACGTTCCGCTCTATCAGCTAAGGTAGCGCTAGGAGAACTACTACGATTGTGCCCCGGTTCTGCCGAGCTTAGCACCTTAGTAGAGAAAGCTAAAACTGACTGTCATGATAAGGCGAGAGACTGGTCGCTGTTCGGCGAGGTTTTTCGAGTCCCTAAAGACTTATGCCGCTTAGGGCGAGGGTCCGGCCCTGTCCGGCTTACAAGCGTGTATCGCGCCCCGAATTCGGCCTTCCAAATACCAGGGGCTTCACCGAAATTTAAAATTATAGAATTCTATGGCTAAGTGAGAGTGATAAAGCATTATTAGTCCGGTTGCCTTGTTCGTTGTGCTGAGCACCTCCCTCGAAGGACCCAAATATGGGAACAAGAGTGCTCAGGTTTATCCCGAACACCCCAGCACTCGTGGCATGGGGCAGAAGCCGAGGACTAGCCATCTCTCAGATTGGATAAACAACCAAACAGAAGGTAATATTTTAAATTCAAACAAGCGTTGCATAGCGCATATGAAACATGTTTTCATAAATATAGGATAAAACGAGCAAGTTTACTCAAATATTACATCTTTTGAACACTCGTCCGCGATGAGACGGGCACCCGGCAGAACACCCTCGTAGTACATCTCAGGGTGGTGGTGCTCCTTGCCCTCTGGCGGCCCCTCCTTGATCAGCTTCATGGCGTCTAGCTTGACCCACTGCAATTTCACACTAGCGAAAGTCCGGCGTGCACCTTCAATGCAGACATATCGCTTGACGACCTCCAGCCATGAGCAGGCATCCACAAGCCGCCTCACCAGGCCGAAGAAGCTGTTTGGAAGGGCGTCGCCAGGACACAGCCGGACTATAAAGCTCTTCATGGCCTGATCGGCCGCCTTATGTAGCTCGACCATCTACTTTAGCTGGTCGCTCATTGGCACCGGATGTTCGGCCTCAGCATACTGAGACCAGAACAGCTTCTCCGTCGAGGTTCCATCCTCAACCTGGTATAATTGTGCGACATCGGACACACTGCGGGGCAAATCTGCGAATGCTCCTGAAGAGCTCCGGATCTGGGTAAGTAATCGGTAATTTACTTTTACATGCTTGCTTTGCATACAGAAAGCCTTACCCGCCGCTATCTTCTGAAGGAAATATGCCCTAGAGGCAATAATAAAGTTATTATTTATTTCCTTATATCATGATAAATGTTTATTATTCATGCTAGAATTGTATTAATCGGAAACATAATACATGTGTGAATACATAGACAAACAAAGTGTCACTAGTATGCCTCTACTTGACTAGCTCGTTAATCAAAGATGGTTATGTTTCCTAACCATGAACAAAGAGTTGTTATTTGATTAATGGGATCACATCATTAAGTGAATGATCTGATTGACATGACCCATTTCATTAGCTTAACACCCAATCGTTTAGTATGTTGCTATTGCTTTCTTCATGACTTATACATGTTCCTATGACTATGAGATTATGCAACTCCCGTTTACCAGAGGAACACTTTGTGTGCTACCAAACGTCACAACGTAACTGGGTGATTATAAAGGAGCTCTACAGGTGTCTCCAAAGGTACATGTTGGGTTGGCGTATTTCGAGATTAGGATTTGTCACTCCGATTGTCGGAGAGGTATCTCTGGGCCCTCTCGGTAATGCACATCACTTAAGCCTTGCAAGCATTGCAACTAATGAGTTAGTTGCGGGATGATGTATTACAGAATGAGTAAATAGACTTGCCGGTAACGAGATTGAACTAGGTATTGGAATACCGACGATCGAATCTCGGGCAAGTAACATACCGATGACAAAGGGAACAACGTATGTTGTTGTGCGGTCTGACCGATAAAGATCTTCGTAGAATATGTAGGAGCCAATATGAGCATCCAGGTTCCACTATTGGTTACTGACCGGAGACGTGTCTCGGTCATGTCTACATTATTCTCGAACCCGTAGGGTCCGCACGCTTAAGGTTACGATGACAGTTATATTATGATTTTATGCATTTTGATGTAGCGAAGTTTGTTTGGAGTCCCGGATGTGATCACGGACATGATGAGGAGTCTCGAAATGGTCGAGACATAAAGATTGATATATTGGAAGCCTATGTTTGGATATCGGAAGTGTTCCGGGTGAAATCGGGATTTTACCGGAGTACCGGGAGGTTACCGGAACCCCCTGGGAGCTATATGGGCCTTAGTGGGCCTTAGTGGAAAAGAGAAGGGGCAGCCCAAGATGGGCCGCGCGCCCCTCCCCTCCCTTGGTCCGAATAGGACAAGGAGAGGGGGCCGCCCCCCTCTCTCTTTTCCCCCCTCCGCGAATCCTATTCCAACTAGGATTGGGGGGGGGAATCCTACTCTCAGAGGGAGTAGGACTCTCCTGGCGCGCCTCTCCTAGGCCGGCCGCACCCCCTTTAGTCCTTTATATACGGAGGCAGGGGCACCCCAGAAACACACAAGTTGATCCACGTGATCTTACTCTTAGCCGTGTGCGGTGCCCCCTTCCACCATAGTCCTCGATAATATTGTAGCGGTGCTTAGGCGAAGCCCTGCGACGGTAGTGCATCAAGATCGTCACCACGCCGTCGTGCTGACGGAACTCTTCCCCAACACTTTGCTGGATTGGAGTCCGGGGATCGTCATCGAGCTGAACGTGTGCTAGAACTCAAAGGTGTCGTAGTTTCGGTGCTTGATCGGTCGGGCCGTGGAGACGTACGACTACATCAACCAAAACGCTTCCGCTGTCGATCTACAAGGGTACGTAGATCATACTCTCCCCTCTCGTTGCTATGCATCACCATGATCTTGCGTGTGCGTAGGAAGTTTTTTGAAATTACTACGAAACCCAACAGTGGTATCAGAGCCTAGGTTTTATATGTTGATGTTATATGCACGAGTAGAACACAAGTGAGTTGTGGGCGATATAAGTCATACTGCTTACCAGCATGTCATACTTTGGTTCGGCGGTATTGTTGGATGAAGCGGCCCGGACTGACATTACGCATACGCTTACGCGAGACCGGTTCTCCCGACGTGCTTTGCACATAGGTGGCTTGCGGGTGACAGTTTCTCCAACTTTAGTTGAATCGAGTGTGGCTACGCCCGGTCCTTGTGAAGGTTAAAACAACACCAACTTGACAAACTATCGTTGTGGTTTTGATGCGTAGGTAAGATTGGTTCTTGCTTAAGCCCGTAGCCGCCACGTAAAACTTGCAACAACAAAGTAGAGGACGTCTAACTTGTTTTTGCAGGGCATGTTGTGATGTGATATGGTCAAGACATGATGCTAAATTTTATTGTATGAGATGATCATGTTTTGTAACCGAGTTATCGGCAACTGGCAGGAGCCATATGGTTGTCGCTTTATTGTATGCAATGCAATCGCGCTGTAATGCTTTACTTTATCACTAAACAGTAGCGATAGTCATGGAAGCACAAGCTTGGCGAGACGACAACGATGCTACGATGGAGATCAAGGTGTCGTGCCGGTGACGATGGTGATCACGACGGTGCTTCGGAGATGGAGATCACAAGCACAAGATGATGATGGCCATATCATATCACTTATATTGATTGCATGTGATGTTTATCTTTTATGCATCTTATCTTGCTTTGATTGACGGTAGCATTATAAGATGATCCCTCACTAATTATCAAGAAGTGTTCTCCCTGAGTATGCACCGTTGCGAAAGTTCTTCGTGCTGAGACACCACGTGATGATCGGGTGTGATAGGCTCGACGTTCAAATACAATGGGTGCAAAACAGTTGCACACACGGAATACTCAGGTTATACTTGACGAGCAAAGCATATACAGATATGGCCTCGGAACACGGAAACCAAAAGGTCGAGCGTGAATCATATAGTAGATATGATCAACATAGTGATGTTCACCAATGAAACTACTCCATCTCACGTGATGATCGGACATGGTTTAGTTGATTTGGATCATGTAATCACTTAGAGGATTAGAGGGATGTCTATCTAAGTGGGAGTTCTTTAAGTAAATTAACTGAACTTAAATTTATCATGAAACTTAGTACCTGATAAGTATCTTGCTTGTTTATGTTTGATTGTAGATAGATGGCTCGTGCTATTGTTCCGTTGAATTTTAATGCGTTCCTAGAGAAAGCAAAGTTGAAAGATGATGGTAGCAATTACACTGACTGGGTCCGTAACTTGAGGATTATCCTCATTGCTGCACAGAAGAATTACGTCCTGGAAGCACCGCTGGGTGCCAGGCCTGCTGCAGGAGCAACGCCGGATGTTATGAACGTCTGGCAGAGCAAAGCTGATGACTACTCAATAGTTCAGTGTGCCATGCTTTACGGCTTAGAATCGGGACTTCAACGACGTTTTGAACGTCATGGAGCATATGAGATGTTCCAGGAGTTGAAGTTAATATTTCAAGCAAATGCCCGGATTGAGAGATATGAAGTCTCCAATAAGTTCTATAGCTGCAAGATGGAGGAGAACAGTTCTGTCAGTGAGCATATACTCAAAATGTCTGGGTATAATAATCACTTGATTCAATTGGGAGTTAATCTTCTAGATGATTGCGTCATTGACAGAATTCTCCAATCACTGCCACCAAGCTACAAGAGCTTCGTGATGAACTATAATATGCAAGGGATGAATAAGACTATTCCCGAGCTCTTCGCAATGCTGAAAGCTGCGGAGGTAGAAATCAAGAAGGAGCATCAAGTATTGATGGTCAACAAGACCACTAGTTTCAAGAAAAAGGGCAAAGGGAAGAAGAAGGGGAACTTCAAAAAGAACGACAAGCAAGTTGCTACTCAAGAGAAAAAACCCAAACCTGGACCTAAGCCTAAAACTGAGTGCTTCTATTGCAAGCAGACTGGTCACTGGAAGCGGAACTGCCCCAAGTATTTGGCGGATAAGAAGGATGGCAAGGTGAACAAAGGTATATGTGATATACATGTTATTGATGTGTACCTTACTAATGCTC
The DNA here is from genome assembly GCF_002162155.2 of Triticum dicoccoides. Classification (NCBI taxonomy): domain Eukaryota; kingdom Viridiplantae; phylum Streptophyta; class Magnoliopsida; order Poales; family Poaceae; genus Triticum; species Triticum dicoccoides. Next base: position 449,112,824 of record NC_041384.1, read on the forward strand.
GCAATAGCACCTGGGTATTTGATACTGGTTCTGTTGCTAATATTTGCAACTCGAAATAGGGACTACGGATTAAGTGAAGATTGGCTAAGGACGAGGTGACGATGCGCGTGGCAAACGGTTCCAAAGTCGATGTGATCGCAGTCGGCACGCTACCTCTACATCTACCTTCGGGATTAATATTAGACCTAAATAATTGTTATTTGGTGCCAGCGTTAAGCATGAACATTATATCTGGATCTTGTTTGATGCGAGATGGTTATTCATTTAAATCAGAGAATAATGGTTGTTCTATTTATATGAGTAATATCTTTTATGGTCATGCACCCTTGAAGAGTGGTCTATTCTTGTTGAATCTTGATAGTAGTAACACACATATTCATAATTTTGAAGCCAAAAGATGCAGAGTTGATAATGATAGTGCAACATATTTGTGGCACTGCCGTTTAGGTCATATCGGTGTAAAGCGCATGAAGAAACTCCATACTGATGGACTTTTGGAACCACTTGATTATGAATCACTTGGTACTTGCGAACCGTGCCTCATGGGCAAGATGACCAAAACACCGTTCTCCGGTACTATGGAGAGAGCAACAGATTTGTTGGAAATCATACATACAGATGTATGTGGTCCAATGAATATTGAGGCCCGTGGCGGATATCGTTATTTTCTCACCTTCACAGATGACTTAAGCAGATATGGGTATATCTACTTAATGAAACATAAGTCTGAAACGCTTGAAAAGTTCAAAGAATTTCAGAGTGAAGTTGAAAATCATCGTAACAAGAAAATAAAGTTTCTACGATCTGATCATGGAGGAGAATATTTGAGTTACGAGTTTGGTGTACATTTGAAAAATTGTGGAATAGTTTTGCAACTCACGCCACCCGGAACACCACAGCGTAATGGTGTGTCCGAACGTCGTAATCGTACTTTACTAGATATGGTGCGATCTATGATGTCTCTTACTGATTTACCGCTATCGTTTTGGGGATGCGCTCTAGAGACGGCCGCATTCACGTTAAATAGGGCACCATCAAAATCCGTTGAGACGACGCCTTATGAACTGTGGTTTGGCAAGAAACCAAAGTTGTCGTTTCTGAAAGTTTGGGGCTGCGATGCTTATGTGAAAAAGCTTCAACCTGATAAGCTCGAACCCAAATCGGAGAAATGTGTCTTCATAGGATATCCAAAGGAGACTATTGGATACACCTTCTATCACAGATCCGAAGGCAAGACTTTTGTTGCTAAATTCGGAAACTTTCTGGAGAAGGAGTTTCTCTCGAAAGAAGTGAGTGGGAGGAAAGTAGAACTTGATGAGGTAACTGTACCTGCTCCCTTATTGGAAAGTAGTACATCACAAAAAACTATTTCTGTGACACCTACACCAGTTAGTGAGGAAGCTAATGATGATGATCATGAAACTTCAGAACAAGATACTACTGAACCTCGTAGATCAACCAGAGTAAGATCCACGCCAGAGTGGTACGGTAATCCCGTTCTGGAAGTCATGCTACTAGATCATGATGAACCTACGAACTATGAAGAAGCGATGGTGAGCTCAGATTCCACAAAGTGGCTTGAAGCCATGAAATCTGAGATGGGATCCATGTATGAGAACAAAGAATGGACTTTGGTTGACTTGCCCGATGATCGGCAAGCAATTGAGAATAAATGGATCTTCAAGAAGAAGACTGCCGTTGACGGTAATATTACTGTCTACAAAGCTCGACTTGTCGCAAAAGGGTTTCGGCAAGTTCAAGGGATTGACTACGATGAGACCTTCTCACCGGTAGCGATGCTTAAGTCTATCCGAATCATGTTAGCAATTGCCACATTTTATGATTATGAAATTTGGCAGATGGACGTCAAAACTGCATTCCTGAATGGATTTCTGGAAGAATAGTTGTATATGATGCAACCAGAAGGTTATGTCGATCCAAAGGGAGCTAACAAAGTGTGCAAGCTCCAGCGATCCATTTATGGACTGGTGCAAGCCTCTCGGAGTTGGAATAAACGCTTTGATAGTGTGATCAAAGCATTTGGTTTTATACAGACTTTTGGAGAAGCCTGTATTTACAAGAAAGTGAGTGGGAGCTCTATAGCATTTCTGATATTATATGTAGATGACATATTACTAATTGGAAATGATATAGAATTTCTGGATAGCATAAAGGGATACTTGAATAAGAGTTTTTCAATGAAAGACCTCGGTGAAGCTGCTTACATATTAGGCATTAAGATCTATAGAGATAGATCAAGACGCTTAATTGGACTTTCACAAAGCACATACCTTGACAAAGTTTTGAAGAAGTTCAAAATGGATCAAGCAAAGAAAGGGTTCTTGCCTGTGTTACAAGGTGTGAAGTTGAGTAAGACTCAATGCCCGACCACTGCAGAAGATAGAGAGAAAATGAAAGACGTTCCCTATGCTTCAGCCATAGGATCTATCATGTATGCAATGCTGTGTACCAGACCTGATGTGTGCCTTGCTATAAGTCTAGCAGGGAGGTACCAAAGTAATCCAGGAGTGGATCACCGGACAGCGGTCAAGAACATCCTGAAATACCTGAAAAGGACTAAGGATATGTTTCTCATATATGGAGGTGACAAAGAGCTCATCGTAAAAGGTTACGTTGATGCAAGCTTTGACACTGATCCGGACGATTCTAAATCTCAAACCGGATACGTGTTTACATTAAACGGTGGAGCTGTCAGTTGGTGCAATTCTAAACAAAGCGTTGTAGCGGGATCTACCTGTGAAGCGGAGTACATAGGTGCTTCGGAAGCAGCAAATGAAGGAGTCTGGATGAAGGAGTTCATATCCGATCTAGGTGTCATACCTAGTGCATCAGGTCCAATGGAAATCTTTTGCGACAATACTGGTGCAATTGCCTTGGCAAAGGAATCCAGATTTCACAAGAGAACTAAGCACATCAAGAGACGCTTCAATTCCATCCGGGATCTAGTCCAGGTGGGAGACATAGAGATTTGCAAGATACATACGGATCTGAATGTTGCAGACCCATTGACTAAGCCTCTTCCACGAGCAAAACATGATCAGCACCAAGGCTCCATGGGTGTTAGAATCATTACTATGTAATCTAGATTATTGACTCTAGTGCAAGTGGGAGACTGAAGGAAATATGCCCTAGAGGCAATAATAAAGTTATTATTTATTTCCTTATATCATGATAAATGTTTATTATTCATGCTAGAATTGTATTAACCGGAAACATAATACATGTGTGAATACATAGACAAACAAAGTGTCACTAGTATGCCTCTAGTTGACTAGCTCGTTAATCAAAGATGGTTATGTTTCCTAACCATGAACAAAGAGTTGTTATTTGATTAACGGGATCACATCATTAAGTGAATGATCTGATTGACATGACCCATTTCATTAGCTTAACACGCGATCGTTTAGTATGTTGCTATTGCTTTCTTCATGACTTATACATGTTCCTATGACTATGAGATTATGCAACTCCCGTTTACCAGAGGAACACTTTGTGTGCTACCAAACGTCACAACATAACTGGGTGATTATAAAGGAGCTCTACAGGTGTCTCCAAAGGTACATGTTGGGTTGGCGTATTTCGAGATTAGGATTTGTCACTCCGATTGTCGGAGAGGTATCTCTGGGCCCTCTCGGTAATGCACATCACTTAAGCCTTGCAAGCATTGCAACTAATGAGTTAGTTGCGGGATGATGTATTACAGAACGAGTAAAGAGACTTGCCGGTAACGAGATTGAACTAGGTATTGGAATACCGACGATCGAATCTCGGGCAAGTAACATACCGATGACAAAGGGAACAACGTATGTTGTTGTGCGGTCTGACCGATAAAGATCTTCGTAGAATATGTAGGAGCCAATATGAGCATCCAGGTTCCGCTATTGGTTACTGACCGGAGACGTGTCTCGGTCACGTCTACATTATTCTCGAAACCGTAGGGTCCGCACGCTTAAGGTTACGATGACAGTTATATTATGAGTTTATGCATTTTGATGTACCGAAGTTTGTTCAGAGTCCCGGATGTGATCACGGACATGACGAGGACTCTCAAAATGGTCGAGACATAAAGATTGATATATTGGAAGCCTATTTTTGGATATCGGAAGTGTTCCGGGTGAAATCGGGATTTTACCGGAGTACCGGGAGGTTACCAGAACCCCCCGGGAGCTATATGGGCCTTAGTGGAAAAGAGAAGGGGCAGCCCAAGATGGGCCGCGCGCCCCTCCCCTCCCTTGGTCTGAATAGGACAAGGAGAGGGGGCCGGCCCCCCTCTCTCTTTTCCCCCCTCCACGAATCCTACTCCAACTAGGATTGGGGGGGAATCCTACTCCCAGAGGGAGTAGGACTCTCATGGCGCGCCTCTCCTAGGCCGGTCGCACCCCCCTTTAGTCCTTTATATACGGAGGCAGGGGCACCCCAGAAACACACAAGTTGATCCATGTGATCTTACTCTTAGCCGTGTGCGGTGCCCCCTTCCACCATAGTCCTCGATAATATTGTAGCGGTGCTTAGGCGAAGCCCTGCGACGGTAGTGCATCAAGATCGTCACCACGCCATCGTGCTGACGGAACTCTTCCCCGGCACTTTGCTGGATCGGAGTCCGGGGATCGTCATCGAGCTGAACGTGTGCTAGAACTCGGAGGTGCCGTAGTTTCTGTGCTTGATCGGTCAGGCCGTGGAGAAGTACGACTACATCAACCAAAACGCTTCCGTTGTCGATCTACAAGGGTACGTAGATCATACTCTCCCCTCTTGTTTCTATGCATCACCATGATCTTGCGTGTGCGTAGGAAATTTTTTGAAATTACTACGAAACCCAACATCTTCTTCATCGCATCGACCTCTTGGAGGGCCTTTTAGGCTTCGGCCTTGGCACTTTTTACACTATCGAGGGTCGCGGCAAGCTCAGATTCCCGCATCTTTGAGTCAAGCTCTAACGCCTCGTGCTTCGCCACGAGAGCCTGGAGCTCCTGCTGCACCTCGCCCACTCGAGCCTCGTGCTTCTCTCGCTCGGTGCGCTCCTTGGCCGCTTTATCTTCGGCCTTGGTTAGCGCTTGCTTCAGGGTCGCCACCTCGGTCTTGGCCCCTGGCAAACATACAATGATCCTATCATTTTGCAATCGCGTCCTTTTTTATATATACATTTCTATAGACAGGGTATTACTTACCCTTGTTCTCCTCGAGCTGCCTCTTGACAAGCCCGAGCTCTTTCCTGGACCCCTCGAGGTCCTGCTTCAGCACAGTGACCTCCGCAGTCAATGCGGCGGACGCTAGCAGCGAAGCCTGCATACGCATATTGACATACTTATATTAGACTCCTGCGATATTATTTGATCCTTTGTTCGGCTTTTCTTTGTGAACACCGAACAAAGCATCAGGGGCTACTGTCTATGCGGTAATATTTCTACTACATTTTAAAACACTTACCTCAAAGCCCGTTAGAAAGCTGGCACAGGCTTCAGTCAATCCGCTCTTGGCGGACTGAACCTTCTGGATCACCGCACTCATGATAGTGCGGTGCTCCTCGTCAATGGAAGCGATGCGAAGCGCTTCCAGCAGATTGTCTGGTGCCTCTGGATGGACAGAGGTCACCGGCACAGGCGTCTTGCCCCTCTTAGAAGGAGGCCACCTGCCCGAGCCCGGAACCGCTGGAGGGTCCGGCACGGTGTTCGGCTGAGGGCTGAACTCAGAGCTCTCGGGGGCCCCGTCCCCTCGGCTCCCGGAGTCCATAAGGTCACCTTGAGGCACCTCCGGGACTGTCTCCCCTCGATCCGGTGCCTCTTGAGACAACACCTCGGCGTCGTCGGCAGGACGAGGGGAGGTGGCGGTCGGGACTGGATCGCTATCCATGTCCGACAAGCCCAAGGAGCCGTCCGATGATACATCGATACTGGCTCGTGGCGGCCTGCATAATTGCGTTCGGCGTTAGGGAAAGCAGTGCGACAAAGGAATCCTATGAGTTACTTTGGTATCTGAATATTTATGATCTCCCCGGGGGCTTGACCCTGGGCAACCACTCGTCTTCGCCTTCGTCGGCGGCGGTGGAACTGTCCGGAAGGAGAGTCCTTCCCTTCTTGGACCCTCCGGCCTCCCCAGTTGGGGCGGCCTTCCTTTTCTTGTCCCCCCTAGTCGGTGGGGGAGCATCTTCTTCTTCCTCTTCCTCGTCTTCAGGGGAAGAGTGTGCCGCAGAGTCATCGGACGGTGAGTCCGATGACGCCTGGCGTCGGGAACTCTTTCGGGTTCCCTTGGCCTTCTTGGTCTTCTCCGGCACCTTATAAGGGGCCGGAGTCAGCATCTTCGCGAGAAGAGCGTCTGCGGGGCCTTCGGGCAAAGGAGCCGGACAGTCGACCTGTCCGGCCATCTTCTGCCAGTCCCGTCAAAGGTACGAGAGTTTAGATCCCGCATAGAGTCAATCTATATAAAAATAAGTATCCTATGAAAGGTAAAGCAACTTACCGCACTAGCTTGGCGCTTCGCGCTGAATCCGCGATCCTCAGTAATAGGGGGGGGGGGACCACGGCACTTTTGAACAGCACCCTCCAGGCGTCTTCATGAGTTGTGTCGAAGAGCCTTTCAGAGTTCGGTGCTGCGCCGGATTGAACTCCCACAAGTTGTTGGCATGGGAGTATCCGGCGGGTGAGCATAACTTGGACTATGTTGACAAGCTTGAGCTTCTTGTCCACCATGTTTTGAATACATGTTTGGAGTCCAGTCAGCTCTTTCGAACTACCCCAGGACAGGCCCTTCTCTTTCCAGGAGGTGAGCCATGTGGGGATGCCAGCTCGGAACTCGGGGCCACTGCCCATGCAGGGTCGCGCGGCTCGGTGATATAGAACCACCCCGATTGCCACCCCTTTAAGGTTTGCACAAAGGAGCCCTCGAGCCATGTTATGTTGGGCATCTTGCCCACCATGGCGCCTCCGCACTCTGCCTGGCGGCCGCCCACCACCTTCGGCTTGACATTGAAGGTCTTCAGCCATAAGCCGAAGTGGGGCTTGATGCGGAGGAAGGCCTCGCACACGACGATAAACGCCGAGATGTTGAGGATGAAGTTCGGGGCTAGATCGTGGAAATCCAGGCCGTAATAAAACATGAGCCCCCGGATGAAGGGATGGAGAGGGAATCCCAGTCCATGGAGGAAATGGGTGAGGAATACCACCCTCTCATGGGGCCTGGGGGTGGGGATGAGCTGCCCCTCATCTGGGAGCCGATGCGCGATGTCGTCGGGCAGGTATCCGGCTCTCCTCAGTTTCTTGATGTCTCCCTCCATGACGGAGGAGACCATCCACCTGCCTCCCGCTCCGGACATGATTGGAGAAGGTCGAGGTGGGAAGTGCGGACTTGGGCGCTAGAGCTCGAGTGTGCGAAAACGGATGGGTAAGGGAGGAAGAAGGCGTGGATAGAAAGGTGAATCCTTATCCCTTTATATGGGCGGACGAAACTAAGCGTCCCCACTTGCCTGGTAAAACTCGCTTATCCCCCAAGCGCCGCAATTGATGGCGCGGTTGGGTTACCCACGCCCATATTGATGAGAATCCCGTAATAAGGGGACACGATCTCTGCTTTGACAAGACGTGTCGAAAAACTGCCTCGCGTTATGTGCGGGGCTGGTTAAAAGAAACGGTTCGAATAATCACCGGTCCATGACGTAACGTCATGCTGCCAAAACAAGCCAGCAAATTAGATATGCAAAAATATTATTCTCTCTGTGGTGGAATGTGGAACTTATTTTGCAGGGTCGGAAACTATCCTCGTATTCAAATTCTTTTGTGATGTATTCGGAGAAAGAACCCGCCTTGCAATGTCGAAGACAATACTGCACATCGGACTCATCGTCATTGAAGCCTGGTTCAGGGGCTACCGAGGGAGTCCTAGATTAGGGGGTCTCCGGACAGCCGGATTATCTCCATTGGCCGGACTGTTAGACTATGAAGATACAAGATTGAAGACTTCGTCTCGTGTCCGGATGGGACTCTACTTGGCGTGGAAGGCAAGCTAGGCAATACGTGTATGGATATCTCCTCCTTTGTAACCGACCTTGTGTAACCCTAACCCTCTCCGGTGTCTATATAAACCGAAGGGTTTTAGTCCGTAGGACAACAATCACAACATACAATCATACCATAGGCTAGCTTCTAGGGTTTAGCCTCTCTGATCTCGTGGTAGATCTACTCTTGTACTACCCATATCATAAATATTAATCAAGCAGGAAGTAGGGTTTTTACCTCCATCAAGAGGGCCCAAACCTGGGTAAAACATCGTGTCCCCTGCCTCCTGTTACCATCCGGCCTAGACGCACAGTTCGGGACCCCCTACCCGAGATCCGCCGGTTTTGACACCGACATGTACCTTACTAATGCTCGCAGTAGCGCATGGGTATTTGATACTGGTTCTGTTGCTCATATTTGCAACTCGAAACAGGGGCTACATATTAAGCTAAGATTGGCTAAGGACGAGGTGACGATGCGCGTGGGAATTGGTTCCAAAGTCGACGTGATCGCGGTCGGCACGCTACCTCTATATCTACCTTCGGGATTAGTATTAGACCTGAATAATTGCTATTTGGTGCCAGCGTTAAGCATGAACATTATATCTCGATCTTGTTTGATGCGAGACAGTTATTCATTTAAACCAGAGAATAATGGTTGTTCTATTTATATGAGTAATATCTTTTATGGTCATGCACCCTTGATGAGTGGTCTATTTTTATTGAATCTCGATAGTAGTGATACACATATTCATAGTATTGAAGCCAAAAGATATAAGTTTAATAATGATAGTGCAACTTATTTGTGGCACTGCCATTTAGGTCATATTGGTGTAAAGACCATGAAGAAACTCCATACTGATGGGCTTTTGGAATCACTTGATTATGAATCACTTGATGCTTGTGAACCATGCCTCATGGGAAAGATGACTAAGACTCCGTTCTTCGGAACAATGGAACGAGCAGCAGACTTATTGGAAATAATACATACTGATGTATGCGGTCCGATGAGTGTTGATGCTCTTAGCGGGTATCGTTATTTTCTGACCTTCACAGATGATTTAAGCAGATATGGGTATATCTACTTGATGAAACATAAGTCTGAAACATTTGAAAAGTTCAAAGAATTTCAGAGTGAAGTGGAAAATCATCATAACAAGAAAATTAAGTTTCTATGATTTGATCATGGAGGTGAATATTTGAGTTGTGAGTTTGGTCTTCATTTGAAACAATGCGAAATAGTTTCACAACTCACACCACCTGGAACACCATAGAGTAATGGTCTGTCCGAATGTCGTAACTGCACTTTATTAGATATGGTGTGATCTATGATGTCTCTTACTGATTTACCGTTATCATTTTGGGGTTATGCTTTAGAGACGATTGCATTCACGTTAAATAGGGCACCATCGGAATCCGTTGAGATGACACCATATGAACCATGGTTTGGCAAGAAACCCAAGTTGTCGTTTCTTAAAGTTTGGGGCTGTAATGCTTACGTGCTTCAACCTAATAAGCTTGAACCCAAATCGGAGAAATGTGTATTCATAGGATACCCAAAGGAGACTGTTGGGTACACCTTCTATTACAGATCCGAAGGCAAGATATTTGTTGCTAAGAATGGATCCTTTCTAGAGAAGGAGTTTCCCTCGAAATAAGTGAGCGGGAGGAAAGTAGAACTTGATGAGGTAACTGTACCTTCTCCCTTATTGGAAAGTAGTTCATCACAGAAATCAGCTCCGGTGATTCCTACACCAATTAGTGAGGAAGCTAATGACGATGATCATGAAACTTCTGGTCAAGTTACTACCGAACCTCGTAGGTCAACCAGAGTAAGATCTGCACCAGAGTGGTACGGTAATCCTGTTTTGGAAGTCATGTTACCTAACCATGACAAACCTATGAACTATGAGGAAGCGATGATGAGCCCAGATTCCGCAAAATGGCTTGAGGCCATGAAATCTGAGATGGGATCCATGTATGAGAACAAAGTATGGACTTTGGTTGACTTGCCCGATGATCGGCAAGCCATAGAGAATAAATGGATCTTCAAGAAGAAGACTGACGCTGATGGTAATGTTACTGTCTACAAAGCTCGACTTGTTGCGAAAGGTTTTCGACAAGTTCAAGGAGTTAACTATGATGAGACCTTCTCACCCGTAGCGATGCTTAAGTCTGTCTGAATCATGTTAGTAATTTCCGCATTTTATGATTATGAAATTTGGCAAATGGATGTCAAAACTGCATTCCTTAATGAATATCTTAAAGAAGAGTTGTATATGATGCAACCAGAAGGTTTTGTCGATCCAAAAGGTGCTAACAAAGTGTGTAAGCTCCAGCGATCCAGTTATGGACTGGTGCAAGCATCTCGGAGTTGGAATATACGCTTGGATAGTGTGATCAAAGCATATGCTTTTATACAGACTTCTGGAGAAGCCTGTATTCACAAGAAAGTGAGTGGGAGCTCTGTAGCATTTCTGATATTATATGTGGATGACATATTGTTGGTCGGAAATGATACCGAATTTCTGAATAGCATAAAAGGATACTTGAATAAGAATTTTTCAATGAAAGACCTCGGTGAAGCTGCTTATATATTGGGCATCAAGATCTATAGAGATACCTTGATAAAGCACATACCTTGATAAAGTTTTGAAGAAGTTCAAAACGGATCAAGTAAATAAAGGGTTCTTGCCTGTGTTACATGGTGTGAAGTTGAGTTAGACTCAATGCCCGACCACTGCAGAATATAGAGAGAAAATGAAAGTCATTCCCTATGCATCAGCCATAGGTTCTACCATGTATGCAATGTTGTGTACTAGACCTGATGTGTGCCTTGCTATTAGTTTAGCAGGGAGGTACCAAAGTAATCCTGGAGTGGATCACTAGACAGCGGTCAAGAACATCTTGAAATACCTGAAAAGGACTAAGGATATGTTTCTCGTTTATGGAGGTGACAAAGAGCTCATCATAAACGGTTACATCGATGCAAGCTTTGACACTGATCCGGATAACTCTAAGTCACATACCGGATACGTATTTTTATTGAATGGTGGAACTGTCAGTTGGTGCAGTTCTAAGCAGAGCGTTGTGGCGGGATCTACGTGTGAAGCGGAATACATAGTTGCTTCAGAAGCAGCAAATGAAGGAGTCTGGATGAAGGAGTTCATATCCGATCTGGGTGTAATACCTAGTGCATCGGGTCCAATGAAAATCTTTTGTGACAATACTGGTGCAATTGCCTTGGCAAAGGAATCCAGATTTCACAAGAGAACCAAGCACATCAAGAGATGCTTTAATTCCATCCGCGATCAAGACAAGGAGGGGGACATAGAGATTTGCAAGATACATACGGATCTAAATGTTACAGACCCGTTGACTAAGCCTCTCCCACAAGCAAAACATGATAAGCACCAAGACTCCATGGGTGTTAGAATCATCACTATGTAATCTAGATTATTGACTCTAGTGCAAGTGGGAGACTGAAGGAAATATGCCCTAGAGGCAATAATAAAGTTGTTATTTATATTTCCTTATATCATGATGAATGTTTATTATTCATGCTAGAATTGTATTAACCGGAAACTTAGTACATGTGTGAATACATAGACAAACAGAGTGTCCCTAGTATGCCTCTACTTGACTAGCTCGTTAATCAAAGATGGTTAAGTTTCCTAGCCATGGACATGTGTTGTCATTTGATGAACGGGATCACATCATTAGAGAATGATGTGATGGACTAGACCCATCCATTAGCTTAGCACTATGATCGTTTAGTTTATTGCTATTGCTTTCTTCATGACTTATACATGTTCCTATGACTATGAGATTATGCAACTCCCAAATACCGGAGGAACACCTTGTGTGCTATCAAACATCACAACGTAATTGGGTGATTATAAAGATGCTCTATAGGTGTCTCCGATGGTGTTTGTTGAGTTGGCATAGATCGAGATTAGGATTTGTCACTCCGTGTATCGGAGAGGTATCTCTGGGCCCTCTCGGTAATGCACATCACTATGAGCCTTGCAAGCAATGTGACTAATGAGTTAGTCACAGGATGATGCATTACAGAACGAGTAAAGAGACTTGCCGGTAACGAGATTGAACTAGGTATGATGATACCGATGATTGAATCTTGGGCAAGTAACATACCGATGACAAAGGGAACAACGTAAGTTGTTATGCGGTTTGACCGATAAAGATCTTCATAGAATATGTAGGAACTGTTGGGGAATGTAGTAATAATTCAAAATTTTCCTACATGTCACCAAGATCAATCTAGGAGATGCTAGCAACAAGAGAGAGGGAGTGCATCTTCATACCCTTGAAGATTGCTAAGCGGAAGCGTTACAAGAACGCGGTTGATGGAGTCATACTCGCGGCGATTCAAATCGCGGAAGATCAGATCAAGCGGTGAATGGACAGCGCCTCCGCGTTCAACACACGTACAGCCTGAGGACGTATCCTCCATCTTGATCTAGTAAGGGGAGAGGAGAAGTTGAGGGAGAACTCCGGCAGCACGACGGCGTGGTGCTAATGGAGCTCGGGGTTCTGCGGCAGGGCTTTGCCAAGCACTACGGAGGAGGAGGAGGTGTTGGAGAGGGGGAGGGTTGCGCCAGGGGAAGGGTGCTGCTGCCCTCCCACCCCCTCTCTATTTATAGGGTGAAGTGAGAGGGGGCCGCCCCCCCTAGATGCATCTAGAGGGGGGGGCAATGGGGGAAGGTGCCCCCCAAGTTTGGTGGGAGGTGCCCCCACCCCTAGGGTTTTCAACCCTAGGCGCCTTGGGCCCTTGGGGTGCGCACCAGACCACTAGGGGGCTGGTTCCCACCCTTTTTCAGCCCACTTGGCCCACCGGGGCAGGTGGCTCCACCCGGTGGACCCCCGGACACCTTTCGATGGTCCCGATACAATACCGATAACCCCCGAAATTATTCCGGCGACTGAAATTGGAATTCCCATATATAATTCTTCACCTCCGGAGCATTCCGGAAATCTTCATGACGTCCGGGATCTCATTCAGTACTCCAAACAACCTTCGGTAACCACATACTATTTCCCATAACAACTCTAGCGTCACCGAACCTTAAGTGTGTAGACCCTATGGGTTCGGGAACCACGCAGACATGACCGAGATATCTCTCCATCCAATAAACAACAACGGGATCTGGATACCCATGTTGGCTCCCACATGTTCCACGATGATCTCATCGGATGAACCACGATGTCGGGGATTCAATCAATCATGTATACAATTCCCTTTGTCCATCGACATGTTACTTGCCCGAGATTCGATCATCGGTATCCCATACCTCATTCAATCTGTTACCGGCAAGTCTCTTTACTCATTTCGTAATGCATGATCCCGTGGCTAACTCCTTAGTCACATTGAGCTTGTTATGATGATGCATTACCGAGTGGGCCCAGAGATACCTCTCCGTCATATGGAGTGACAAATCCCAGTCTCGATTCATGCCAACCCAACAGATACTTTCGGAGATACTTGTAGTGCACCTTTATAGCCACCCAGTTATGTTTGTGACGTTTGGTACACCCAAAGCATTCCTACGGTATCCGGAAGTTGCACAATCTCATGGTCTAATGAAATGATACTTGACATTAGAAAAGCTTTCAGCAAGCAAACTACACGATCTTGTGCTATGGTTAGGATTGGGTCTTGTCCATCACATCATTCTCCTAATGATGTGATCCCGTTATCAACGACATCCAATGTCCATGGTTAGGAAACCATGACCATCTATTGATCAACAAGCTAGTCAACTAGAGGCTCACTAGGGACATATCACGATCTATGTATTCACAAATGTATTACGATTTCCGGTTAATACAATTATAGCATGAACAACATACAATTATCATGAACAAGGAAATATAATAATAACCACTTTATTATTATTGCCTCTAGGGCATATTTCTAACAGTCTCCCGCTTGCACTAGAGTCAATAATCTAGTTACATTGTGATGAATCGAACACCCATAGAGTTCTGGTGTTGATCATGTTTTGCTCGTGGAAGAGGTTTAGTCAATGGATCTGCGACATTCAGATCCATATGCACTTTACAAATATCTATGTCTCTATCTTGAATATATTCACGAATGGAGGTGAAGCAACGCTTGATATGCCTGGTCTTCTTGTGAAACCTGGGCTCCTTGGCAAGGGCAATAGCTCCAGTGTTGTCACAAAAGAGAGTCATCGGGCCCGACGCATTGGGAATGACTCCTAGGTCGGTGATGAACTCCTTCATCCAGCCTGCTTCTTGTGCTGCCTCCGAGGCAGCTATGTACTCCGCTTCACATGTAGATCCCGCCACGACGCTTTGCTTGCAACTGCACCAGCTGACTGCCCCACCATTCAAAATGTACACGTATCCGGTTTGTGACTTGGAGTCATCAATATCTATGTCGAAGCTAGCACCGGCTCTAGTTAAGTATGCCGACTCTGATGGTACCAAGGACCCTGATTCAGAGGATGAAAGGTCAGGAAAGGGAAAGAAGAGTAACGGCTTGAAGGGACAACAATACAACTCTACCAGTCAGGGTGGCAACAGTAAACGCAAAGCTGATGACTTTGTGGCTAACACAGGCGCACGCAATGATAATCAGCGCCATAGGGGACCGCAGGGGCCACCGGCTTCGAGGGCAGGATTCGACCTTGAAGCAATGTTAAACCAGCCGTGTCCGAAACATGGAATGGATCGTAAGCTGGCTACTCATTCATGGAAGGATTGCAACATAATGAGAAGCTTTTGGGAATCCATCCAGCACCACCATGGCCCAAATGGAGGATCAGGGTCCGGCTCTCACGGTCCGGGTCATGGAGGCGGCGGTTCAAGTTCCGGGTTTCAAGGTCATGGTAACCAGGGTGGTTACAATCAGCAGAATAGTTAGGGGAATCAACAACAGAGCAATCCAAAACAATTGAATAGTGGGCAGTACCACATCTTCACCACTAGTTTGTGTAAACGGGATCAGAAGCTTCACAAGAGAGCTGTGAACGCTGTTGAGCTGGCGGTCCCATGTTATCTACGATGGTCTCAGCAGCCTATCGTATGGAGTAGAGAGGATCATCCACCCCGGATTGATAATCCGGGTCATCTGGCTTTGGTGGTGGCGCCTCAAGTTGGGGGTTCTCATGGATGGAGGTAGCAGCATTAATATCCTATATTATGAGACCTTCCGACGCATGGGACTGGCAGATAAAAATCTTAAGCCATCAAATACCGTCTTCCATAGTGTCGCCAGGTAAATCAGCCTACCCAGTGGGTAAGATATGTCGGAGATATGCCCTAGAGGCAATCATGTATGATGATATTTCCTATGTGTTTATGAATAAAGATAGTCCTTGGACATTATCAATGATGTGTATCAGCAAGTGCGTGACTTGTTTGTGGGACTATGCATTGTATGATGACTGTCCTAAAAGGTCCCTAGTCGAAAGGGCTGTGTGGACGCGCAACCAACTAGACTAGCATATGACATGGTCGATGGCTTGGTCTCACTAGCCATGGAGCATTGGATGCTAACTGGATAATATGGACTTGGAAGGATCTGGTCGGATTCGACGTAGTCGGATCCGAGTTGAGATAAGGTCCGAGTCGCACAGACCCAACTATGAGACGCAGCGATATGTCATCTGTGAGTCTCGAGTACAACATATGTTCTATGTCCTAAGACCTGAGCTGACGCATGTACTCGAGATGGTGACAGACTTGCTTTGGGCCGACCAAACGCTACTCCGTAACTGGGTAGTTATAAAGGTAGGTTTCGGGTTTGTCCAGAACCATGCTGCGAGACGTGGTCGAGCAAGATGGGATTTGCCCCTCCGATCAGGAGAGATATACTTTGGGCCCCTCGTGTGAGCCGACCAGGATAAGCATGGCCATGCGACAAAGATTATGAGATAATCCGGTTTGTGGTCGGCATCACTGGAATGAGAAAGAGGTCAGGCTAGCACAAGGATGACAGACTCGCCTTGAGCCTGACAACATATATCGTGTGGCAAAAGGAATGGAAGTATGTGTACAGGTTCGCCTAACCAGCTTCATAGTCTGTTTGGTGTTCGGCATGCCTTGCTAGAGGCCGCTACCAACTGTGCAGTTCGGAGGTGATCCGAACTACGACCAAGCCGGCTTGAACCTAAGGGGTCGCGCTCTTAAGGGAAGGAACCTACGAGGTCGGATCCGAGGACACTGGTCGGATGTGATCTGAGTTGTATTCGGATTGTGGCCGAGTAGACTTATGGGCTTTCGGGTTCGTGCAAGGCCCAAGTGTTGAGCCTGCGACAGACGCCTATATAAAGTGGAGGTGCCGCACACTCATGCGATTGATCGCTTTGGCGCTGTCACTAGGGTTTGCATGTGTTGCGAATAGACACCTCCACTCGCTGCCGGTTGTGTGATCGGACCTAGCCGTCCGCCGCACGATGTTCCTCCTGCACGCGCGGATACCGTTAGAGGCGGTGCACTTGCGCCGCTCCGGCGAACCTGTACGTGGGAACCGACTACCGGCTGTACGAGGGAGATTGGACGAGGATGAGACGATCCACGCGGATGCGCTGCCCCAACTCTTCTTCCGCTGCATGGCACTGCGCGTCTAGTGGTAACAAACTGTGATCCATCTCCCGTAGCATGTTCTTGGTTGTTCTGCGTGTAGGAAAATTTTAATTTGCAGTCGACGCACCCTACCGTAGTATCCAACAAGATATCGTTAGAGGTTGCCTTTGGAGATGAGCAAGATTCCAGGTCTGAGACGTTAACCTTCGAAGTGGTCAAGATCAAAAGCCCTTATCATGCTCTGTTCGGATGGCCGGCTTATGCTAAATTCATGGAGAGGCCCTGTTATGTCTACTTGCAGCTTAAATGCCGGGTTATAAGGGCACCATCACAGTGCATGGGAGTCGCAAGGTGGCCTTGGAATGTGAGGAAGGAGATGCGGCTTATGCTGAATCAGTTTGTGCAACAGAGGAGCTGGAATTTTACAAAGACAATGTTAACCCGGCGGACATGACGTCCTTGAAGAAACCAACCACTGAGCATGATCCTTCGTTAAAATTTAAATCGGCGGACGATACTAAGATGGTTGATTTCATCCCTGGCGACTCATCTGAACAGTTCAGCATCAACACTAATCTGGATCCGAAATAGGAAAGCGCTCATCGAGTTCATCCGTGAGAACTGGGACATCTTTGCATGGAAGCCTTCAGACATACCAGGTGTACCAAGGGAACTCGCTGAGCAAACTCTTAATATTGATCCAAAGTTTAAGCCGGTCAAGCGATTTCTTCGCCGATTTAACGAGGAGAGATGCAAGTCCATTGTTGAGGAAGTGATCCGGCTTCTGGCGGTCGGGTTTATCATTGAAGTTTTTCATCCTGAGTGCTTAGCTAATCCAGTGTTGGTACTAAAAAAGAACGGCACTTGGTGAATGTGTGTGGATTACACGAACTTAAATAAGGCTTGTCCGGCTGATCCATTCGCTCTTCCTCGTATTTATCAAATCATTGATGCTACGATGGGTTGTGAGCGTTTGAGTTTTTTGGATGCTTACTCTGGTTATCATCAAATCAAGATGGCAATTAAGGATCAGGAGAAGACAACTTTCATTACTCCATTTGGAGCCTTTTGCTATGTGACTATGCCTTTTGGGCTCAAGAGCGCCCAGGCGACTTATCAGCAGTGTGTACAAAATTGCCTTCACAATTAGATTGGGCGCAATTTTCATGCTTATGTAGATGACATTGTGGTGAAGTCAAGAGAGAAAGAGACCTTTATTGAGGATTTGAAAGAGACATTTGATAACCTCCGGGTCTACAAGATGATGCTTAACCCATCCAAATCTGTCTTTGATGTGCCAGCAGGCAAGCTCTTGGGATTTCTGGTTTCTAACAGAGGCATTGAAGCTAACCCGGAGAAGATCAAAGCCATTACGTCTTTGGCTAAACCGGCGTGTGTCAATGATGTTCAGCGACTGGCGGGTCGTATTGTGGCTTTGAGTCGGTTCATAAGCCGACTGGGTGAGAAGGCTATTCCCCTTTACTAGATGATGAAAAATATGGATCACTTTGTTTGGAGTGATGCTGCTGATCAGGCGTTTGAGGATCTGAAGAAACAATTGGCTGAGTCGCCCGTGCTTGCTGCCCCTATTGATAAAGAGCCTTTGTTGTTATATGTGGCTGCTAATAGCCGGGCCGTCAGTGTAGCCATAGTGTTGGAAAGGAAGGAGGCAGGCAAAGAATATCTGGTTCAACGTCCGGTTTATTATATCAGTGAGGTGCTTATCGAGTCCAAACAGAGATATCCACACTGGCAGAAGCTTGTGTATGGGGTTTTCATGGCAAGACGGAAGCTTAAGCAGTATTTTCAAGGTCATCCTATCACCGTGGTTAGTTTTGCTCCTTTGGGGGATATCATATAAAACATGTAAGTCACAGGCCGGGTTGCTAAGTGGGCCATTGAGCTGGGGCCTCACAATTTAAAATATGTGCCTCGTACGGACATCAAGTCTCAAGCACTTGTGGATTTCATCAATGACTGGACAGAGCTGCAGGTACCTAAAAAAGCCGGATAACACATACTGGACCATTCACTTTGATGGATCAAGACAGTTGGAGGGCTTGGGGGTTGGAGTCGTCTTGACTTCCCCACGAGGTGACAAATTTTCTTATGTTCTCCGGCTAATGTTCCCCTGTACTAACAATGCAACTGAATATGAGGCTTTACTTCGTGGTCTTCGGATGGCTAAGGAGATGAACTTAAGCCGGGTAAGGTGCTTTGGCGAGTCAGATCTGGTGGCTCAACAAGTTTCTGGCACCTGGGATTCTAAGGATCCGCTCATGGCGGCTTATCGCCGAGAGGTTGATGCCATTGCGGGTCATTTCAAGGGCTATCAAGTTGATCACATTGATCGCAGGAAGAATGAGGCGACTAATACTTTAAGCCGGCTAGGGTCTCAGCGTAAACTGGTGCCACCTAACACGTTCCTGGACATTTTACTTAACCCTTCTGTCAAATTGCCTACAGAAGAAGATCTTGTTGTTCCTGACCCGGAAGCACAATTGGTGGCGGCTCTCCATGCTATTCCTGATTGGACGGTTCTGTATTTGGCTTACATGACCCGGGGTGAGTTGCCAGAGGATGAGGTCATGGCCAGACAGATAACCCGATGGTCTAAGTCAATGATGATTGTCAATGGGGAGTTGCACCATCGCAGTGTTACGGGGGTGTTTCAACGTTGTGTCTCTCCTGAAGAAGGCTGTGAGATTTTACCAGAGATCCACAAAGGAGATTGTGGTCATCATGCCGGCTCTAAATCTCTAGTAGCCAAAGCTTTCCGTCATGGGTTTTATTGGTTGATGGCTCACGTTGATGCTAAAGACTTGGTAAGCAGATGTGACGGCTGTCAGATATTTGCACGACGAGCTCATGTGTCGGCTGGAGAATTGAGGATGATTCAAATTACTTGGACGTTTGTAACTTGGGGGCTTGATATGGTTGGGCCTTTCAAGAGGTCCAAGGATAAGAATACCCACCTCTTGGTGGCAGTTGACAAGTTCACTAAGTGGGTTGAAGCAGAGCCAGTTAGTAAGTGTGATGCGGCAACGGCAGTTCAATTCATGAAGAAGGCAATCTTCCGTTTTGGTTTTCCACATAGCATTATCACAGATAATGACACTAATCTATCTAAGGGCGCCATGGAAGAGTTTTGTCAACGTGAGCACATCCGGCTTGATGTTTCCTCTGTAGCTCACCCTTAGTCCAATGGTCAGGCAGAACGAGCAAATCAAGAGATTTTGCGAGGTATCAAGCCCCGGCTTATGGTTCCTTTGCAAAGAACTCCGGGTTGTTGGGTGGAGGAGTTACCCTCAGTATTATGGAGTATCAATACCACCCCCAACAGATCAACAGGTTACACACCTTTCTTCATGGTTTATGGGGCAGAGGCAGTTCTCCCTAGCGACATCCGTCATGATTCACCCCGGGTGGCGGCTTATGTTGAGGCTGACAATGAAAAGGCGCGTCAATACGCACTTGACTTATTGGATGAGGAGCGTGACCTCGCTGTGGCTCGTTTGGTGATTTACCAGCAAGACCTATGGCGTTATCACAGTCGCCGGGTCAAAACCAGAACCTTTCAAGAAGGCGATTTTAGTGCTCCTGCTCACCCAAGATCAGGCAGATATGCACAAGTTATCACCACCTTGGGAAGGACCTTTTGTGGTCAGCAAGAACTTACATAATGGGTCATACTACCTTATCGACATTCGAGACAACAAGGACTCACGCACATTGGAGGAGGAGACCCGTCGACCGTGGAACATTGCTCATCTTCGGCCCTACTATACTTGAGCCTCCGACTCTCATGATGTACATAGTTATCTGATGTATATATTATAAGCAGTATAATAAAGCCGGCATCCCTGACAATTCAGGGCCTCTGTCGTTTCACTTTTTCAAAGCTGAGTCTTTATCATCATTTAAGAGGCTTGACGCCCACAATTTCAAGGACCAAAGAGAGTTGGTTGCACATCACAGCTCAAACATAGGTCCCTGATGATCATTTGGGGGCTTCCTGCTCATCGAGCATAGTTGCCGGTACCCTCTTGATTGGCGCAATGCCAAAGTTCATATGATCACTTGGGGGCTTCCTGCTCATCGAGCATAGCTGTCGGTACCCTCTTGACCAGCGCAAGGCCAAAAGTTTATATGGTCACTTGGGGGCTTCCTGTTCAAACATAGGTGTATTCACCAAAGAGAACATAGTTGTCGGTACCCTTTTGATCGGCTCAATGCCACGCTTGTAAGTATGTTACTTGGGGGCTTCCTGTTCAAACATGGGTGTATTCGACCAAAGAGAACATAGCGTTACTACCCTCTTGACCAGGTTTGTTCAAACATAGGCATATTCGACCGAAGAGAACAAACTCTGACCGGGTTGTCCTACCTGTAACACCAGCTGCTTCAACTCCATCAGGTCATCCTGATTGACCCGCTGAACTCTTAATGATCAGTCTTTACGATATATTCAAGCAAGATCTGAGCTCGATTAAGGTTCAAACGGCGGCTTGTCATGCGAGAGTACGGTTTATAGAGTCAGATGGATCCAGGCTTCATAAGCCGCCTTCCTTGGAACTTGGATAAATCGGCCCATGATACTGTTACTCTGGCCCCGCGTACTCCTCATAAGTCTTTGAGCAAGACCAGACTTATCTAGGGTTGAAATGTCGATTGGGCACACTGTGAGTCAGGATCATGGAAGCACGAACAATCCAGTGGCTCCGGCTAGTTTCATTGAAGAAGACACTTTAATTTGACAGTCTACAAAAGCCTTGAATTTCATTTGATTTCTTATTCGTATTTGAGTTTTTTCGTTGCTTTCCGGTTTTTATAAGTCGGGCCTAGCTGCCCTATTTACAGCTCACATTGGAAGCACGCTTTGGGTTTATACAACCCATCAGGAGGACAGACTCTAAATCGCCAAAGCGCAATGAATACCATGGTTGAAATTATAGTTCTAACACCTCTAAATTGCATGAAGTTGATAAGCTGGCATTTTAAGTATATATCACAGGTATGTTGTTTTTCCTTAGCAGTTATCAGACCGGCCCTGTTTATGGACTATTCGTCCCCAGCGGCTTTCATTGGGTATCATGACCTGCCCGGCGGTAAGCCTCTAGGGCCGTTGTGTTCAAATCTGCATAAGTCAAAGACTATCATACAAAGAGTGGTTCTTTAAAACTGGTGGATCATCAGTGTTACGGAAAACAAAAAACATGCACGATGGCACGACCAATTCAAGTTTTAACTACCGTATTACATAGCTCCATGAGCCAACATGAGGTCAAGTGTTTTCTCAAAGCTTCAGTCTTTGAACTGCCTGGAGGTTCACTCTTCTTTATCTTGCTCATGGGAGGCCTCCAGTTCATCCCTTGCCGGTTCTTCTTCCTCCTCCGCTGTTTGGAAGTTTGCTTTGGACCAGTCAAAGCCACGCAAGGCGGAGAATTCAACTTCATCGTCAATCAGATTGGACGGATCAATATTAGGGGCGAAAGTGTGCTTACGAATCAGTGGAATTAAGTCCATCACTTTATACGCAGGCGTATGCATCTACTGATTATCCGCATCATAAACCGGCTGATATTTGGAAAGATTGGTCTCTTCAGCGATGATTGTTGCATGAGGACGAATCTCTTTGACACAGGCGGCAAAGTCTTGCTAATCAGAAGAAGTTCCATCTTCCTTTAAGCTAGGATACTCACTGGCCACATCTACCGGGTCTAATTCCGGTACCCACGCTTTAGCACGGCTCAAGGCCGTCACAGCGCCGGCTCTTGCGCAAGACCGCTTTATCTCTTGGATTCTGGTGGGCAGGATGGACAATTTCTTCAACATATCACTTAACAGATTGGGTCCTTGATTAGCCGAGGAGATGGTAGCCAATGTATGTTGAGCTCCAGTGTATAATTGCTCAACAAGAGTGTAAACCGCCTTGAGCTTCACAAGTGTGTCTTGGCTAAGGTTGCTGCTCCTAGGACCCGAGTAAGTTACAGATTGGCTAAATGGCGGCTTACATTATGGCAACAAGTATTCACTTTGGATGAATAACAAGGCAACTCACTGAAGATCGCAGAAACCATCTGAGATACACCGTGTTTTAAGCCGGAGAGCTCAGTGGTCACCTCCTGAAGAGTTGCTTCTGCTTTCTCGGCCCGCTGTGTTAAAGAAGTCTTTTCTTCAATCCAAGTCTTTTTCTCCGCCTTAAAGCTGGTCTTCAGTTTTTCCGATTCAGTCACACTAAACTGGAATTTCGACTCAGCTTTCCGGGTCTCATTTTCTTGAGCTGCCAGCCGGGTCTTGGCATCGTTCAATTGAGATTCCAATTCAGCAGTTGCAGCCTACATGCATCATAGATTTCTCAAATATATTTCATGGCAGATTACAACAATATAAATCCCAAGTCTTTTGCAAGTAACAACACTTGGCACTTGGGGGCTAATGTATGTCAAAGCAATTGTTTCAAGGAAATGGCTCTTATAAAATAAAGTCCCAAGTACTTTGCAAGCAACACTACTTGGCACTTGGGGGCTAATGCATATTGCTTGTATTTTACTAATGATCAGTCGGATGTACTATAAACAGTCTCAACCGACTCATGGGGGCTATGCAGATTCATCTTTATTTTCTTGCACAAGGATAAATAGAACCGGCTCATTCATGATGATTAAACCGGCCCTTGGGGACTACGGATGCAAAGTAATGCTGTCTCAACGTCCGGTTTAGTTTTAAACCGGACTTGGAGGGAGTCTAGAATAGAAGTTTATAAGTTTTCAAAGTCTATAGATTATTCAATCTTATCATAGTCAGAAGACTTGGGGGCTGGCAGGATATATAACTTATGTAAGCCGAATGACATACCTCATACTTATGGTGCATCTGTTTAACCATCTCAATTTCCAAGTCACGGCTGGAGTGTACTTGATTGAGATAACTAGACAATACTTCACTATTACTCAATTGAGCATAGTGGGAGACATCAAACCTCACTTTCCGTCTCTCCATGACTTCTTGTTTGGCAGAATGTCTGGCTAAGATAGTTGGATTCCCCGGTTCAGTAAAGCCAGTGCCAGTGATCAGAATGCCATCAGCGTGAGTCTCTGGCGGGTTAAGTGAGCTTGACGGTTCAGTAGTTGACGGGTCAATGTTGGTTTCATCAACAGACAACTCAGGCATCTCAGGTTGAGTGTTGGAAGCAGGATCTTCTGGTTGTTCAGAGGCTTCTGGTGCAGAAGCTTGCTGGTCCGATTCAGCAGCTTTAGGGTCTTCGTCCGGTTTTGTCACCTTCGCCTTCTTTTTGGGTTTTGCTTGACCACTAAAAGAATTCGGACAAGTCAGCATAATGGTAAGGATATAAAGATATAGAAAGGTAATTATTCCTACTCAGGGGCAGTCTTGAAAGCCGGCAGCTGAGTCTGAGATGAATCGCTAGAGGAAGAATGGGAAATCTTCTGCAAGATTGAATCGAAGGAATTGAGTGTCTAACGAAAGAAAGCGCCCAGAAAATAAAAGATTCAAGGCTAAAAAGAACCTCATTTTGGCGTTTTCGAGGAGTGTTTGGTAAACCAGAGGATAAATCTTCACCTCCACTGGTCCGGGTCTGGCAGCGGCTCTCGTGTTGCTGTCGTTTCAAAAGAAAGTGAGAATCTAAATAAGCCAAGGGGTGTGAAAACCTTACTTTCCTCGTTACTCGCCGAAGTTTCTGCCTTGGCAAAGGTTCTGAGTCGGAGGAAATAATAGTTACCTCTTCTTCAACTGCTTGGCTGGCTCCCGTGTCATCCTGGCAATAGTCAGTGTCAATAAGGTGGTTGAAAAACAAGCCAAGAGAGTCAAGGGCTACCTCCGGCTCAGATGTATCATCCAGCTTAAGCAGATTAGAGGTGCTTGACTTCTTCCTAGGTCTCTTGCTGGTCTTTTTTTTGCGGCTTTCGCGACAGCCCTAGCCTTTTCGGCAGCCTCATGGTCATATTTTGCCTTCCAGAAGTCAGATTTAGTCTGAGGAAGAGTAACATACTTGAGTTCATGTAATGTTTGGATGATGAAGTAAAATAAGGGAAATCAAGAGACTTACGTCTAGCGGCGGGTTAAGCTATCAGAAAGGGTTCAGACCCACTTTGCCGCAGTCTTCGAATTTTCCATTTACAAGTGTTGTTGCCATCTCAATAATGCCATCTTCAGTCAGACGCAGAGAGCTATGGCGTAATGGATCGTACATTCATCCGGTATAAGTACACATCAAGCCATATCGACGGCTTAAGGGTATGATCCGCACGCGACCCAGCAGTGGACCAAATCAACTCTGGTTAAACCGTTTCCTAGCAGGGCTTGGACCTTTCTGATAGTAGGGGCAAGTTTCTTCCATTCAGCGGCGGTAAGTTTTTTAGGGAGTTGATGTTTCAGGTCAAGATGTTCAGCACGATAACCCGACAATGGATTTTCATCAGCCGGCGAGATATCTTTACAATAGAACCACGTCTGATTCCAGTCCTTAGGGTGACTCGGTAGAGCTGCTTGAGGGAAGATGGTGTCTCTTCTGCGTTGAATCGAGATTCCACCAAGTTCTAAGCTGGGCCCGTTTGTGAACTCATTTTGGCGGTTCAGATAGAAGAATTCCCTGAAAAGCTCGACGCTAGGCTCTTCTTGAAGATATACTTCACAGAAAACTTGAAATTTACAAATGTTTGACACGGAGTTGGGTCCAATATCTTGGGGATGGAGTTTGAAGAAGTGTAGAACGTCTCGGAAAAACTTAGAGCCAGGTGGTGAGAAGCCCCGGTTCATGTGATCAGTGAATACAATGACTTCACCATCCTTTGGCAGAGGTTTCTCTTCGCTCGGGTTAGGAGCACGGTAATGCATGACACTCTTCTCTGGCAAATATCCAACTTAGACAAAATCCTTTAAGGTATCCTCAGTGACGATGGAGGGAACCCAGTTACATGTAGTAACTGTCTTTGGCGGCATTGTGAAAGACGGACAACCTAAAGGAAGGGAATAATTTGCCGGCTCAAGTTAGTCGGTGAAATCATGAGTTAACTGTTGCAGTGTACATTCAGAATGGCGGCTTAAGTGAGGACTAATGATATATGGTCAATTGTAAATCGGATATGTAAGCCGCCATGACACATACGGGTATTCAAGATCTGATAAGAGAGAAATCCTACTAAGTATGGGGACAAACAAGTTTTGTAGATCGAAGCTATGAGATTGGATCTGCGGCAGTTCAGAAAAAGGAAATAAATTCTAAAAAAACTACAGAGGTGGCAGCAGAAAAGTGGAGGTGCCTAGAGGAGATCTATCACGATGAGGATATGTTCTAGTATCAAAAACAGATGCTAAAACTGCTAGCGCACATGACCTACACTGCTTTCATATCAAAACGATGCGATCTAGCAAGGAAAAGGAGGAGCAGCGATGAACACTGATGAACACCAAAACCCTAAAGGACAGATCCATGAAAAGAAAAAGGGAAGACTTATGGATACGTCTCCAATGTATCTATAATTTTTGACTTCTCCATGCTATATTATCTACTATTTTGAATGTTTATGGGCTTTATTATACACTTTTATATCATTTTTGGGACTAACCTATTAACCCAGAGCCCAGTGCCAGTTTCTGTTTTTACCCTGTTTTAGGGTTTCGAAGAAAAGGAAAATCAAACGGAGTCAAATTGACCTGAAACTTCACGGAACTCATTTTTGGAAGGAAAGAAGCCAAGAAGACTTGGAGTGCATGTCGGGGGCTCTACGAGGAGGCCACGAGGCAGGGGGGTGCGCCCACCCCCTGGGCGCGCCCTCCACCCTCGTGAGCCCCTCGTGGCCCCCTGACGTACTTCTTCCGCCTATATATCTCCATATACCCTAAAAACATCCGTGAGCACAATAGATCGGGAGTTCCGCCGCCAGAAGCCTCCGTAGCCACCGAAAGCCAATCTAGACCTGTTCCGGCACCCTGCTGGAGGGGGAAATCCTTCTCCGGTGGCCATCTTCATCATCCCGGTGCTCTCCATGACGAGGAGGGAGTAGTTCTCCCTCGGGGCTGAGGGTATGTACCAGTAGCTATGTGTTTGATCTCTCTCTCTCTCTCTCTCGTGTTCTTGATTTGGCACGATCTTGATGTATCACGATCTTTGCTATTATAGTTGGATCTTATGTTTCTTCTCCCCCTCTACTCTCTTGTAATGAATTGAGTTTCCCCTTTGGAGTTATCTTATCGGATTGAGTCTTTAAAGATTTGAGAACACTTGATGTATGTCTTGCGTGGGATACCTGTGGTGACAATGGGGTATTCTATTGATCCACTTGATGTATGTTTTGGTGATCAACTTGCGGGTTCCGCCCATGAACCTATGCATAGGGGTTGGCACACGTTTTCGTCGTGATTCTCCGGTAGAAACTTTGGGGCACTCTTTGAGGTTCTATGTGTTGGTTGAATAGATGAATCTGAGATTGTGTGATGCATATCATATAATCATACCCACGGATACTTGAGGTGACATTGGAGTATCTAGGTGACATTAGGGTTTTGGTTGATGTGTGTCTTAAGGTGTTATTCTAGTACGAACTCTAGGGCTGTTTGTGACACTTATAGGAATAGCCCAACGGATTGATTGGAAAGAATAACTTTGAGGTGGTTTCGTACCCTACCATAATCTCTTCGTTCATTCTCCGCTGTTAGTGACTTTGGAGTACTCTTTGTTACATGTTGAGGGATAGTTATGTGATCCAATTATGTTATTATTGTTGATGGAACTTACACTAGCGAAATTATGAACCCTAGGCCTTATTTCCTATCATTGCAATACCGTTTACGCTCACTTTTATCACTTGCTACCTTGCTGTTTTTATTATTTTAGATTACAAATACCTTTATCTACTATCCATATACCACTTGTTTCACCATCTCTTCGCCGAACTAGTGCACCTATACAATTTACCATTGTATTGGGTGTGTTGGGGACACAAGAGACTCTTTGTTATTTGGTTGCCGGGTTGCTTGAGAGAGACCATCTTCATCCTACGCCTCCCACGGATTGATAAACCTTAGGTCATCCACTTGAGGGAAATTTGCTACTGTCCTACAAACCTCTGCACTTGGAGGCCCAACAACGTCTACAAGAAGAAGGTTGTGTAGTAGACATCAAGCTCTTTTCTGGCGCCATTGCCGGGGAGGTGAGTGCTTGAAGGTATATCTTTAGATCTTGCAATCGAGTCTTTTAGTTTCTTGTTTTATCACTAGTTTAGTTTATAAAAGAAAACTATAAAAAAATGGAATAGAGTTGTCTCATATGCTTCACCTTTTTAATATCTTTCGTGAGTATGATGGAAAGGATAATTGTGCTCAAGTGCTAGAAGAAGAAATCTATAAAATGTTTGGCACTAAATATTTGAATGATGAGCATGATTGCAATGTTGTTAGCACGAATTCTTTGAATATCCATAATACTAATGATGATTGCACTAGTTATGATGATAATGTCTCCTATAAACATGTCAATTTTTGTGGAGTGCATTGGGTTTGTAAGTACACACCAAATAGGGAAGATAGATATTGCAAGAGGCATAAGTACTTAGAAACTAAATTGTTGCAAGAAAGTCTTGATGATTGTGCTGAAAAATTCAATATTTTCCGCGCCCCTTGTGAACTTTGCAATGAACATTGTCATTTAAATATCCAATGCAAATTGTTTCATGACCGAATCGTATCCAAAAATTGTGATAATTTGATTACCCTTGAGCATCATAAAGACCTTAGTCTTCTTTTAGGGTATGAGGAAATGAAACGTATAACTGAGGGTATTCCAAAGTTTAATCATGATAAACTTCTTGGATTTGATCTAGAGGAAATTTATATGTATTGTGCGGTGAATTGTATTGAAAATCCTTATATTGCCAACTACATAAAGAAAAGAAAACAAATAGAAGATGAAGAGAATACTAATGAAAGGGAAGAGACTTCCCAATATCCTCCTATTATTTCTTATGATGAATCAGGTAATGAGGAGGAGCCTCCCATTCAACCAATCTCATTAATAAGGAGCTCCGAAAAGAGGATTGAACCCACACATGATGTGGTGAAGAAGAAGAAGAAAAGAAAAAGGAAGAGAGGTAAAAATATATCTCTCCCAAATAATGCTGCTCCTATTACTATTGTGCCCCATGAAAGTATAATTGTGGAATATAATGATACTTCTTATGATCTTGAAAATCTTTTTGGCACTTGCTTGGAAGAATATGGTAATTGCTATACTATTGGTGCTATCCATACTATTAATGATGAGAGTGATTATGCTTATGATATGAAAAGGCCCAAGCTTGGGGATGCTATGTTTGATGAAGATGATGTTTTTGAGAATATATTTGCTGCAATTAATGTTTGTCCCAAGCTTGGGGAAGCTATGATTAATGAAGATGATATTTTTGGTCTCCCAAGTTTTGATATGCAAGTTCATAATGATGATAGCATGCCTCCTACTTATGATGATTATTGTGATGATACTTATGCTATAAAAAGTAGTGATTATATTTATAAAACTTGTCATGATTATGATTACCCCTTCTCTGAACATTACTCTTTTAATGTGGAAACAATTTATAGTATTCGAGTTTCCTATGATACTCCCACTATTCCGAATGAGAAGAATTTTGCTTATGTGGAGAGTAATAAATGTTCTATGCTTGTAGATCATGAAAAGAATGCTTTAGGTGCTGGTTATATTGTTGAATTCATTCATGATGCTACTTAAAATTATTATGAGGGAGGAACATATGCTTGTAGGAATTGCAATAATATCAAGTTTCCTCTCTATGTGCTTAAAGTTTTGAAGTTATGCTTGTTTTGTCCTCCTATGCTAGTTGATTATTGTTCCCATAAGTTATTTGCTCACAAAATCCCTATGCATAGGAAGTATGTTAGACTTAAATGTGCTAGTCATATTCTTCATGATGCTCTCTTTATGTTTCAATTCTTATCCTTTATGTGAGCATCATTGAAATCATCATGCCTAGCTAGGGGCGTTAAACGACAACGCTTGTTGGGAGGCAACCCAATTTTATTTTTGTTCCTTGCTTTTTGCTATTGTTTAGTAATAAATAATTCATCTAGCCTCTGTTTATATGTGGTTTTATGCTTTTAATTAATGTTTGTGCCAAGTAGAACCTTTGGGAAGACTTGGGGAAAGTCTTTTTGATTATGCTGTCAAAAACAGAAACTTTAGCGCTCACGAGAACTGCTGCCATTTTTATTTGGAGAGTTCTATTTAGTTAATTCTTTTTTCATATGATTAATATATAAATTCCTCAGGTACATAAATTTATTTTAGAATTTTATGAGTTCCATAAGTATACGTTTGATCCAGATTACTACAGACTGTTCTGTTTTTGACAGATTCTGTTTTGTGTGTGTTGTTTGCTTATTTTGATGAATCTATGGCTAGTAAAATAGTTTATAAACCATAGAGAAGTTGGAATACAGTAGGATGAACACCAATATAAATAAATAATGAGTTCATTACAGTACCTTGAAGTGGTGATTTATTTTCTTATACTAACGGAGCTTACGAGTTTTCTGTTAAGTTTTGTGTTGTGAAGTTTTCAAGTTTTGGGTAAGGATTCGATGGACTATGGAATAAGGAGTGGCAAGAGCCTAAGCTTGGGTATTACCAAGGCACCCCAAGGTAATATTCAAGTATAGCCAAGAGCCAAAGCTTGGGGATGCCCCGGAAGGCATCCCCTCTTTCGTCTTCGTTCATCGGTAACTTTACTTGGAGCTATATTTTTATTCACCACATGATATGTGTTTTGCTTGGAGTGTCAATTTATTTTGTTAATATTTGCTTGCTGTTATTTATAACAATGTTTTGCATCTTCTATTTCAATAAAAGTGGCATTGATAGCCTTTACTATGCCTATTTTAGAAGTCCACATGTTGCTGTTTGAAAACAGAAAGTTTACCGCTGTTGCAATAATTCCCTAGAAAATTCAGAATGTGATAAAATGTTGAAACCTTTTGCATATTAGGCTATGATAAATTTACTACAGTGGGAATTTTCTTTAATAATTTTTGGATCTAGGGAAGTATGGATGTTGCTGCATTCTTTACATACTATCCTGTTTAGGCAGATTGCTGTTATGTTTGCATTGTTTGCATATGTTTGCTCCTTTAATGATTCTATTTGAGGATAGGACTATTAAATATGCAGAGGCATTTAGTATGCAATGTTGAATAATAATTTTAGTGATTTGCTACAGTAGAGTATGATAAGGTTTTGGCAATGGTTTATACTAACTTATCTCACGAGTCCTTGTTGAGTTTTGTGTGGATGAAGCTTTTGAGATTTAGGGAGAACGTGATATGAGAGGAATTAAGGAGACACAAAAGCTCAAGCTTGGGGATGCCCAACGCACCCCAAGATAATATTTCAAGAAGTGTCAAGCGTCTAAGCTTGGGGATGCCCCGGTTGGCATCCCACCTTTCTTCTTCAACAACTATCGGTTAGTATCGGTTGATCCTAAGTTTTTGCTTCTTCACATGATGTTTGCTATTCTTAGATGTCATTTTATTTTGCTTTTCTTTCTGTTTGAATAAAATACCAAGATCTTAAATTATTAAATTTTAGAGAGTCTTCACATAGTTGCATGATTATTCGACTACTCATTGATCTTCACTTATATCTTTCGGAGTAGTTTGTCATTTGCTCTAGTGCTTCACTTATACCTTTTAGAGCATGGTGGTAGTTTTATTTTGAAGAAATAGATTAACTCTAATGCTTCACTTATATCATTTTGAGAGTCTTAAATAGCATGGCAATTTGCTTAAAATCCTAATATGCTGGGTATACAAGATTAGTAAAAACTTTCATATAGAGTATTGAATACTAAGAGAAGTTTGATGCTTGATGATTGTTTTGAGATATGGAGGTAATAATATCAAAGTCGTGCTAGTTGAGTAGTTGTGAAATTGAGAAATGCTTGTGTTGAAGTTTGCAAGTCTCGTAGCATGCACGTATGGTAAACGTTGTGTAACAAATTTGAAACATGAGGTGTTATTTGATTGTCCTCCTTATGAGTGACGGTTGGGGACGAGCGATGGTCTTTTCCTACCAATCTATCCCCCTAGGAGCATGCGTGTATTGCCGAGGTTTTTGATGACTTATAGATTTTTGCAATAAGTATGTGAGTTCTTTATGACTAATGTTAAGTCCATGGATTATACGCACTCTCACCCTTCCATCCTTGCTAGCCTCTTCGGTACCGTGCATTGCCCTTTCTCACATTGAGAGTTGGTGCAAACTTCGCCGGTGCATCCAAACCCCGTGATATGATACGCTCTTTCACACATAAACCTCCTTATATCTTCCTCAAAACAGCCACCATACCTACCTATTATGGCATTTCCATAGCCATTCCGAGATATATTGCCGTGCAACTTTCCATCATTCCGTTCATCATGACACATTCATCATTGTCATATTGCTTAGCATGATCATGTAGTTGACATAGTATTTGTGGCAAAGCCACCATTCATAATTCTTTCATACTTGTCACTCTTGGTTCATTGCATATCCCGGTACACCGCCGGAGGCATTCATATAGAGTCATCTTTGTTCTAGTATCGAGTTGTAATCATTGAGTTGTAAATAAATAGAAGTGTGATGATCATCATTATTAGAGCATTGTCCCAAGAGAGGAAATAAAAAAATAGAAAGGCCATAAAAAAGAGAAGGCCCCAAAAAAGGCCATAAAAAGAAAAGGCAAAAAAATGAGAGAAAAAGAGAGAAGGGACAATGTTACTATCCTTTTACCACACTTGTGCTTCAAAGTAGCACCATGATCTTCATAGTAGAGAGTCTCTCATGTTATCACTTTCATATACTAGTGGGAATTTTTCATTATATAACTTGGCTTGTATATTCCAACAATGGGCCTCCTCAAGTACCCTAGGTCTTCGTGAGCAAGCAAGTTGGATGCACACCCACTTAGTTTCTTTTGTTGAGATTTCATACATTTATAGCTCTAGTGCATTCGTTGCATGGCAATCCCTACTCCTTGGATTAACATCAATCGATGGGCATCTCCATAGCCCATTGATTAGCCTCGTTGATGTGAGACTTCCTCCTTTTTTGTCTTCTCCACATAACCCCCTCATTATATTCTATTCCACCAATAGTTCTATATCCATGGCTCGCGCTCATGTATTGCGTGAAAGTTTATAGGTTTGAGATTACTAAAGTATGAAACAATTGATTGGCTTGTCATCGGGGTTGTGCATGATGAGAGCATTCTTGTGTGACGAAAATGGAGCATGACTAAACTATATGATTTTGTAGCGATGAACTTTCTTTGGCCATGCTATTTTGAGAAGACATGATTGCTTAGTTAGTATGCTTGAAGTATTATTATTTTTATGTCAATATGAACTTTTGTCTTGAATCTTTCGGATCTGAATATTCATGCCACAATTAAGAAGAATTACATCAAAATTATGCCAAGTAGCACTCCGCATCAAAAATTCTGTTTTTATCATTTACCTACTCGAGGACGAGCAGGAATTAAGCTTGGGGATGCTGATACATCTCCAATGTATCTATAATTTTTGATTGCTCCACGCTATATTATCTACTGTTTTGAATGTTTATGGGTTTTATTATACACTTTTATATCATTTTTGGGACTAACCTATTAACCCAGAGCCCAGAGCCAGTTTCTGTTTTTACCCTGTTTTAGGGTTTCGAAGAAAAGGAAAATCAAACGGAGTCCAATTGACCTGAAACTTCACGGAACTCATTTTTGGAAGGAAATAAGCCCAGAAGACTTGGAATGCACGTCGGGGCCTCTACAAGGAGGCCACGAGGCAGGGGGCGCGCCCACCCCCCTGGGCATGCACTCCACCCTCGTGAGCCCCTCGTGGCCCCCCTGACGTACTTCTTCCGCCTATATATCTCCATATACCCTAAAAACATCCGTGAGCACAATAGATCGGGAGTTCCGCCGCCAGAAGCCTCCGTAGCCACCGAAAGCCAATCTAGACCCATTCCGGCACCCTGCCAGAGGGGGCAATCCTTCTTCGGTGGCCATCTTCATCATCCTGGTGCTCTCCATGACGAGGAGGGAGTAGTTCTCCCTCGGGGCTGAGGGTATGTACCAGTAGCTATGTGTTTGATCTCTCTCTCTCTCTCTCGTGTTCTTGATTTGGCATGATCTTGATGTATCGAGAGCTTTGCTATTATAGTTGGATCTTATGTTTCTTCTCCCCCTCTACCCTCTTGTAATGAATTGAGTTTCCCCTTTGGAGTTATCTTATTGGATTGAGTCTTTAAAGATTTGAGAACACTTGATGTATGTCTTGCGTGGGATACCTGTGGTGACAATGGGGTATCCTATTGATCCACTTGATGTATGTTTTGGTGATCAACTTGCGGGGTCCGCCCATGAACCTATGCATAGGGGTTGCCACATGTTTTCGTCGTGATTCTCCGGTAGAAACTTTGGGGCACTCTCTGAGGTTCAATGTGTTGGTTGAATAGATGAATTTGATATTGTGTGATGCATATCGTATAATCATACCCACAGATACTTGAGGTGACATTGGAGTATCTAGGTGACATTAGGGTTTTGGTTGATGTGTGTCTTAAGGTGTTATTCTAGTACAAACTCTAGGGCTGTTTGTAACACTTATAGGAATAGCCCAACGGATTGATTGGAAAGAATAACTTTGAGGTGGTTTCATACCCTACCATAATCTCCTCGTTCGTTCTCCGCTATTAGTGACTTTGGAGTGACTCTTTGTTACATGCTGAGGGATAGTTATGTGATCCAATTATGTTATTATTGTTGAGGGAACTTACACTAGCGAAAGTATGAACCATAGGCCTTATTTCCTATCATTGCAATACCATTTACGCTCACTTTTATCACTTTCTACCTTGCTGTTTTTATTATTTCAGATTACAAATACCTTTATCTACTATCCATATACCACTTGTTTCACCATCTCTTCGCCGAACTAGTGCACCTATACAATTTACCATTGTATTGGGTGTGTTGGGGATGTTGGGGATCATAGCAATAATTCAAAAAAATTTTGCGTGTCACCAAGATCAATCTAGGAGATACTAGCAACGAGTGAGAGGGAGTGCATCTTCATACCCTTGAAGATCGCTAAGCGGAAGCGTTTAAGAGAACGGGGTTGATGGAGTCGTACTCGTCGTGATCCAAATCACCGATGATCCTAGCGCCGAACGGACGGCACCTCCGCGTTCAACACACGTACGGAGCGGAGACGTCTCCTCCTTCTTGATCCAACAAGGGGGAGGAGAAGTTGATGGAGATCCAGCAGCACGACGGTGTGGTGGTGGAAGTAGCGGGATCCCGGCAGGGCTTCGCCAAGCACAAGCGGGGAGGAAGAGGTGTCACGGGAGGGAGGGAGGCGCCAGGGCTTCAGGTGCGGCTGCCCTCCCTCCCTTCCACTATATATAGGGGCCTAGGGGGGGCGCCGTCCCCTTGTAGATCCCATCTAGGGAGGGGGGCGACAGCCCTAGGGGTGGCTTGGCCTCTAAGCCAAGTGGAGGCGCCCCCACCCCTTAGGGTTTCCAACCCTAGGCGCATGGGAGGCCCAAGGGGGGCGCACCAGCCCACCAGGGGCTGGTTCCCACGCCCCTTCAGCCCATGGGGCCCTCCGGGATAGGTAGCCCCACCTGGTGGACCCCCGGGACCCTTCCGGTGGTCCCGGTACAATACCGATGACTCCTGAAACTCTCCCGGTGGCCGAAACTGGACTTCCTATATATAAATCTTTACCTCCGGACCATTCCGGAACTTCTCGTGACGTCCAGGATCTCATCCGGGACTCCGAACAACTTTCGGTTAACCGCATACTAATATCTCTACAACTCTAGCATCACCGAACCTTAAGTGTGTAGACCCTACGGGTTCGGGAATCATGCAGACATGACCGAGACATCTCTCTGGTCAATAACCAACAGCGGGATCTGGATACCCATCTTGTCTCCCACATGTTCCACGATGATCTCATCGGATGAACCACGATGTCAAGGATTCAGTCAATCCCGTATACAATTCCCTTTGTCTACCGGTATAGTACTTGCCTGAGATTCGATCGTCGGTATCCCGATACCTTGTTCAATCTCGTTACCGGCAAGTCTCTTTACTCGTCTCGTAACACATCATCTCGTGATCAACTCCTTGGTCACATTGTGCACATTATGATGATGTCCTACCGAGTGGGCCCAGAGATACCTCTCCGTTTACACGGAGTGACAATCCCAGTCTCGATTCGTGCCAACCCAACAGACACTTTCGGAGATACCCATAGTGCACCTTTATAGCCACCCAGTTACGTTGCGACGTTTGGTACACCGGTATCCGGGAGTTGCACAATCGCATGGTCTAAGGAAATGATACTTGACATTAGAAAAGCTTTAGCATATGAACTACACGATCTTGTGCTAGGCTTAGGATTGGGTCTTGTCCATCACATCATTCTCCTAATGATGTAATCCCGTTATCAACGACATCCAATGTCCATGGTCAGGAAACCGTAACCATCTATTGATCAATGAGCTAGTCAACTAGAGGCTTACTAGGGACATGGTGTTGTCTATGTATCCACACATGTATCTGAGTTTCCTATCAATACAATTCTAGCATGGATAATAAATGATTATCATGAACAAGGAAATATAATAATAACTAATTTATTATTGCCTCTAGGGCATATTTCCAACAGTCTCCCACTTGCACTAGAGTCAATAATCCAGTTCACATCGCTATGTGATTAACACTCAAGGTCACATCCTCATGTGACTAACACCAAAAGAGTTTACTAGAGTCAATAATCTAGTTCACATTACCATGTGATTAACACTCAATGAGTTCTGGGTTTGATCATGTTATGCTTGTGAGAGATGTTATAGTCAACGGGTCTGAACCTTTCAGATCCGTGTGTGCTTTACAAATCTTTATGTCATCTTGTAGATGCAGCTACCAAGCTCTACTTGGATCTATTCCAAATAACTGTTCTACTATACGAATCTGGTTTACTACTCAGAATCATCCAGATTAGTGTCAAAGATTGCATCGGCGTAACCCTTTACGACGAACTCTTTTACCACCTCCATAATCGAGAAAATTCCTTAGTCCACTAGTTACTAAGGATAACCTTGACCGTTGTCCTGTGATCCATTCCTAGATCACACTTGTACCCCT
Source organism: Triticum dicoccoides (assembly GCF_002162155.2). Lineage (NCBI taxonomy): Eukaryota > Viridiplantae > Streptophyta > Magnoliopsida > Poales > Poaceae > Triticum > Triticum dicoccoides. Next base: position 449,149,631 of record NC_041384.1, read on the forward strand.
TCAGGTGCGGTACACAACATAGCATACTTTAGAGCCTATGTCTAAAGCATAGGGGACAACCTTCGTCCTTTCTCTCTATTCTGCTGTGGTCATGTCTTCAGTCTTACTCAACACTCATACCTTATAACACAGCCAAGAACTCCTTCTTTGCCGATCTATTTTTGAACTCCTTCAAAGTCTTGTCATGGTATGTTTTCGTTTGAAAGTACTATTAAGTGATTTTGATCTATCCTTATAGATCTTGATGCTCAATGTTCAAGTAGCTTAATCCAGGTTTTCCATCCAAAAACACTTTTCAAATAACCCTGCATGCTTTCCAAAAATTCTACATCATTTTTGATCAACAATATGTTAACAACATATACTCATCAAAAATTCTATAGTGCTCCCACTCACTCCTTTGGAAATACAAGTTTCTCATAAACTTTGTATAAACCCAAAATCTTTGATCATCTCATCAAAGCGTACATTCCAACTCCGAGATGCTTACTCCAGTCCTTAGAAGGATTGCTGGAGCTTTGCATACTTGTCAGCATCTTTCAGGATTGACAAAACCTTCTGGTTGTATCACATACAACCTTTCCTCAAGAAAAAATGTCGAGGAAACAATGTTCTGACATCCTATCTGCAAGATTTCATAAATAATGCAGTAACTGCTAACATAATTCCAACAGACTCTTAGCATCGCTACGAGTGAGAAAGTCTCATCGTAGTCAACTCCTTGAACTTGTTGGGAAACATCTTAACGACAAGTTGAGCTTTCTTAATGGTGACACTTACCATCATTTTCTATCTTCCTTTTAAAATCCATCTGCACCCAACAGCCTTACGACCATCAAGTAGTTCTTTCAAAGTCTATACTTTGTTTTATACATGGATCCTCTCTCAGATTTTATGGCCTCGAGCCATTCGTCGGAATCCGGGCCCACCATCGCTTCTCCATAGCTTGTAGGTTCATTGTTGTCTAGCAACATGACTTCCAAGACAGGATTAGGTACCACTCTGAAGTAGTACACATCCTTGTTGACCTATGAGGTTTGGTAGTGACTTGATCCGAAGTTTCATGATCACTATCATAAGCTTCCACTTCAATTGGTGTAGGTGCCACAGGAACAACTTCCTGTGCCCTGCTACACACTAGTTGAAGTGATGGTTCAATAACCTCATCAAGTCTCCACCATCCTCCCACTCAATTCTTTCGAGAGAAACTTTTCCTCGAGAAAGGACCCGTTTCTAGAAACAATCACTTTTGCTTCAGGATCTGAAATAGGAGGTATACCCAACTATTTTTGGGTATTCTATGAAGATGCATTTATCCGCTTTGGGTTCGAGCTTGTCAGCCTGAAACTTTTTCACATAAGCATCGCAGCCCCAAACTTTTAAGAAACGACAGCTTAGGTTTCTTTAAACCATAGTTCATACAGTGTCGTCTCAACGGAATTGTGTGGTTCCCTATTTAAAGTGAATGCGGTTGTCTCTAATGCCTAACCCATAAACGATAGTGGTAATTCGATAAGAGACATCATGGTATGCACCATATCCAATAGGGTGCAGTTATGATGTCCGGACACACCATCACACTATGGTGGTCCAGGCGGTATTAGTTGTGAAACAATTTCCACAATGTCTTAATTGTGTGCCAAACTCGTAACTCAGATATTCATCTCTATGATCATATCATAGACATTTTATCATCTTGTCACGACGATCTTCAACTACACTCTGAAATTACTTAAACCTTTCAATAATTCAGACTTGTGTTTTATCAAGTAAATATACTCAGCATCTACTCAAATCATTTGTGAAGTAAGAACATAACGATATCCACTGCGTGCGTCGGCACTTATTGGACTGCACACATCAAAATGTATTACTTCCAACAAGTTGCTTTCTTGTTTCATCTTACTGAAAACGAGGCCTTTCAGTCATCTTGCCCATGTGGTATGATTTTCATGTCTCAAGTGATTCAAAATCAAGTGAGTCCAAATGATCCATCTGCATGGAGTTTCTTCATGCATATCTACCAATAGACATGGTTCGCATGTCTCAATCTTTTCAAAACGAGTGAGTCCAAAGATCCATCAACACGGAGCTTCTTCATGCGTTTTATACCAATATGACTCAAATGGCAGTGCCACAAGTATGTGGTACTATCATTACTATCTTATATCTTTTGGCATGAACATGTGTATCACTACGATCGAGATTCAATGAACCATTCATTTTAGGTGCAAGACCATTTAAGGTATTATTCAAATAAACAGAGTAACCATTATTCTCCTTAAATGAATAACCGTATTGCGATAAACATAATCCAACCATGTCTATGCTCAATGCAAACACCAAATAACAATTATTTAGGTTTAACACCAATCTCGATGGTAGAGGGAGCATGCGATGCTTGATCATATCAACCTTGGAAACACTTCCAACACATATAGTCATCTCACCTTCAGCTAGTCTCCGTTTATTCTGTAGCCTTTTATTTCGAGTTACTAACACTTAGCAACTGAACCGGTATTTTAATACCCTGGTGCTACTAGGAGTACTAGTTATAACGTATATCCAAAATACTTCTATCGACCTTGCCAGCCTTCTCATCTACCAAGAATCTAGGGTAGTTCTGCTTCAGTGACCGTTCCCCTTATTACAGAAGCACTTAGTCTCGGGTTTGGTTCAACCTTGGGTTTCTTCACTAGAGCAGCAACTGATTTGCCGTCTCATGAAGTATCCCTTCTTTCCCTTGCCCTTCTTGAAACTAGTGGTTTAACCATCAACAATTGATGCTCCTACTTGATTTCTACTTTCGCGGTGTCAAACATCGCGAGTTGCTCAAGGATCATCATGTCTATCCCTGATATGTTATAGTTCATCACGAAGCTCCAATAGCTTGGTGGCAGTGACTATGGAGAATCATCACTATCTCATCTAGAAGATTAACTCCCACTCGATTCAAGAGATTGTAGTACTCGGACAATCTGAGCACATGCTCAACGATTGAGCTTTTCTCCCTTAGTTTGCAGGCTTAAGAAACTTGTCAGAGGTTTCATATCTCTTGACGTGGGCACTAGTCTGAAATCCCAATTTCAGTCTTTGGAACATCTCATATGTTCTGCGACGTTTGAAAAAACGTCTTTGGTGCCACAATTCTAAACCGTTAGCATTACACACTGAACTATCACGTAGTCATCAAAAAGTGTATGTCAGATGTTTCCCAACATCTACAGACGACGCTCGAGGATCAGCACACTGAGCGGTGCATTAAGGACATAATCCTTCTCTACAGCAATGAGGACAATCCTCAGTTTACAGACCCAGTCCGCATAATTGCTACTGTCAACTCTCAACTAAATTTTTTCTAGGAACATATCTAAAACAGTAGAACTATAGCGCAAGCTACGACATAATTTGCAAGGACCTTTTGACTATGTTCATAATAATTAAGTTCATATAATCAAATTATTCAATGAACTCCCACTTAGATAGACATCCCTCTAGTCATCTAAGTGATACATGATCCGACTCAACTAGGCCGTGTCCGATCATCACGTGAGATGGACTAGTCATCATCGGTGGACATCTTCATGTTGATCATATCTTCTATACGACTCATGTTCGACCTTTCGGTCTTTCGTGTTCCGAGGCCATGTCTGTACATGCTAGGCTCGTCAAGTTAACCTAAGTGTATTGTGTGTGTAAATCTGGCTTACACCCATTGTATGCGAACGTTAGAACCTATCACACCCGATCATCATGTGGTGCTTCAGAACAACGGACCTTAGCAACGGTGCACAGTTAGGGGGAACACTTTCTTGAAATTTTAGTGAGGGATCATCTTATTTATGATACCGTCATTCTAAGCAAATAAGATGTGAAAACATGACAAACATCACATGCAAATCATAAAGTGACATGATATGGCCAATATCATCTTGCGCCTTTGATCTCCATCTTTGAGGCACGGCATGAACACCATCGTCACCGGCATGACACCATGATCTCCATCATCGTGTCTTCATGAAGTTGTCTCGCCAACTATTACTTCTACTACTATGGCTAACGGTTAGCAATAAAGTAAAGTAATTACATGACGTTTATGTTGACACGCAGGTCATAAATAAATTAAGACAACTCCTATGGCTCCTGCCGGTTGTCATACTCATCGACATGCAAGTCGTGATTCCTATTACAAGAACATGATCAATCTCATACATCACATATATCATTCATCACATCCTTTTGGCCATATCACATCACACGGCATATGCTACAAAAACAAGTTAGACGTCCTCTAATTGTTGTTGCAAGTTTTTTACGTGGCTGCTATAGGTTTCTAGCAAGAACGTTTCTTACCTACGCCAAAACCACAAGGTGATATGCCAATTTCTATTTACCCTTCATAAGGACCCTTTTCGTCGAATCCGGTCCGACTAAAGTGGGAGAGACAGACACCCGCTAGCCACCTTATGCAACTAGTGCATGTCAGTCGGTGGAACCAGTCTCACGTAAGCATACGTGTAAGGTCGGTCCGGGCTGCTTCATCCCACGATGCCGCCGAATCAAGATAAGACTAGTAACGGCAAGTAAATTGACAAAATCGACGCCCACAACAACTTGTGTTCTACTCGTGCATAGAAACTACGCATAGACCTAGCTCATGATGCCACTGTTGGGGATCGTAGCAATAATTCAAAATTTTCCTACGTGTCACCAAGATCAATCTAGGAGATACTAGCAACGAGTGAGAGGGAGTGCATCTTCATACCCTTGAAGATCGCTAAGCGGAAGCGTTCAAGAGAACGGGGTTGATGGAGTCGTACTCGTCGTGATCCAAATCACCGATGATCCTAGCGCCGAACGGATAGCACCTCCGCGTTCAACACACGTATGGAGCAGAGACTTCTCCTCCTTCTTGATCCAGCAAGGGGGGAGGAGAAGTTGATGGAGATCCAGCAGCACGACGGCGTGGTGGTGGAAGTAGCGGGATCCCGGCAGGGCTTCGCCAAGCACAAGCGGGGAGGAAGAGGTGTCACGGGAGGGAGGGAGGCGCTAGGGCTTCAGGTGCGGCTGCCCTCCCTCCCTTCCACTATATATAGGGGCCTAGGGGGGGCGCCGGCCCCTTGTAGATCCCATCTAGGGAGGGGGCGGCAGCCCTAGGGGTGGCTTGGCCTCCAAGCTAAGTGGAGGCGCCCCCACCCCTTAGGGTTTCCAACCCTAGGCGCATGGGAGGCCCAAGGGGGGGCACCAGCCCACCAGGGGCTGGTTCCCACGCCCCTTCAGCCCATGGGGCCCTCCGGGATAGGTGGCCCCACCCGGTGGACCCCCGGGACCCTTCCGGTGGACCCCCGGGGCCCTTCCGGTGGTCCCGGTACAATACCGATGACTCTCGAAACTCTCCCGGTGGCCGAAACTGGACTTCATATATATAAATCTTTACCCCCGGACCATTCCGGAACTCCTCGTGATGTCCGGGATCTCATCCGGGACTCAGAACAACTTTCGGTTAACCGAATACTAATATCTCTATAACTCTAGCGTCACCGAACCTTAAGTGTGTAGACCCTACGGGTTCGGGAATCATGCAGACATGACCGAGACATCTCTCTGGTCAATAACCAACAGCGGGATCTGGATACCCATGTTGGATCCCACATGTTCCACGATGATCTCATCGGATGAACCACGATGTCAAGGATTTAGTCAATCCCGTATATAATTCCCTTTGTCTACCCGTATAGTACTTGCCCGAGATTCGATCGTCGGTATCCCGATACCTTGTTCAATCTCATTACCGGCAAGTCTCTTTACTCGTCTCGTAACACATCATCCCGTGATCAACTCCTTGGTCACGTTGTGCACATTATGATGATGTCCTACCGAGTGGGCCCAGAGATACCTCTCCGTTTACATGCAGTGACAAATCCCAGTCTTGATTCGTGCCAACCCAACAGACACTTTCGGAGATACCCATAGTGCACCTTTATAGCCACCCAGTTACGTTGCGACGTTTGGTACACCCAAAGCATTCCTACGGTATCCAGGAGTTGCACAATCTCATGGTCTAAGGAAATGATACTTGACATTAGAAAAGCTTTAGCATACAAACTACACGATCTTGTGCTAGGCTTAGGATTGGGTCTTGTCCATCACATCATTCTCCTAATGATGTGATCCCGTTATCAACGACATCCAATGTCCATGGTCAGGAAACTGTAACCATCTATTGATCAATGAGCTAGTCAACTAGAGGCTTACGAGGGACATGGTGTTGTCTATGTATCCACACATGTAGCTGAGTTTCCTATCAATACAATTCTAGCATGGATAATAAACGATTATCATGAACAAGGAAATATAATAATAACTAATTTATTATTGCTTGCCTCTAGGGCATATTTCCAACAGGGGACACAAGAGACTCTTTGTTACTTGGTTGCAGGGTTGCTTGAGAGAGACCATCTTCATCCTACGCCTCCCACGGATTGATAAACCTTAGGTCATCCACTTGAGGGAAATTTGCTACTGTCCTACAAACCTCTGCACTTGGAGGCCCAACAACGTCTACAAGAAGAAGGTTGTGTAGTAGACATCACTTACTGATGCTAGTTGGCAGTGGAGGAGCGCCACGACATTTCTGGACCGTTCAGGGCGATGCAGCGGCCAGAGTTGACGAAGGGGACGGAGGTCGATGGTGGTGGAGCTCGTGTGGGCTGGTGCGTTGCGAGGAAGAAGAAGACGAGAAGGAGAAGAGAGGAGAATGAGAAGGGGGTGGTTTGACCCTATTTATAAGGAAAGGGGTAATAGGGAGGCGCGAAAAATGAGGAGGCCAAATGATGATTATCCAACTAATTAAACGCCTTGATTTTCGGAAGGTCATTAAAGATAAAGATCCATTAAAGATGACGTCCTGGCGAGTTTCCAAAATTCCTGGAGATGATGTCTTGGCAGGTTATAAGGTTTCCATAGCAGATGTAGGAGGATTTTTCTAAGTGTTGAAGATTGACATGAACAAGTTCAAATCAACTTGGGCCTAATGTTGGGGATATGACTACCAGATATAACCCGCCCAGGAGGGGCCGGGTCAATCACAATGGCGGTTCATCTATATGAAGCCCAAGAATATACAAGATGGCGATTCACAGATAGGCTTGTAGGAGGCCCAAGCCCAGAGGCGGCTTAAGGCCCGTAAGTATAAACCGCCATGTACGTGTAGACTTGTAATATAAGGCATGTAAGATACGTCGCTGAACCGGACACGTTGTATGAGCCGGCCGGGACTCTGTAGGCCGCAGGGCGTTGCTACCTCTTGAGCACTATGTTGGTTTTCCCCGAAGAGGAAGGGATGATGCAGCAAAGTAGCGTAAGTATTTCCCTCAGTTTTTGGGAACCAAGGTATCAATCCAGTAGGAGGCTATGCGCGAGTCCCTCGCACCTGCAGAAAACAAATAAATCCTCGCAACCAACGCAAATAGGGGTTGTCAATCCCTATAGGGCCACTTACGAGAGTGAGATCTGATAGATATGATAAGATAATATTTTTGGTATTTTTATGATAAAGATGCAAAGTAAAATAAAGGCAAAGGAAATAGCAAAGGAAATAAATAAGTAGTAGGAGATCAATATGATAAAGATAGACCCGGGGGCCATAGGTTTCACTAGTGGCTTCTCTCAAGAGCATAAGTATTCTACGGTGGGTGAACAAATTACTGTTGAGCAATTGACAGAATTGAGCATAGTTATGAGAATATCTAGGTATGATCATGTATATAGGCATCACGTCCGAGACAAGTAGACCGACTCCTGCCTGCATCTTCTACTATTACTCCACCCATCGACCGCTATCCAGCATGCATCTAGAGTATTAAGTTAAAAACAGAGTAACGCCTTAAGCAAGATGACATGATGTAGAGGGATAAACTCATGCAATATGAAGAAAACCCCATCTTGTTATCCTCGATGGCAACAATACAATACGTGCCTTGATGCCCTTACTGTCACCGGGAAAGGACACTGCAAGATTGAACCCAAAGCTAAGCACTTCTCCCATTGCAAGAAAGATCAATCTAGTAGGCCAAACCAAACTGATAATTCGAAGAGACTTGCAATGATAACCAATCATACATAAAAGAATTCAGAGAAGATTCAAATATTATTCATAGATAGACTTGATCATAAACCCACAATGCATCGGTCTCAACAAACACACCGCAAAAAGAAGATTACATTGAATAGATCTCCACAAGAGAGGGGGAGAACATTGTATTGAGATCCAAAAAGAGAGAAGAAGCCAACTAGCTACTAGCTATGGACCCGTAGGTTTGAGGTAAACTACTCACACTTCATCCGAGAGGCTATGGTGTTGATGTAGAAGCCCTCCGTGATCGATGCCCCCTCCGGCGGAGCTCCGGAACAGGCCCCAAGATGGGATCTCGTGGATACAGAAAGTTACGGCAGTGGAATTTGGGTTTTGGCTCCTGTTCTGATCGTTTGGGGGTAAGTGGATATATATAGGAGGAAGGAGTACGTCGGTGGAGCAACAAGGGGCCCATGAGGGTGGAGGGCGCGCCTGGGGGGGTAGGCGCACCCCCCTACCTCGTGGCCTCCTCTTTTCTTTCTTGACGTAGGGTCCAAGTCTCCCGGGTCTTGTTCGTTGAGAAAATCACATTCCCGAAGGTTTCATTCCGTTTGGACTCCGTTTGATATTCCTTTTCTTCGAAACCCTAAAATAGGCAAAAAAATAGCAATTCTGGGATGGGCCTCTCGTTAATAGGTTAGTCCCAAAAATAATATAAAAGTGAATAATGTCCAAAACAGTAGATAATATAGCATGGAGCAATCAAAAATTATAGATACATTGGAGATGTATCAAGCATCCCCAAGCTTAATTCCTGCTCATCCTCGAGTAGGTAAATGATAAAAACAGAATTTTTGATGCGGAGTGCTATTTGGCATAATTTTAATGTAATTCTTCTTAATTTTGGTATGAATATTCAGATCCGAAAGATTCAAGAAAAAAGTTCATATTGACATAAAGATAATAATACTTCAAGCATACTAACAAAGCAATTATGTCTTCTCAAAATAACATGGCTAAAGAAAGTTATCCCTACAAAATCACATAGTCTGGCTATGCTCTATCTTCACCACACGAAATATTTAAATCATGCACAACCCCGATGACAAGCCAAGCAATTGTTTCATACTTTTTACATTCTCATAACTTTTTCAATCTTCATGCAATACATGAGCGTGAGCCATGGACATAGCACTATAGGTGGAATAGAACGATGGTTGTGGAGAAGACAAAAAGGGAGAAGATAGTCTCACATCAACTAGGCGTATCAACGGGCTATGGAGATGCCCATCAATAGATATCAATGTGAGTGAGTAGGGATTGCCATGCACCAGATGCACTAGAGCTATAAGTATATGAAAGCTCAAAAAGAAACTAAGTGGGTGTGCATCCAACTTGCTTGCTCATGAAGACCTAGGGCATTTTGAGGAAGCCCATCATTGGAACATACAAGCCAAGTTCTATAATGAAAGATTCCCACTAGTATATGAAAGTGATAACATGAGAGACTCTCTACTATGAAGATCATGGTGCTACTTTGAAGCACAAGTGTGGTAAAAGGATAGTAACATTGTCCCTTCTCTCTTTTTCTCTCATTTTTCCTTTTTTTTATTTGGGCCTTTTCTCCTTTTTCTTTTTTTCTCTTTTTTATGGCCTCTTTTCTCTCTCTTTTTTTATTTTTTTTCGTCCGGAGTCTCATCCCGACTTGTGAGGGAATCATAGTCTCCATCATCCTTTCCTCACTAGGACAATACTCTAATAATGATGACCATCACACTTTTATTTTTCTTACAACTCAAGAATTACAACTCGATACTTACAACAAAATATGACTCTATATGAATGCCTCCGGCGGTGTACCGGGATATGCAATGACTCATTAGTGACATGCATTAAATAATTATGAATTGTGGCTTTGCCACAAATACGATGTCAACTACATGATCATGCTAAGCAATATGACAATGATGGAGTGTGCCATAATAAACGGAATGGTGGAAAGTTGCATGGCAATATATCTCGGAATGGCTATGGAAATGCCATAATAGGTAGGTATGGTGGCTGTTTTGAGGAAGGTGTATGGTGGGTGTATGATACCGGCGAAAGGTGCGCAGTATTAGAGAGGCTAGCAAATGTGGAAGGGTGAGAGTGCGTATAATCCATGGACTCAACATTAGTCATAAAGAACTCATATACTTATTGCAAAAATCTACAAGTTATCAAAGCAAAGTATTACGCACATGCTCCTAGGGGGATAGATTGGTAGGAAAAGACCATCGCTCGTCCCCGACCGCCACTCATAAGGAAGGCAATCAAAAAATAAATCATGCTCCGACTTCATCACATAACGGTTCACCATACGTGCATGCTACGGGAATCACAAGCTTCAACACAAGTATTTCTCAAATTCACAACTACTCAACTAGCATGACTTTAATATCACCATCTTCATATCTCAAAACAATTATCAATTATCAAACTTATCATAGTATTCAACACACTCATAAGAGAATTTCTTTATTCTTGAATACCTAGCATATTAGGATTTAAAGCAAATTACCATAATATAAAGACTCTCAAAATAATCTAAGTGAAGCATGAGAGATAGATAGTTTCTATAAAACAAATCCACCACCGTGCTCTAAAAGATATAAGTGAAGTACTAGAGCAAAATTATATAACTCGAAAGATATAAGCGAAGCACATAGAGTATTCTAACAAATTCTAAATCATGTATGGCTCTCTCAAAAGGTGTGTACAACAAGGATGATTGTGGTAAACTAACAAATAAAGACTCAAATAATACAAGACGCTCCAAGCAAAACACATATCATGTGGTAAATAAAAATATAGCTCCAAGTAAAGTTACCGATAGAAGTAGACGAAAGAGGGGATGCCTTCCAGGGCATCCCCAAGCTTTGGCTTTTAGTTGTCCTTAGATTATCTTGGGGGTGCCATGGGAATCCCCAATCTTAGGCCCTTGCCACTCCTTGTTCCATAATCCATCAAATCTTTACCCAAAACTTGAAAACTTCACAACACAAAACTTAAAGTAGAAAATCTCGTGAGCTCCGTTAGCGAAAGAAAATAAAAGATCACTTCAAGGTACTGTAATGAAATAATTCTTTATTTATATTGGTATTATACCTACTGTATTCCAACTTCTCTATGGTTTATAAACTATTTTACTAGCCATAGATTCATGAAAATAAGCAAACAAGACATGAAAAACAGAATCTGTCAAAAACAGAACAGTTTGTAGTAATATGTAGCTAGCGCAAGATATGGAACCCCAAAAATTCTAAAATAAATTGCTGGACGTGAGGAATTTATTATTAATCATATGCAAAAATAATTAACTAAATAGCACTTTCCAAATAAAAATGACAGCAGTTCTCGTGAGCGCTAAAGTTTCTGTTTTTTATAGCAAGTTCAACAAGACTTTCCCCAAGTCTTCCCAACGGTTCTACTTGGAACAAACACTAATTAAACACAAAAAACACAACAAAATAGAGGCTAAATAAATTATTTATTACTAAACAGGAGAAAAAAATCAAGGAATAAAAATAAAATTGGGTTGCCTCCCAACAAGCGCTATCGTTTAACGCCCCTAGCTAGGCATAACAAGCAAGAATAGATCTAGGTATTGCCATCTTTGGTAGGCAATTCTTCAATGAGGCATCTACCATGTTTAGGAATTTCTTTATTTTTATTGATTATCAAACTTTTAGGCACAAGATCGAAAAATTCATTTATAACAAATGGTTCCATAATGATAGCAAAAAGATTGGGATGAACACTTATAGATTTGAGATATGCATTTTCCTTACTAGATGATTCACCCTTATTTTTAGGAACATACATAAGCTTGGAAACTTTAGTGGAAGGACTTGGAGTATTCTTTACGGAAGAAAATGCGGTTCCCAAGTTGGTAATAATATTCTCAAGTTTATCGATCCTAACAGAATCGTGATTTATTTTCTCATTAACTATGGGTTCCTTTTCTTTAATATCTTTCAAAGTAACTCCTACTTTAGATCCATATTGAGAGATTCGGATATGGATCTTTTTATCCAAATTTTCAATTAACTCTACGGTAGCAACCTTATTTTCAATAATCTCAAGCCTTTGCATTACATGCTCCAAAGTTAATATAGTTTCATTAACCAAGAGAGGGGGTGAGCCAAATAAATCTAACATAGCATTATAAGAACCAAAAGTATGGCTACCCAGAAAGTTCCCTCCGGTAATAGTATCAAGAACATAACGGTGCCAAGGAGTATTGCCTACATAAAAATTGTGAAGGAGAATAGTAGTAGATTGCTTCCTTGTAGATCTATTTTTAGCATTGCAAATTCTATACCAAGCATCTTTTAGATTTTCACCCTCCCTTTGCTTAAAATTTAGAATTTCATTCTCGGGAGACAACGAAGAAGATAAGGGGCTAGCCATAACGACAAGCAAACAAACTAACACACAAGCAAACAAAAAGCAAGCGGGCAAAAGATGCAAATGGAGAGGGAGGATAGAGAGAGAGGGCGAATAAAACGGTAAGGGTGAAGTGGGGGAGAGGAAAACGAGAGGCAAATGGCAAATAATGTAATGAAGGAGATAAGGGTATGTGATGGGTACTTGGTATGTTGACTTTTGCGTAGACCTCCCCGGCAATGGCGCCAGAAATCCTTCTTGCTACCTCTTGAGCACTGCATTGGTTTTCCCCAAAGAGGAAGGGATGATGCAGCAAAGTAGCGTAAGTATTTCCCTCAGTTTTTGAGAACCAAGGTATCAATCCAGTAGGAGGCTACGCGCGAGTCCCTCGCACCTGCACAAAACAAATAAATCCTCGCAACCAACGCAAATAGGGGTTGTCAATCCCTATAGGTCCACTTACGAGAGTGAGATCTGATAGATATGATAAGATAATATTTTTGGTATTTTTATAATAAAGATGCAAAGTAAAATAAAGGCAAAGTAAATATCAAAGGAAATAAGTAAGTAGCAGGAGATCAATATGATAAAGATAGACCCGGGGGCCATAGGTTTCACTAGTGGCTTCTCTCAAGAGCATAAGTATTCTACGGTGGGTGAACAAATTACTGTTGAGCAATTGACAGAATTGAGCATAGTTATGAGAATATCTAGGTATGATCATGTATATAGGCATCACGTCCGAGACAAGTAGACCAACTCCTGCCTGCATCTACTACTATTACTCCACTCATCGACCGCTATCCAGCATGCATCTAGAGTATTAAGTTAAAAACAGAGTAATGCCTTAAGCAAGATGACATCATGTAGAGGGATAAACTCATGCAATATGAAGAGAACCCCATCTTGTTATCCTCGATGGCAACAATACAATACGTGCCTTGCTGCCCTTACTGTCACCGGGAAAGGACACCGCAAGATTGAACCCAAAGCTAAGCACTTCTCCCATTGCAAGAAAGATCAATCTAGTAGGCCAAACCAAACTAATAATTCGAAGAGACTTGCAAAGATAACCAATCATACATAAAAGAATTCAGAGAAGATTCAAATATTATTCATAGATAGACTTGATCATAAACCCACAATTCATCGGTCTCAACAAACACACCGCAAAAAGAAGATTACATCGAATAGATCTCCACAAGAGAGGGGGAGAACATTGTATTGAGATCCAAAAAGAGAGAAGAAGCCAACTAGCTACTAGGTATGGACCCGTAGGTCTGAGGTAAACTACTCACACTTCATCGGAGAGGCTATGGTGTTGATGTAGAAGCCCTCCGTGATCGATGCCCCCTCCGGCGGAGCTCCGGAACAGGCCCCAAGATGGGATCTCGTGGATACAGAAAGTTACGGCAGTGGAATTATGGGTTTGGCTTCTATTCTGATCGTTTGAGGGTACGTGGATATATATAGGAGGAAGGAGTACGTCAGTGGAGCAACAGGGGCCCCACGAGGGTGCAGGGCACGCCTGGGGGGTAGGTGCGCCCCCTACCTCGTGGCCTCCTCTTTTATTTCTTGACGTAGGGTCCAAGTCTCCCGGGTCTTGTTCGTTGAGAAAATCACGTTCCCGAAGGTTTCATTCCGTTTGGACTCCGTTTGATATTCCTTTTCTTCGAAACCCTAAAACAGGCAAAAAACATCAATTCTGGGCTAGGCCTCCGGTTAATAGGTTAGTCCCAAAAATAATATAAAAGTGGATAATAAAGCCCAGTAATGTCCAAAACAGTAGATAATATAGCATGGAGCAATCAAAAATTATAGATACGTTGGAGACGTATCAGGCGTCAACCCGTGTATATAAGGGGACGACCCGACAGTGGCTTAGGGCAAGAAACATCAAGTCGAGAGCCGGGCAAAGCATATTCGCTCCCTGGTAATCGAAACCCTAGCAATACCACCTCAACTGGAGTAGGCCTTTACCTTCACCACAAGGGGCTGAACCAGTATAAATCCTCGTGTCCTTTGTCCCGTTTTAACCCCTTTAAGCTAACCTCATCGCAATGGTTCCACAACTAAGTCCTTCTATGAGGACATCTGCCGTGACATTTCCACGACAGCGAGCTCTTCGTCACCTCCATAAATGAGAAAAATATCCTTAGTCCTTTTCACGTACTTCAGGATATTCTTGACCGTTGTCCAGTGTTCCATACCGGGATCACTTTGGTATCTCCCTACCAAACTTACGACAAGGTTCACATCAGGTCTGGTACACAACATGACATACATAATAGACCCTATGGCTGAGGCATATGGGATGACACTCATCTTTTCTCTATCTTCTGCCGAGGTCGGGCATTGAGCCGTGCTCAATTTCACACCTTGCAATACAGGCAAAAACCCCTTCTTGGACTAATCCATATTGAACTTCTTCAATATCTTGTCAAGGTATGTGCTTTGCGAAAGACCAATGAGGCATCTCGATCTATCTCTATAGATCTTGATGCCTAATATGTAAGCAGCTTCTCCAAGGTCCTTCATTGAAAAACACTTATTCAAGTAGGACTTTATGCTTTCCAAAAGTTCTATATAATTTCCCATCAATAGTATGTCATCCACATATAATATGAGAAATGCTACAAAGCTCCCACTCACTTTCTTGTAAACACAGGCTTCTCCATAAGTCTGCATAAACCCAAACACTTTGATCATTTCATCAAAGCGAATGTTCCAACTCCGAGATGCCTGCACCAGCCCATAGATGGAGCGCTGGAGCTTGCATACCTTGTTAGCATTCTTAGGATCGACAAAACCTTCCGGCTGCATCATATACAATTCTTCCTTAAGGAAACCATTAAGGAATGTTGTTTTGACGTCCATTTGCCATATCTCATAATCATGGAATGCGGCAATTGCTAACATGATTCGGACGGACTTCAGCTTCACTACGGGTGAGTAGGTCTCATCGTAGTCAACCCCTTGAACTTGTCGATAACCCTTAGCGATAAGCCGAGCCTTATAGATGGTCACATTACCATTCCCGTCAGTCTTCTTAAACATCCATTTATTCTCTATGACTTGCCGATCATCGGGCAAGTCTGTCAAAGTCTGTACTTCATTTTCATACATGGATCCTATCTCGGATTTCATGGCTTCAAGCCATTTGTTGGAATCTGGGCCCGCCATCACTTCTTCATAGTTCGAAGGTTCACCGTTGTCTAACAACATGATTTCCAGGATAGGGTTGTTGTACCACTCTGGTGTGGAGCGTTTCCTTGTGGACATACGAAGTTCAATAGCAACTTGATCCAAAGTTTCATGATCACCATCATTAACTTCGTCTCTAGTCGGTGCAGGCACCACAGAAACATCTTCCTAAGCTGCGCTACTCTCCGGTTCAAGAGGCAGCACCTCATCAAGTTCTACTTTCCTCCCACTTACTTCTTTCAAGAGAAACTCTTTCTCCAGAAGGGATCCATTCTTGGCAACAAAGACCTTGCCTTCGGATCTGAGGTAGAAGGTATACCCAATAGTTTCCTTAGGGTATCCTATGAAGACGCATTTTTCCGACTTGGGTTCGAGCTTTTCAGGTTGAAGTCTCTTGACATAACCATCGCATCCCCAAGCTTTCAGAAATGGCAGCTTAGGTTTCTTGCCAAACCATAATTCATACAGTGTCGCCTTAACGGATTTCGACGGAGCCCTATTTAAAGTGAATGTGGCAGTCTCTAAAGGATAACCCAAAAATGATAGCGGTAGATCGGTAAGAGACATCATAGATCGCACCATATCCAATAGAGTGCGATTATGACGCACGGACACACCATTGCGCTGAGGTGTTCCAGGCGGCGTGAGTTGTGAAACAATTCCACATTTCCTTAGGTGCGTGCCAAACTCGTGACTCAAGTATTCTTCTCCACGATCTGATCGTAAGAACTTTCCTGTCATGTTGATTCTCTACCTCACTCTAAAAATCCTTGAACTTTTCAAAGGTCTCAGACTTGAGTTTCAGTAAGTAGACATACCATATCTACTTAAGTCACCAGTGAGGGTGAGAACATAACGATAGCCACCGCGAGCCTCAACGCTCATTGGACCGCGCACATCAGTATGTATGATTTCCAATAAGTTGGTTGCTCGCTCCATTGTTCCGGAGAATGGAGTCTTGGTCATTTTTCCCATGAGGCATGGTCCGCACGTCAAATGAATCATAATCAAGAGACTCCAAAAGTCCATCTGCATGGAGTTTCTTCATGCGTTTGACACCAATGAGACCAAGGCGGCAGTGCCACAAGTATGTGGGACTACCATTATCAACCTTACATCTTTTGGCATTCACACTATAAATATGTGTAACATCATGTTTGAGATTAAACAAAAATAAACCATTGACCAGCGGGGCATGACCATAAAACATATCTCTCATATAAATGGAACAACCATTATTCTCGGATTTAAATGAGTAGCCATCTCGCATTAAACGAGATCCAGATACAATGTTCATGCTCAAAGCTGGCACTAAATAACATTTATTGAGGTTTAAAACTAATCCCGTAGGTAGATGTAGAGGTAGAGTGCCGACGGTGATCACATCGACCTTGGAACCATTCCCGGCGCACATCGTCACCTCATCCTTCGCCAGTCTCCGCTTATTCCGCAGCTCCTGTTTTGAGTTACAAATATGAGCAACCGCACCGGTATCAAATACCCAGGAGCTACTACGAGCGCTGGTAAGGTACACATCAATAACATGTATATCACATATACCTTTGGCATTGCCGGCCTTCTTATCCGCTAAGTACTTGGGGCAGTTCCGCTTCCAGTGACCATTTCCCTTGCAATAAAAGCACCGAGTCTCGGGCTTGGGTCCATTCTTTGGCTTCTTCCCAGCAACTGATTTACCGGGCGCGGCAACTCCCTTGCCGTCCTTCTTGAAGTTATTCTTACCCTTGCCTTTCTTGAAACGAGTGGTTTTATTCACCATCAACACTTGATGTTCCTTTTTGATTTCCACCTCCGCTGATTTCAGCATTGAATATAACTTAGGAATGGACTTCTCCATCCCTTGCATATTGTAGTTCATCACAAAGCTCTTGTAGCTAGGTGGAAGCGACTGGAGGATCCTGTCAATGACCGAGTCATCTAGAAGATTAACTCCCACCTAAGACAAATGGTTGTGCAACCCAGATATTTTGAGTATATGCTCACTGACAGAACTGTTTTCCTCCATCTTACAACTGTAGAACTTGTCGGAGACTTCATATCTCTCAACTCGGGCATGAGCTTGGAAAACCATTTTCAGCTCTTGGAACATCTCATATGCTCTGTGCTACTCAAAACGCTTTTGGAGCCCCCTTCTAAGCTGTAAAGCATGCCGCACTGAACCCGGGAGTAATCATCACTACGCGACTGCCAGGCGTTCATAACATCTTGAGTTGCTGGGAAAATGGGTGCATCACCTAGCTGTGCTTCAAGGACATATGCTTTCTTAGCATCTATGAGGATGATCCTCAAGTTACGGACCCAATCCGTATAGTTGCTACCGTCGTCTTTCAGCTTGGTTTTCTCTAGGAATGCGTTGAAGTTGAGGGCAACATTAGTGTGGGCCATTTGATCTACAAGACATATTGTAAAGATATTTTAGACTAAGTTCATGATAATTAAGTTCATCTAATCAAATTATTTAATGAACTCCCACTCAGATAGACATCCCTCTAGCCATCTAAGTGATACATGATCCGAATCGACTAGGTCGTGTCCGGTCATCATGTGAGACGGACTAGTCATCAACGGTGAACATCTCCATGTTGATCGCATCTACTATACGACTCATGTTCGACCTTTCGGTCTCTCGTGTTCCGAGGCCATGTCTATCCATGCTAGGCTTGTCAAGTGAACCTAAGTGTTTAGCATGTGTAAGTCTGGCTTACACCCATTGTATGTGAATGTTAGAATCTATCACACTCGATCATCACGTGGTGCTTCGAAACAACGAACCTTCGGAATGGTGCACAGTTAGGGGGAACACTTTTCTTGAAATTTTAGTGAGGGATCATCTTATTTATCCTACCGTTGTTCCAAGCAAATAAGTTGTAAACATGACAAACATCACATGCAAATCATAAAGTGACATGGTATGGCCAATATCATCTTGTGCCTTTGATCTCCATCTTCGAGGCACGTCATGTGATCACCATCGTCACCGGCATGACACCATGATCTCCATCATCGTATCTTCATGAAGTTGTCTCGCCAACTATTACTTCTACTACTATGGCTAACGATTAGCAATAAAGTAAAGTAATTACATGGCGTTTTCATTGACACGTGGGTCATACAATAAATTAAGACAACTCCTATGGCTCCTGCCGGTTGCCATACTCATCCACATGAAAGTCGTGATTCATATTACAAGAACATGATCAATCTCATACATCACATATATCATTCATCACATTCTTTTGGCCATATCACATCACATAGCATACCCTGCAAAAACAAGTTAGACGTCCTCTAAATGTTGTTGCATGTTTTACGTGGCTGCTATGGGTTTCTAGCAAGAACGTTTCTTACCTACGCAAAAACCACAACGGTGATATGCCAATTGCTATTTACCCTTCATAAGGACCCTCTTCATCGAATCCGATCCGACTAAAGTGGGAGAGACAGACACCCGCTAGCCACCTTATGCATCAAGTGCATGTCTATCGGTGGAACCAGTCTCACGTAAGCGTACGTGTAAGGTCGGTCCGGGCCGCTTCATCCCACAATGCCGCCGAATCAAGATAATACTAGTAACGGTAAGCAAATTGAACAAATCATCGCCCACAAGTACTTTGTGTTCTACTCGTGCATAGAATCTACGCATAGACCTAGCTCATGATGCCACTGTTGGGGAACGTAGTAATAATTCAAAATTTTCCTACATGTCACCAAGATCAATCTAGGAGATGCTAGCAACAAGAGAGAGGGAGTGCATCTTCATACCCTTGAAGATCGCTAAGCGGAAGCGTTACAAGAAAGCAGTTGAAGGAGTCATACTCGCAACGATTCAAATCGCGGAAGATTCGATCAAGCGCCGAACGGACGACGCCTCCGTGTTTAACACACGTACAGCCCGAGGACATCTCCTCCTTCTTGACCCAGCAAGGGGAGAGGAGAAGTTGAGGGAGAACTCCGTCAGCACGACGACGTGGTGGTGATGGAGCTCGTGGTTCTCCGGCAGGGCTTCGCCAAGCACTACGGAGGAGAAGGAGGTGTTGGAGAGGGGAGAGTTGCGCCAGGGGAAGGGTGCGGCTGCTGTACCCCCTCTATTTATAGGGTGAAGGGAGAGGGGGCCACCCCCTAGATGCATCTAGAGGGGGGGCCAAGGGGGGAACTTTCCCCCCCAAGTTTTGTGGGAGGCGCCCCCACCCCGTAGGGTTTTCAACCCTAGGCGCGTTGGGCCCTTGGGGGGCGCACAGCCCACTAGGGGGCTGGTTCCCATCCTTGTTCAGCCCACTTGGCCCACGGGGGCAGGTGGCCTCACCCGGTGGACCCCCAGACACCTTTCGGTGGTCCCGGTACAATACCGATAACCCCCGAAATTATTCCGGCGACTGAAACTGGACTTCCCATATATAATTCTTCACCTCCGTACCATTCCGAAACTCCTCATGACATACGTACCACATACTATTTCCCATAACAACTCTAGCGTCACTGAACCTTAAGTGTGTAGACCCTACGGGTTCGGGAACCATGCTGACATGACCGACACATCTCTCCGGCCAATAACCAACAGCAGGATCTGTATACCCATGTTGGCTCCCACATGTTCCATGATGATCTCATCGGATGAACCACGATGTCGGGGATTCAATCAATCTCGTATACAATTCCCTTTGTCCATCAGTATGTTACTTGCCCGAGATTCGATCGTCGGTATCCCATACCTCGTTCAATCTCGTTACTGGCAAGTTTCTTTACTCGTTCCATAATGCATGATCCCGTGGCTAACTCCTTAGTCACATTGACCTTATTATGATGATGCATTACTGAGTGGACCTAGAGATACCTCTCCATCATACGGAGTGACAAATCCCAGTCTCGATTCATGCCAACCCAATAGATACTTTCGGAGATACCTATAGTGCACCTTTATAGCCACCCAGTTACGTTGTGACGTTTGGTACACCCAAAGCATTTCTACGGTATCCAGGAGCTGCACAATCTCATGGTCTAAGGAAATGATACTTGACATTAGAAAAGCTTTTAGCAAACGAACTACACGATCTTGTGCTATGCTTAGGATTGGGTCTTGTCCATCACATCATTCTCCTAATGATGTGATCCCATTATTAACGACATCCAATGTCCATGGTCAGGAAACCATGACCATCTATTGATCAACGAGCTAGTCAACTAGAGGCCCACTAGGGACATATACCGATCTATGTATTCAAACATGTATTATGGTTTTCGGTTAATATAATTATAGCATGAACAATAGACAATTATCATGAACAAGGAAATATAATAATAACCACTTTATTATTATTGCCTCCAGGGCATATTTCCAACAGGAACCAATATGAGCATCTAGGTTCCGCTATTGGTTATTGACCGAAGATGTGTCTCGGTCATTTCTACATAGTTCTCGAACCTGTAGGGTCCGCATGCTTAACGTTCGATGACGATATGTATTATGAGTTATGTGATTTGATGTACCAAAGGTTGTTCGGAGTACCGGATGAGATCACGGACATGACGAGGAGTCTCGAAATGGTCGAGACATAAAGATTCATACATTGGAAGGCTACATTCGGACATCGGAATGGTTCGGGTCGTTTCGTATAAGTTTCGGAGTACCGGGGGTTACCGGAACCCCTCCCCCCGGAAGCTATTGGACCTTATGGGCCTTAGTGGAGAAGAGAGAGGGCTGGCCAGGAGGTGGTGCGCGCCCCCTTGCCCCAATCTGAATTGGACAAGGGGAGGGGGCGGTGCCCCCCTCCTTCCTTCTCTCCTCCTCCTCCTTCCCCCTTCTCCTACTTGGACTAGGAAAAGGGGAAACCTACTCCTACTAGGAGTAGGAATCCCCCCTTGGGCGCGCCCCTTGTGGCCGACCCTCCTCCTCCTCCCCTCCTTTATATACAGGGGAGGGGAGCACCCCATAGACACACAAGTTAATCTTTAGCCATGTGCGGTGCCCCCCTCCACAGTTTTCCACCTCGGTCATATTGTCGTAGTGCTTAGGCGAAGCCCTGCCTTGGTAACTTCATAATCACCGTCAACACGCTGTCGTGCTGATGCAACTCATCCTCGGCCTCAGCTAGATCAAGAGTATGAGGGACGTCACCGAGCTGAATGTGTGCAGATCACGGAGGTGACGTGCGTTTGGTACTTGATTGGTTGGATCGCGAAGACGTTCGACTACATCAACCGCATTACTTAATGCTTCCGCTTTCGGTCTACAAGGGTACGTAGACACACTCTCCCCTCTCGTTTCTATGCATCTCCTAGATATATCTTGCGTGATCGTAGGAAATTTTTTGAAATACTGCGTTCCCCAACATCCATAACATAGCCTTCGGGTACCTTAGGCAATTCATATCTAGGAGAGCTAGGTCTAATAGGTGTTTCAAGATTTTCAGTTTCAAGTACTTCATCGGTTTCAATGATCTCATCAGTTTCAGTAATTTCATTCTCTTTAGCTCTAGCAATTTTTTCATTAAGAAAATCACCTAGTGTCACATCATCATCAAGCAAGGTACTAGCATCATCATGAGTAGTATTTATAGAAGTAGCATCATCAATAACTTGTGACATATCAGGATTAATAACATGTGGTGGTGTTGCAAGTGTTGGGGAACGTAGTAATTCAAAAAAAATCCTACGATCATGCAACATCTATGTAACGCCCCGAGACCGATGTGCCAGGTGTCGTCCAGTTATTTGCTGCTGTTGCGTTGTCATTTGCTTGCGTGTTGCATTTCATCTTGTCATCATGTGCATTGCATCATCATGTTTTCAAAACTTGCATCCGTCCGGGTCTCCCCGTTCCTTCCGTTGTCCGTTCTGAGTCCAACCACACTTGCACGCGCCCGCGGCATGTCCGAAATATTATTTTATAAGTGGCCGGAAAATGTTCTCGGAATGGGATGAGAGTTGGCGTGCGGTCTTGTTATAGTGTAGGTAGACCGCCTGCCAAGTTTCATCGCATTCGGAGTTCGTTTGTTAGCCCAACGGATAACTATAGCGGCAGTATAGCCGGTCTTTTCGTCGGACGTTTTCGGTTTCCAGAAACAAACGCCGGGTCTCTCCCTTCTCTTGTCTCAGTCTGAGGCCTTCTACACAGCCCACAAGCTCCAACCTACCCCTCCTCACGTCCGGAGCCGTCGGATCGCGATCGGAGGCTCCAAAAACCTCTCCTAACCCCTCAAACCCTAACCCTGCCTATATAAGGAAACCCCTCCTTCCAAATCTGGTCATTCCTTCCCCTCCACCTCCAAATCCGCGCCCCCAATCATCAGCCAGCCGCCTCCCACTTCCTCTCCTCAATTTCCGGCGCCGGCCACCCCTGCATCGCCACTTGGCGCCGCTCGAGTGGGTAGCCGCCACCAGCGCCGCCGCCTGCATCCACTGGGAGCCCGCCACGTCGCCTCTCAGCCTCCTCCACCCCACGCGGCCGCCCGAGCCCGCAACCGGCCCACCTTGGGTTGGATCTGGGCCCAACCTGCGAGCCCCGCGCCCCTGCTCCAGGCCGCCGGCGCCTCCCCGAGCGCTCCTCCTCGCCCGCGCCTGCATCGCCGTCCCACACTGCGCAGCGACCCCGCCGCCAATGAGCTTCGCCGCCGACCCCAGGCAGAGCCCCCGTCGCCTTCTCCTTCTCCTCTCTCTCTCGCAGGTCTCACCATCTCTCTCCCCCTCTGCCTGCAGAGACGCCATGGGCTTGGATCTGTGCTGCCGTCGCCGAAGTCCGTCGCCAGCCGCCCGATCCGGCCTCCCCGTTGTCGGATCCAGGAAGCCCGCGCCGCCCCGCATCCATTCAGGCTGGATTCCGCTCCTCGTCGATCCTCTCTGCGCCGCCCCTCGCCGGCGTTTGACGCGGCAGCCGCTGCCCCTGCTTCCTGCTCGAGCCAGTGCTCGAGGAGACCGAGTGCGATGACCCCGCACTCCAGGCCCGGATCCAGTGCTGCATGGGCCTCAGACAGGCCGGCCCAACTTCTGCCCCATCCGGCGTCCTCTGCTTCCTACTTGGCCGAGCCCCTGGGTGAGGAGCCCTCCCGTTTCCCTGTTCCTTCGGGCCTGCCAGTTTCGGCCTATGTGTTTTTTTCCTGTCAGGACGTTTTTCTGAATTATCCTGAGGCTGCCAATTTTGCAGAAAACCCCTTCATGATCATGCATATTGTAACTCACAAATGATGCATCATATTAAAATAAACTTAATATGAAAAATGCTTAGAATTGCATCTAGTTTCATAATATGTCGTTTTCATCCATGTTTAAAATATTTAAAATGATGTTTGTTTAAATTTGCTCCTATGCCATGTTAAAATGCTTTAATTCATAACTAAATAACCGTAGCTCCAAATTTAATAAACTTTATATGTAAATGGGGTAGAAAAATGCCTAGTTTGACATGGTGACCTTTATTTGCATGTTAAACAACTCTAAAATTGTGTTTAGGGAAGAACAGTACCAAATCTAAAATATGGACATGAGGATTTCCGGAGTTGTTGTTTTGTCGTTCCGGCCTCATTTAAACTTGACTAGATAGGTAGTTTGCTTTGCTTCACTTCTTGCCAGGTTTAACAACATTTAATATTGTTGGGTACATAAACAAGATCGAACTAAATAAGTCACGTGGTGTTTCGTCAATATGCAACGGAGTTGCAAATTGAGCTCCACTTAACTTGTAGTATTGTTTGTTGCACTTTGCCTTGCCATTTATCATTAAACCGGACATGCATCATACTTGTTTGCGCATCATGCCATGATTATGTGATGGTTGTTTACTATGTTGTTTGCTTCTTTCCGGTGTTGCTTCTTCGAGTTGGTTCCGATAACATCGCGTTTGTGAGGACCCGTTCGACTACGTCCGTTTGTCCTCTTCATGGACTCGTTCTTCTTCCTTGCGGGATTGCAGGCAAGATGATCATACCCTCGAAATCACTACTATCTTTGCTATGCTAGATGCTCGCTTTTTTGCTATGCCATTGCTACGATGCCTACCACTTGCTTGCAAGCCTCCCAAATTGCCATGTCAAACCTCTAACTCATCATTGTCCTAGCAAACCGTTGATTGGCTATGTTACTGCTTTGCTCAGCCCCTCTTATAACGTTGTTAGTTGCAGGTGAAGATTGAAGTTTGTTCCTTGTTGGAACATGGAGATGTTGTTCCTTGTTGGAACATGTTTACTTGTTGGGATATCACTATATATCTTATTTAATTAATGCATCTATATACTTGGTAAAGGGTGGAAGGCTCGGCCTTATGCCTGGTGTTTTGTTCCACTCTTGCCGCCCTAGTTTCCGTCATATCGGTGTTATGTTCCCGGATTTTGCGTCCCTTACGCGGTTGGGCTATAATGGGAACTCCTTGACAGTTCGTCTGAAGTAAAGCTCTTCCAGCAATGCCCAATATTGGTTTTACCATTCGCCACCTAGCCGTTTTCTTTCCCTTGAGTCAGCCGGCTCAAGGGTCATCATTATTTTACCCCCCCCCCCGGGCCAGTGCTCCTCTGAGTGTTGGTCCAACCTGTCAGCTGCCGGTGACCACCAGGGGCAACTCTGGGCTGGCCTACCCGTACCTAAGACAATCTGCGTGTGCCCTGAGAAAGAGATATGTGTAGCTCCTATCGGGATTTGTCGGCACATTCGGGCGGTGTTGCTGGTTTAGTTTTACCCCGTCGAAATGTCTTGTTGTACCGGGATACCGAGTCTGATCGGAATGTCTCGGGAGGAGGTCTATTCCTTCGTTGACCGTGAGAGCTTGTCATAGGCTAAGTTGGGACACCCCTGCAGGGATTTGAACTTTCAAAAGCCGTGCCCGCGGTTATGGGCAGATGGGAATTTGTTAATGTCCGGTTGTAGAAAACCTGAAGTTGACCTTAATTAAAATGAATCAACCGCGTGTGTTACCATGATGGTCTCTTTCCGGCGGAGTCCGGGAAGTGAACACGGTGTTGGAGTTATGCTTGACGTAGGTTGTTTTAGGATCACTTCTTGATCATACTTGTATCGACCGTGCTTTGCCTTCTCTTCTCGCTCTCATTTGCGTATGTTAGCCACCATATATGCTAGTCGCTTGCTGCAGCTCCACCTCATACCTTTTACCTTACCCATAAGCTTAAATAGTCTTGATCGTGAGGGTGCGAGATTGCTGAGTCCTTGTGGCTCACAGATACTTCCAAAACCAGCTTGCAGGTGCCGATGAGTCCATGCAGATGACGCAACCAAGCTCAGGAGGAGCTCAATGAAGATCTTGTCCTTTGTGTTGTTCCGTTTCCAGTTGATCAGTAGTGGAGCCCAGTTGGGGTCGATCGGGGACCTTCGTCGCATTTGGGGTTCTTCTTTTATTTTGGTTCCGTAGTGGGACCTTGATTGTATTTGAATGATGTAATGCTTTATTCATGTATTTGCGTGAAGATTACCTCACTTGCGACATATGCCTTCAATGCGATTATGTCTCTAAGTCGTGCCTCAACACGTGGGAGCTATAGTCGCATCGAGGGTGTTACAAGTTGGTATCAGAGCCTTCCCTGACCTTAGGAGCCCCATTGCTTGATCGTTTTAGCGGCCGAGTTGTGTCTAGAAAAATGTTTTGAGTCTTTAAGGAATTATATATCGGAGAGTTTAGGAATTTTTTTTACTTCCCAGTCTCCTCATCGCTCTGGTAAGGCATCCTGACGTAGAGTTTTGACTCTTCTCTTCTCAAATTTCACTAAAAAAATTTAGGATCACGCGGGTATCTTGGAATCGTTCCGATGGTTTTATGATGAGAACATTGTCTTGGTGCCTCCTGTCAGGGGTTTTGTGGAAGTGTCCCGGGGAGTTGAGCTCTGAGGTGTTGTCATCATAATTTTATCGTTGCAGTTCTGGAATACCTGAGTCTAGTACGCCGACATCGAAAATCTCTTTTATGCAGTTCGTTGGTGAGATAACCTCGACGCCACCGAGTACTGGGGCGGGAGTTCGGGAGTATCGCCATAACTTGTATAACGGATGCTTTTCAAAGGTTGAGGTAGATGATTTCCGAAGGTTTCTTGGTTATGTGTTGAAGGATGGATACAGCTGGATGTAGGATTTGCTAGTTTGGGTGAGATATTATGCTTCCCCTGTATCCCCAACACCTGATTGCATAACCGGAAAGGTTCGGGAGTTTCATAGGTGGGAATTCAAGTAGCTCTTAGGATATCTTCCCGACAGATGTATGATATGAAATTGGGGTTCGACGTCTAGTGGTCCGCCTATTCACGGTCGGTTTTACAGTGGTCTCATTGTGTCTTAAAGAGTCCTTGGCTATGCCGACTCGGGGATGCTTCGTATGTCATGTGCACTGCCTTGTACATGATGGTGTTGTACGATCGAGCCCGTGTAGGCCCCACCACGAAAACTTCGGACGAAATCTCTATCATATGTTTGTTCTGGCTTATTCTGCAAGCCAATCCCTTTGTTTTTGTTTTTAGTTGTGGTATTCGAGTTGCTTTGAAGTCAAGTGTTGATTCCATACCTTTCCGAAGCGGTGTTCTCATACTTCGATGTGAATACCAATCCTTCTTGATCATCGAGATTGTTTTGTCAATCCTTTTTTAACCGGCGTGCTTCTCTTCAAGTAGATCCGATCATTTCAACCTCCGCAAGACCAAGCATCAGTTCTTCTCAACGGTGTTCGTTTCATCCGTCCCCAAGTTGCTTTTGTTTTTCCCGCCCTCCCTCCCTTATTTCCTTCAAGGACTCAGAATTCTTAATCATTTATCATGTTATTGATGTGAAGTCTCTCCATTTTTTTTCCATCAATGCTCTTATCCATTGATTCTCAGAAGATGCTAACGAAGCTTCAAGTTCGTCTCTCTTCACTCGTTTTCTTCTCCGGTGGAACCAATTCAAGCTTTCAGTGTTGATCATATCTTTTTCCTTGTTTCAAATATCTTCTCATGCCGGTGCACCTCATATTCATTCACTTCTCGCCATTTAATTGTTCCGGAGTGCTCAAGATATCTCGAAGATTCGTGTTTCCACTCTGCATTCATTCAAGCTCTTTCGAGATTGGTATCTCATTCAAGTCATTTAATTCAACCGGTGCAACCTCTCTTTTTAATCATTTCAACGGTGTTTATTTTGAGTTGGCCCTAACCCACAGGTCTTTTCCCAGGATTTTACCTGACTCTTCTTATTACCCGGAACTATCCTAAATTACTTTTAAAGTTTGACGTAAGAATGAGTTATCATCAGTCAAATGTCTTCTCCAAGATCTTCCAAATTCTTTTCATCGTTGGTTCAACCTCTTCGTTTTGATTCTTCCGGTGTGCCTCAATAATTCTTGGTGGTGTTTCTCGTCGTCATTTGAAGATCGAAGAAGATTCTTCTCTTAATCTTGCTCCATTCTCTTCAAGTTTCGTAATTCTAGCTTGTTGCCATCCTCTCGTATTTGTTTTGATCGTGAGAATTCTTTTCAACCATCCGGAGTAATTCAAGAGCCTTTTCAGTTTGTTCATCCGGAGCCCATCATTTCAGAAGATTTATTAATTCTCAACTTTCAGTTATCATTCTCCAATCTTACCGGTGCTTCGTTCAAGAGATCTCTATTCAGCTCGTGATCTCCTCATTCTCTTGTATCTAAATCCTCTCAAGCATCTTCATTCATTTTATAATTCTTCCCAGCGATTTGTGCCTTTTTCCCATTTTCAAATTCTTACCGGTGATTCACCCCTTTTACTTCATCCATTTTCAATTCTTACCGATGGCTCGTTCAAGATTTCTCTTCCTTTGTTATTGTATCGATCCATTTGTTATTTCTATCCTACCGGTGGTTCATTGAAGACCTTTCCAAGTTGACGCTATATCTATCTTAATCCTTTCTTCAAGAATAAGTAGTATGTCAAATACGCTGCTTGTCATCAATTTAATTGGTGAAGGATATGCGTAACATAATTTTTATTCTTGTTTCATCGAAGTGAGTAATTCCTTATTCCGGAGGCTTATCAAATTCTCAGTTTCATTGGTTTCATCTTCTCTTTTCCCGGGGTTCCAACCTCTTTCAATTATATCACCACGGAGATCCATCTAATCATTGCAAGGATTCAACTTCTCTTTCCTTTCGATTGGTCATTCTTTTATTACCAGAGTTCTTCATGGAGGCTCTACATGATGGTTCATAAAGGATTTAATTCCTTCTCCAAGTCGAGATTCTTTTCTAAGAAACTCAAGCTTTCTTCATATTGTAATCCGAAGTGCAATTCTTTCTTCCATATCATTGGAGGTGGTGATATATCATTCTTCATTCACAAGATTGGGATATTTTAAATCCATCAATCTCGTTGTTGGAGCTATCTTGGGCTATATTTCACCACAAGCCTTCCCTAAGCATTGTTGCTATTTATGGGGATAATATATGATCCAAGTTCTTCATCTATCCTTCCCAGTGAAATTACTTTCTCGTCAATTGGTTCATATCAATCCAATTCTTTTTCCGTGAGTGCCAGTTGTCACCTCATGATTTGAGATGTACTCCATAAGACCATATCAACCTTATTCTTTTCGTTGTTGGTTTTCCAACAATCCCGTTCGAGCAATTGTGGTAAGCGTGCTCCCTCAAGATCTTGTTTTCCTTCGTTCATTCCATTCAATTATTAATTTTGTTCCGGAGGCATTGTGATGTTGCTCTCTGCAACCCATCTTCTTGTTTTGTCAGGATCGTGTTCTTTTCGTCCTTATCCTTTTAACCGAAATGTCGTGCCTGCTTTTTGAATTTTTCCCATTCTGCCAAGTTTTGCCTCCCTTCTCAGACGGAGTGCTACTCAAATTATATCATTCTTAATCCTTCTCTAACTTGTTTTAACCGGAGTGTTTTCAATATACATCTTGCCCTTCAACCTCGAGTTTTTTCACAATGTTCTTTGTCCCTCTTTTCTAACGGAGTGTTTTCAAATTTGTCATCTCCGTTATTCTTTTTCCCAAAATGGCTTAACCTTTTCAAGGTTCTTTGGTCTCACTCGTTTGTCAAAGAAGCAACTTAGTTTTACCTCTTCTCTTTCTCTTCCGTTTTTCCCTCCGGTGCCATTCTAGATCTCGGAACGAGATCCTCTCGTAGTGGTGGAGTGTTGTAACGCCCCGAGACCGATGTGCCAGGTGTCGTCCAGTTATTCGCTGCTGTTGCGTTGTCATTTGCTTGCGTGTTGCATTTCAACTTGTCATCATGTGCATTGCATCATCATGTTTTCAAAACTTGCATCCGTCCGGGTCTCCCCGTTCCTTCTGTTGTCTGTTCTGAGTCCAACCACACTTGCACGCGCCCGCGGGATGTCCGAAATATTATTTGATAAGTGGCCGGAAAATGTTCTCGAAATGGGATGAGAGTTGGCGTGCGGTCTTGTTATAGTGTAGGTAGACCGCCTGCCAAGTTTCATCGCATTCGGAGTTCGTTTGTTAGCCCAACGGATAACTATAGCGGCAGTATAGCCGGTCTTTTCGTTGGACGTTTTCGGTTTCCGGAAACAAACGCCAGGTCTCTCCCTTCTCTTGTCTCAGTCCGAGGCCTTCTGCACAGCCCACAAGCTCCAACCTACCCCTCCTCGCGTCCGGAGCCGTCGGATCGCGATCGGAGGCTCCGAAAACCTCTCCTAACCCCTCAAACCCTAACCCTGCCTATATAAGGAAACCCCTCCTTCCAAATCTGGTCATTCCTTCCCCTCCACCTCCAAATCCGCGCCCCCAATCATCAGCCAGCTGCCTCCCACTTCCTCTCCTCAATTTCTGGCGCCGGCCACCCGTGCATCGCCACTTGGCGCTGCCCGAGTGGGTAGCCGCCACCAGCGCCGCCGCCTGCATCCACTGGGAGCCCGCCACGTCGCCTCTTAGCCTCCTCCACCCCGCGCGGCCGCCCGAGCCCGCAGCCGGCCCACCTTGGGCTGGATCTGGGCCCAACCTGCGAGCCCCGCGCCCCTGCTCCAGGCTGCCGGCGCCTCCTCGAGTGCTCCTCCTCGCCCGCGCCTGCATTGCCATCCCACACCGCGCAGCGACCCCGCCGCCGGTGAGCTTCGCCGCCGACCCCAGGCAGAGCCCCCGTCGCCTTCTCCTTCTCCTCTCTCTCTCGAAGGTCTCACCATCTCTCTCCCCCTCTGCCTGCAGAGACGCCATGGGCTTGGATCTGTGCTGCCGTCGCCGAAGTCCGTCGCCAGCCGCCCGATCCGGCCTCCCCGTTGTCGGATCCGGGAAGCCCGCGCCGCCCCGCATCCATTCAGGCCGGATCCCGCTCCTCGCCGATCCTCTCTGCGCCGCCCCTCGCCGGCATTTGACGCGGCAGCCGCCGCCCCTGCTTCCTGCTTGAGCGGGTGCTCGAGGAGACCGAGCGCGTTGAGCCCGCACTCCAGGCCCGGATCCAGTGCTGCATGGGCCTCAGACAGGCCGGCCCAACTTTTGCCCCATCCGGCGTCCTCTGCTTCCTACTGGGCCGAGCCCCTGGGTGAGGAGCCCTCCCGTTTCCCTGTTCCTTCGGGCCTGCCAGTTTCGGCCTATGTGTTTTTTTCCTGTCAGGACATTTTTCTGAATTATCCTGAGGCTGCCAGTTTTGCAGAAAACCCCTTCATGATCATGCATATTGTAACTCACAAACGATGCATCATATTAAAATAAACTTAATATAAAAAATGCTTAGAATTGCATCTAGTTTCATAATATGTCGTTTTCATCCATGTTTAAAATATTTAAAATGATGTTTGTTTAAATTTGCTCCTATGCCATGTTAAAATGCTTTCATTCATAACTAAATAACCGTAACTCCAAATTTAATAAACTTTATATGTAAATGGGGTAGAAAAATGCCTAGTTTAACATGGTGACCTTTATTTGCATGTTAAACAACTCTAAAATTGTGTTTAGGGTAGAACAGTACCAAATCTAAAATATGGACATCAGGATTTTCCGGACTTGTTGTTTTGTCGTTCCGGCCTCATTTAAACTTGACTAGATAGGTAGTTTGCTTTGCTTCACTTCTTGCCAGGTTTAACAACATTTAATATTGTTGGGTACATAAACAAGATCGAACTAAATAAGTCACGTGGTGTTTCGTCAATATGCAACGGAGTTGCAAATTGAGCTCCACTTAACTTGTAGTATTGTTTGTTGCACTTTGCCTTGCCATTTATCATTAAACCGGACATGCATCATACTTGTTTGCACATCATCCCATGATTATGTGATGGTTGTTTACTATGTTGTTCGCTTCTTTCCGGTGTTGCTTCTTCGGGTTGGTTCCGATAACGTCGCGTTTGTGAGGACCCGTTCGACTACGTCCGTTTGTCTTCTTCATGGACTCGTTCTTCTTCCTTGCGGGATTTCAGGCAAGATGATCATACGCTCAAAATCACTACTATCTTTACTATGCTAGATGCTCGCTCTTTTGCTATGCCATTGCTATGATGCCTACCACTTGCTTGCAAGCCTCCCAAATTGCCATGTCAAACCTCTAACCCATCATTGTCCTAGCAAACCGTTGATTGGCTATGTTACTACTTTGCTCAGCCCCTCTTATAGCGTTGTTAGTTGCAGGTGAAGATTGAAGTTTGTTCCTTGTTGGAACATGGAGATGTTGTTCCTTGTTGGAACATGTTTACTTGTTGGGATATCACTATATATCTTATTTAATTAATGCATCTATATACTTGGTAAAGGGTGGAAGGCTCGGCCTTATGCCTGGTGTTTTGTTCCACTCTTGCCGCCCTAGTTTCCGTCATATCGGTGTTATGTTCCCGGATTTTGCGTCCCTTACGCGGTTGGGCTATAATGGGAACCCCTTGACAGTTCGTCTTAAGTAAAGCTCTTCCAGCAATGCCCAACAATGGTTTTACCATTCGCCACCTAGCCGTTTTCTTTCCCTTGAGTCGGCTGGCTCAAGGGTCATCATTATTTTACCCCCCCCCCCCGGTCTAGTGCTCCTCTGAGTGTTGGTCCAACCTGTCAGCTGCCGGTGACCACCAGGGGCAACTCTGGGCTGGCCTACCCGTACCTAAGACAATCTGCATGTGCCCTGAGAAAGAGATATGTGCAGCTCCTATCGGGATTTGTCGGCACATTCGGGCGGTGTTGCTGGTTTAGTTTTACCCTGTCGAAATGTCTTGTTGTACCGGGATACCGAGTCTGATCGGAATGTCTCGGGAGGAGGTCTATTCCTTCGTTGACCGTGAGAGCTTGTCATGGGCTAAGTTGGTACACCCCTGCAGGGATTTGAACTTTCGAAAGCCATGCCCGCGGATATGGGCAGATGGGAATTTGTTAATGTCCGGTTGTAGAAAACCTAAAGTTGACCTTAATTAAAATGAATCAACCGCGTGTGTTACCGTGATGGTCTCTTTCCGGCGGAGTCCGGGAAGTGAACACGATGTTGGAGTTATGCTTGACGTAGGTTGTTTTAGGATCACTTCTTGATCATACTTGTATCGACCGTGCTTTGCCTTCTCTTCTCGCTCTCATTTGCGTATGTTAGCCACCATATATGCTAGTCGCTTGCTGCAGCTCCACCTCATACCTTTTACCTTACCCATAAGCTTAAATAGTCTTAATCGCGAGGGTGCGAGATTGCTGAGTCCCTATGGCTCACAGATACTTCCAAAACCAGCTTGCAGGTGCCGATGAGTCCGTGCAGATGACGCACTCAAGCTCAGGAGGAGCTCAATGAAGATCTTGTCCTTTGTGTTGTTCTGTTTCCAGTTGATCAGTAGTGGAGCCCAGTTGGGGTCGATCGGGGACCTTCGTCGCATTTGGGGTGCTTCTTTTATTTTGGTTCCGTAGTCGGACCTTGATTGTATTTGAATGATGTAATGCTTTATTCATGTATTTGCGTGAAGTGGCGATTGTAAGCCAACTATGTATCTCTTTCCCTTATGTGTTACATGGGTTGTGTGAAGATTACCTCACTTGCGACATATGCCTTCAATGCGATTATGTCTCTAAGTCGTGCCTCGACACGTGGGAGCTATAGTCGCATCGAGGGTGTTACAATCTAACTAGGAGATGCATAGCAACAAGAGGGGAGAGTGTGTCTATGTACCCTTGTAGACCAAAAGCGGAAGCGTTTAGTAACGTGGTTGATGTAGTCGAATGTCTTCACGATCCAACCGATCCTAGCACCGAACGTACGGCACCTTCGTGTTCAGCACACGTTCAGCACGATGACGTCCCTCGAGCTCTTGATGCAGTTGAGGATGAGGGAGAGTTCCGTCAGCACGACGGCGTGGCGACGGAAGTTACCGGCGCAGGGCTTTGCCTAAGCACTACGATGATATGACCGAGGTGGTAAACTATGGAGGGGGCACCACACACGGCTAAGAGATATCTGTTGTGCCTTTGGGGTCCCCCCCCCGCCTCCGTATATAAAGGGGGGGAGGAGGTGGCCGACCTAGGGGGCGCGCCATAAGGGGGGTTCTACTTGGACTCCTAGTCCAAGTAGGATTCGCCCACCCTCCTTCCTTCCACCGGAAAGGGAAAAGGGGAAGGGAGAGAGAGGGAGAAGGAAAGAGGGGGGGCAGACCCCTCCCCTAGTCCAATTCGGTTTGGGAAAGGGGGTGAGGCGCCCCTCTCATGTGGTCTTTCTCCTCTCCTCCAATAAGGCCCAAAAGGCCCAATACTTCTCCCGGGGGGTTCCAGTAACCTCCCAGTACTTCGGAAATATGCCCGAACCACTCGAAACCATTCCGATGTTCAAATGCAACCTTTCAATATGTGAATCTTTACCTCTTGACCATTTCGAGACTCCTCGTCATGTCCATGATCTCGTCCGGGACTCTGAACAAACATCGGTCATCAAATCACATAACTTATAATACAAATCGTCATCGAACATTAAGTGTGCGGACCCTACGGGTTCGAGAACTATGTAGACATGACCAAGACACATCTCTAGTCAATAACCAATAGCGGAACCTGGATGCTCATATTGGCTCCTACATATTCTACGATGATCTTTATCGGTCAAACCGCATAACAACATACGTCACTCCCTTTGTCATCGCTATGTTACTTTCCCGAGATTCGTTCATCGGTATCATCATACCTAGTTCAATCTCATTACCGGCAAGTCTCTTTACTTGTTCCATAATGCATCATCCCGTAACTAACTCATTAGTCACATTGCTTGCAAGGCTTATAGTGATGTCCATTACCAAGAGGGTCCAGAGATACCTCTCCGATACACGGAGTGACAAATTGTAAGTGCATCTAGTGCCACCCCTAGTTGGTTTTGGAGTATTGACGACAAACCTAGTTGCGGGACTAATGTGTTTGTGAGAATTGCAAGATAACACAGGTAGAAGTCCCTCATTGATTCAGTTTTCCTACCAGAGATGACCCCTAAAAATGTATGAAGACATTGAAGTCAGAGGTGGTATGTGAAGACATTCACATTGAAGACTATGATAAGAGAAGACATCGCGTGAAGACTATGGAGCGCGAAGACTTAGCAGTTTCGTCGTTCTGTGTTTTTCTTTGTTGAGTCATAGGAACCACCGTACTGTTAAGTGGGGTCCAAGAGAACCATTCAGAATGACTGAAGTGATGCTTAACCAAAATCCTATGTCTTCAAGTGAAGACTATGAGAGCAAATCTTGTCCGGAGTTGGATAAGTCAGCTTTGCTTGTAGTCCAAGTAAAGTTGCCATGTGTGTTTGAAATCTGACCGTTGGAACACGTGTCAGTTCCTTAATGACCCAAGGTCATTTCGGACAAATCAGGTCAGGTTGCCTAGTGGCTATAAATAGCCCACCCCCTACAACCATAAACGGTTGGCTGCTCAGAGTTAGAGTACCACTTTTGTCGTTTGAGAGCAACCCACCTCGAAGCCTTTGAGAGAGAATTCCTTGCGAGGATAAAGCCCTAAACACCCAGAGCCAAAGAGTGTTAGGCATCACTGTCGGTGTCAAAACCGGCGAATCTCGGGTAGGGGGTCCCGAACTGTGCGTCTAGGCCGGATGGTAACAGGAGGCAAGGGACACGAAGTTTTACCCAGGTTCGGGCCCTCCTGATGGAGGTAAAACCCTACGTCCTGCTTGATTAATATTGATGATATGGGTAGTACAAGAGTAGATCTACCACGAGATCGAAGAGGCTAGACCCTAGAAGCTAGCCTATGGTATGATTGTTGTTATGTATGTTGTCCTACGGACTAAAACCCTCCGGTTTATATAGACACCGGAGAGGGTTAGGGTTACACAGAGTCGGTTACAATGGTAGGAGATCTGCATATCTGTATCGCCAAGCTTGCCTTCCACGCCAAGGAAAGTCCCTTCCGGACACGGGACGAAGTCTTCAATCTTGTATCTTCATAGTCCAGGAGTCCGGCTGAAGGTATAGTCCGGCCATCCGGACACCCCCTAATCCAGGACTCCCTCAGTAGCCCCTGAACCAGGCTTCAATGATGATGACTCCGGTGCGCAGATTGTCTTCGGCATTGCAAGGCGGGTTCCTCCTCCAAGTACTTCATAGAAGATTTTGAACACAAAGATAGTGTCCGGCTCTGCAAAATAAGTTTCCACATATTGCCATAGAGAGAATAATATTTACACAAATCTAATCTACTGACGTATTCCGTAGTGTGACAAACCACGACCAAGCCTTTATCCGAGTCATTTCATTATCCCACCTCAACACGTCATGCGAGGCGGTTTCCTTGGCACGTCTTGTTAAAGCAAAGATCGTGTCCCCTTATTTCGGGATTCTCATCAATACGGGCGTGGGTAACCCAACCGCGCCATTGATTACGGCGCTTGGATATAAGCGAGTTTTACCAGGCTGGTGGGTACACGTAGTTGCGTCCACCCATATAAGGGGATAAGGATCCACCTTTTCACCTACGCCTTCTTCCTCCCTTGCTTATCCATTCTCGCGCACTCGAGCTCCAGCGCCCAAGTCCGCACTCCCCACCTTAACCTTCTCCAGCCATGTTCGGAGCGGGAGGCAAGTGGATGGTCTCCTCCGTCACGAAGGGACACATCAAAAAACTGAGGAAGGCTGGATACTTGTCTAACGACATTGCGTACCGGCTTCTCGAAAAGGGGCAGCTCATCCCCACCCCTAGGCCCCATGAGAGGGTGGTGTTCCTCCCCCATTTCCTCCATGGACTGGGCTTCCCTCTTCACCCATTTGTCCGAGGGCTCATGTTCTACTATGGCCTAGATTTCCACGATCTGGCCCCAAACTTTGTCCTCAACATCTCGGCGTTTATCGTCATGTGCGAGGCTTTCCTCCGCATCCGCCCCCATTTCGGCCTATGGCTCAAGACTTTCAAAGTCAAGCCGAAGGTGGTGCGCGGCAACTAGGCGGAGTGCGGAGGCGCCATGGTGGGCAAGATGGCCAACGTCTTATGGCTCGAGGGCTCCTTTGTGGAGACCCTGAAGGGGTGGCAATCGGGGTGGTTTTACATCACCGGGCCGCGCGACCCCGAATGGGTCGCAGCCCCCAAGTTTCGATCAGGACCCCCTACGCGGCTCACCTCCTGGAAGGAGACGGGCCTGTCGTGGGGTAACAAAGGAGAGCTGACCGGACTCCAAACATGCGTCCAAACCCTGGTGGACAAGAAGCTCAAACTTGTCAACGTAGTCCAGGTTATGCTCATCCGCCTGATCCTCCCGTGTCAACAACGGGCTTTCAACCTGTGGGAGTTTGACCCGGCGCGGCACCAAACTCTGAGCAGGCTCTTCAACACGACGTACGAAGATGCCTGGAAGGTGCTTTTCAAGGGCGCCGAGGCCCCTGCATCCGCTACCGAGGATCGCGGGTTCAGTACGTAGCGTCACGCTCATGCGGTAAGCTTTTTTTCCTTTACAGGGTATCATTTTTTCATAGTTTGACTCCGTGCGGGATCTAAGCTCCCTTACCTTTGACAGGATTGGCAGGTGACGTCCGGACAGATCAACTATCTGGCTGCTTTGCCCGAAGGCCCAGCGGACGCTCGCTTGGCGAAGCTGCTGGTTCCGGCACCCTATGTGGTGCCAGAGAAGAAGGCCGCGAAAAAGGCCACGGGGACTCGAAAGAGTGCCCAGCGCCAGGAGGTGTCAGATCCATCATCCGACGGTTCCGAGGCGCATTCCTCCCATGAAGACGAGGAGGAAGAAGAAGAGACCTCTCCCCCTCCAGCGGGAGGAGAGAAGAAAAGGAAGGCCGCCCTCTCTGGG
The DNA here is from genome assembly GCF_002162155.2 of Triticum dicoccoides. Taxonomy (NCBI): domain Eukaryota; kingdom Viridiplantae; phylum Streptophyta; class Magnoliopsida; order Poales; family Poaceae; genus Triticum; species Triticum dicoccoides. The sequence continues at coordinate 449,187,493 of NC_041384.1, forward strand.
GAGGCCGGAGGGTCCAAGAAGGGGAAAACCCTTCCTCCGGACTACTCCACCGACGCCGACGACGGCGGAGAGGAGTGACCGCCCAGGGCCAAGCCCCTAGCGAAATCGTAAGTATCCGGATACCAGAGTAATTCATAGTATTCGTTTATTGCACAACTTTCCCTTATGTCGAATATGTTTATGCAGCCCACCCAAAGACCGGCTCGACGCGTCGTCGAGCGGCTCACTGGACTCGTCGGATGTGAACTCGCTTCTGACGGCTTCCTCCCCCCGCCCTACGGACGATACCGAAGTGTTATCCCAACAGGTTCCAAGCCGGGAGGAGGTGGTCCTGGAGGCGCCGCAAGGCGACCTCCCGGACTCCAGGAGTAAAGGGGATGAAACCCCCCAGGGCTCCAAGTCCGGCTCTAGGCCGGACACCGCTCCGGAACCTTCAAAGGTTCCAGAGTCCAGCGGGGGACCTCCTTCCAAGAGGAGCAAGCCCACCATGTCGGTGACCCCCGTCCAACCGGAGGTGCCGGACAATCTGTTGGAGGCGCTCCAAGGCGCCTCCATCGACGAGGAGCACCGCACCATTATGAGTGCGGTGGTCCAGAAGGTTCAGTCCACCAAGAGCGGACTGATTGAAGCTTGTACTAGCCTCTTAACAGGCTTTGAGGTAAGTAAATAATATTACCGCATAGACAGTAGCCCCTGATGCTCTGTTTGGCATTCGGGAAGAAAAGCCGAATAGAGGATCAAATAAAATTCGCAGGAGTCTAACAAAAAGGAGTCAATATGCGTATGCAGGCTTCTCTGCTTGTGTCCGCCGCACTGACTGCGGAAGTGGACACGCTAAAGCAGAACCTCGAGCGGTCCGAGCAAGAGCTCGGGCGTGCCAAGAAGCAGCCCGAGGACAATGAAGGTAAGAAATACCTTGTTTAAATATATATAAAAAGGTGCAATTGCAAAAAATGACAGGATTATCGTGGCTATTGTAGGGGCCACGTCTGAGGTGGCGACCCTTAAGCAAGCGTTGGTCGAGGCCGGGAAGAGGGCGGCCACGGAGCGCACCGAGCGGGAGAAGTATGAGGCCGAGGTTGGCAAGGTACGGCAAGAGCTCCAGGCTCTCATGGAAAAACATGAGAGTTTGGAGCTTCACTCAAAGACGCGAGCGTCCGAGCTCGCGGTGGCTATTGAAAATGCCAAGTCTGCCAAGGCCGAATCCCAGAAGACCCTCCAGGAGTTGGATGAGGTGAAGAAGATAGCGGCAGGTAAGTCATTCTTTATGCAAAGCAAACACATAAACGTGAGTTACTTGTTACTTACCCGAATTCGGAGCTCTCCAGGAGCGTTCGCAGATCTTCCCCGGAGTGTGTCCGATGCCGCCGCATTCTATCGAGCCGAGGAGGGCAGCTCGACAGAGAAGGTGTTCTGGTCTCAGTATGCTGAGGTCGGACACCCCGTGCCCCTGAGCGACCAGCTGAAGCAACTGGTCGAGCTCCAGAAGGCGGCCGAACAGGCCATGAAGGGCCTCATAGTTCGGCTGTGGCCTGGAGGGGCTCTGCCTGGGAGCTATTTCGGGCTGGTGCAGTGGCTGGTGGAGGCATGTCCAAGGCTCGAAGTCATCAAGCGCTCCGTTTGCATTGAAGGTGCCCGTAGGTCCCTTGCCCGTGCTAAGGTGCACTGGGGCAAGCTGGATGTTGAGAAGCTTGTGAAGGACGGGCCACCGCCGGGGAAAGAGCATCGCAAGCCCGAGAATTATTATAAGGATGTTCTGAAGGGTGCCTGCCTTGTGGCGGATGAATGTTCTAGGGATGTAATTTTTGAGTGAAACTTGCTCGTTTTGTCCCGTGCGCTGAAAACTTGTTCATATGCGCTAAGAAATGCTGTTGGAATTTAAAATATTACCTTCTGTGCGGCTGTTTATCAATTCTGAGAGATGGCAAGTCGTCGGCTTCTGCCCCCGTGCCGCTAGTGCTGGGGTGTTCGGGGATAAACCTAAGCACTCTTTTTCCCATGTTTGGGTCCTTCGAGGGAGGCGCTCAGCCCAACAAACAAGGCAATTGGACTATAATGCTTGAACACTCTCACTTAGCCATAGAATTCTATAATTTTAAATTTCAGCGAAGCCCCTGGTATTCGGAAGACCGAGTTCGGGGCGCTATCCACGCCTTGGCCGGACAGAGCCGGCTCCTCGCTCTAAGCGGCATAAGTCGTTAGGGACTCGAAAAACCTCTCGAACAGCGACCAGCTCTCGCTTCATCATGACAGTCAGTTTTAGCTTTCTCCACTGAGGTTCTCGACCCAGCTCAACTGGGGCACAATCACAGTGGTTCTCCTAGTGCTACCTTAGCTGATATAGCGGAACGTAAGGCACCAAAACATAGGAGCCGGGCAAACCCAATTATTGACCCAAGACATGATTCGGAGCCGATGCATATAATGCTATAAGTTCGGGGTGCCGCACTTGTTAAAGTGTTCGGACTTCTCACACCATATTGAGGGGTACTAAAGCCCCTGGCATATTTTGGCCGTACCAAAGTGTACGGGTGCGACATGTCGTTAAGGAACATATATAAATAAAAAAAGAGTAATGCGAAAATAGACAAAAGCTATGCACTATTTATTAAAGAGGGCTGCGATCAAAGTAGAACGATAAAAATAATGCGATGAGCAAAAGGTTGGACTATGTAACATGTCCGTTCCAGGGGCAAGCTACGGAATAGTATGCGACACAGGTATACTGCTCGTGATAGAGACCACCTGAGAGTTCCGTAATGCAACGTGGCTTGTCTGCTTCCCTGGTTCTTGCATCGTTTATGCAGCAATTGAACTGCCGAACAGGCCTTCCGAAGAGTGGAGTCCTAAAAGTAAGAGAAAATTAAAAAATCGGCAGCCCCTGGTGCGGTTTAAGCCGTGTTTCGGGCGTGCCGTGATGGTCCCCTCCCCCCGTACCCATGGTATTTCTAGAGCGTAGTTATGTACGCGAAGTACTGGTGTCGCATTTTTGCGAGGGCTGGGGTTGGGGCCGCATTGCTACGCCTACTCGGATCATGCCAGGCGGTCTTGTTGTAGGTTACTCCGGGCGCGCTTGACGGTGTCCGGTCGTTTAATGGCGGACTGGAGAATTGCCTGGAGAGGCTGCTTTGTACTTCCGCTGCAAGGGCCGCCATGTGCTCCTCCGTTCAGAGGGAGCGTTCGGTGTTTCTTTTGACCGTAATGACTCCTCGAGGGCCTGACATCTTGAGCTTAAGGTATGCGTAGTGCGGTACCGCATTGAACTTGGAGAATGCGGTTTGCCCGAGCAGTGCGTGATAGCCACTGCGGAATGGGACTATGTCGAAGATTAACTCCTCGGTTCAGAAATTATCCGGAGATCCGAAGACCACTTCAAGTGTGACTGAGCCTGTACAGTTGGCCTCTACACCTGGTATTACGCCTTTAAAGGTCGTTTTGGTGGGCTTAATCCTCAAGGGATTTATGCCCATTTTCCGCACTGCGTCCTGGTAAAGCAGGTTCAGGCTACTGCCGCCGTCCATAAGGACTCTAGTGAGATGAAATCTGTCAATAATTGGGTCTAGAACTAATGCAGCGAATCCGCCATGACGGATGCTAGTGGGATGGTCCCTTCGATCAAAGGTGATTGGGCAGGAGGACCATGGGTTGAACTTTGGGGCGACTGGCTCTACCGCGTATACGTCCCTTAACGCGCGCTTCCGCTCCCTTTTGGGGACGTGGGTTGCGTATATCATGTTCAACGTCCGCACTTGTGGGGGGAAACCCTTCTGTCCAATGTTGTTCGGCGGCCGGGGCTCCTCGTCGTCATCGCTGTGCAGCCCCTTGTCTTCATTTTCGGCATTTAACTTGCCTGCCTGCTTGAACACCCAACAATCCCTATTGGTGTGATTGGCCGGCTTTTCGGGGGTGCCTTGTATCTGGCACAAGCGGTCGAGTATACGGTCCAAACTGGACGGGCCCCTAGGATTCCTTTTGAATGGCTTTCTCCGCTGACCGGATTTAGAGCCTCTGAATCCGGCTTAACTGTCGTATCCTCAGCATTGTCGCCGTTAATGCAGCGCTTCTGCTTGTTGTGACGCGACCTGCCACTACTGTCCCTGGTATCCGAATTACCAGGGTTCTTGGTCATATTGTTGCTACGAGCAAGCCAGATGTCTTCTCCCACGCAAAAGCGGGTCATGAGTGTCGTGAGTGCTGCCATAGACTTCGGCTTTTCCTGTCCAAGGTGCCGGGCAAGCCACTCATCATGGATATTGTGCTTGAAGGCTGCTAGGGCCTCAGCGTCCGGACAGTCGACTATTTGATTTTTCTTTGTTAGGAACCACATCCAGAATTGCCTGGCCGATTCCTCTGGCTGCTGAATTACGTGACTTAGGTCATCGGCGTCTGGGGGTCGCACATAAGTGCTCTGGAAATTGTCGAGGAATGCAGCTTCCAGGTCCTCCCAACAACTGATTGATCCTGTTGGCAAGCTGTTAAGCCAATGCCGAGCTGGTCCTTTAAGCTTGAGTGGGAGGTATTTGATGGCGTGGAAATCATCGCCACGGGCCATGTGGATATGAAGGAGATAATCCTCGATCCATACCGCAGGATCTGCTGTGCCATCATATGATTCGATGTTTACGGGATTGAAACCCTCGGGGATTTGATGATCCATTATTTCATCTGTGAAGCATAGTGGGTGTGCGGCGCCTCTGTACTGGGCTATATCACAACGTAGCTCCAATGAGCTTTGTCTACTATGTTCGGCCCTGCCGAATTTGTGGCTGGCGTGACGGTTACCGTCTCGAGCCGTGGGGCGCCCACGCGATCCGTAGATCGATCTTGTTTTCCTTGCCTTGTCCTCCAACATATCTCGTAAGTCTGGCACATATTCCCATGCCTTGGTACGGGGTGCGGCTTGGGTGGAGGGCCAAGAGGCCTCTATGTCGCGGCCACGAGGTGGCCGGTCGGCCGCATCAAGTGCTTCCTCCTCTAATCGGGGTAGCAACCTGCGCTTTGGGTAGCTCTTGGAGGGGCGTTCGAGTTTATGCTCTTTGGCCGCAAGGACTTCAGTCCATCTGTCGACTAGCAAATCTTGATCAGCTCTAAGTTGTTGCTGTTTTTTCTTGAGGCTTCTTGCCGTGGCCATAAGCCTGTGTTGAAAACGCTCTTGCTCGACGGGATCCTCTGGCATGACAAATTTGTCGTCGTCGAGGCTTGCCTCGTCTTCAGAGGGAGGCATATAATTATCGTCCTCGACCTCTCTGTCTGCCGCTCTCTCATGAGGGCTGGTTTCTCCATCCTCCTGTGCTAAATCTTGCTGGAGGGGGTTTTCTTCGGCACTTTCCGGAGTATTATTATCTCCCGTGCTGGAATCACCGTATTTGTTTTGGTGGGATTTTGAGCGGCGCCGCTGACGCTGGCACTTAGGCTGTTTCTTGGAGGGATCATCCTCCGCTGTTCCATCGTCATCTCCTTCTTTTGGGGTGTCCGCCATGTATATGTCATATGACGAGGTGGCTTTCCAGGGCCTGATAGGCGCTGGTTCTTCATCATCTCCTTCATCGGCGTCCATACCGTCGATGTCTTTGGAGTCGAAGTCGAGCATGTCGGTTAAGTCGTCGATAGTGGCTACAAAGTGGGTGGTGGGTGGGCTTTGAATTTCTTCATCGTCTGAATCCCAACCTTGCTGACCGTAGTCCGGCCAGGGCTCTCCTGATAAAGAGAGAGACTTCAGTGTCTTCAGAATATCGCCGAAAGGCGAGTGCTGAAAGATGTCCGTGGTAGTAAACTCCATGATCGGCGCCCAATCGGATTCGATCGGCAGGGGCACGGAGGGTTCGGAGTCCGGAGAGGAGTCCGGCTCCTTGGAGTCACGAGTCTCGCAGAGTGCGGGGCTGGTGTTCGGCTCGATCGCCGTTGGGATCGCAGCCCCCGAGGTGGCGTCCAACCACCCATCCTCGATCGGCGCAGTTGGCTCCGAATTAAGGGTCGAAGCCGATGCGGGTGCAGCCTCCAAGGCACTCTTCGGTGGCAGAGCTAGATCATGCTCGTCGTGACAGTGCGGCGCGCTCGGCAGTGGCTCGAATCCGTCGAAGATCAAGTCCCCGTGGATGTCAGCCGTGTAGTTTAAGCTTCCAAATCTAACCTGACGGCCAGGGGCATAGCTTTCGATCTGCTCCAGATGGCCAAGTGAATTCGCTCGCAGTGCGAAGCTGCCGAAGACGAAGATCTGTCCGGGAAGGAAGGTCTCACCCTGGACTGCATCTCTATTGATGATCGTAGGAGCCATCAAGCCTGACAGTGACGACACAGAGGAACTCTCAATGAAAGCACCAATGTCGGTGTCAAAACCGGCGGATCTCGAGTAGGGGGTCCCGAACTGTGCGTCTAGGCCGGATGGTAACAGGAGGCAAGGGACACGAAGTTTTACCCAGGTTCGGGCCCTCTCGATGGAGGTAAAACCCTATGTCCTGCTTGATTAATATTGATGATATGGGTAGTACAAGAGTAGATCTACCACGAGATCGAAGAGGCTAAACACTAGAAGCTAGCCTATGGTATGATTGTTGTTATGTATGTTGTCCTACGGACTAAAACCCTCCGGTTTATATAGACACCGGAGAGGGTTAGGGTTACACAGAGTCGGTTACAATGGTAGGAGATCTGCATATCCGTATCGCCAAGCTTGCCTTCCACGCCAAGGAAAGTCCCTTCCGGACACGGGACGAAGTCTTCAATCTTGTATCTTCATAGTCTAGGAGTCCGGCTGAAGGTATAGTCCGGCCATCCGGACACCCCTAATCCAGGACTCCTTCAATCACTTAAGTCTTCCTGTCTATGTGATCTGAAGAATTATTACACTTGAGGACTGAATCCTCCAGTCGATTAGGCGTCGCGTTCTGAGCATCCAAGAGTCATTGTGGATCGCCGGTGAACGGAGTCTATGAAGGTTTGGAAGTCTACCTTGAAGACTTACCAGAGTGATTGGGCGAGGACTGGGTGTCCTTAGCTCAAGGGGAATAAGGTGAAGACGAGGTCTTCTGAGTTGAATCTCAGCCTCCCTAACCAGACGTACAGTTGTCACAGCAACTGGAACTGGTCCAACAAATCATTGTCTTCAACGAGTCACTGGTTTCATCCTTCCCTTCCCTTTACTTACTGTTGGTCCTTGTGAAGTCATTGTATGATTGCATTATCTTTTGTCTTCACTGAGTGACTGCTTGTTCTGATTGGCTTCACAATATCTTCCTACCTGATCTTTACTGCCTAGCTGCTATTAGTCATTGTGCTTTCACTTCATTGAATACTTGACTATGGTTTGCCTAGTGTAGTCTACCTTCCGCTACATGGTAATAGGTTTATTTCTATCGTTTGTCTTCGAAACTTCCATGTTTTGAAGACTTTCATAAAAATTGCCTATTCACCCCCCTCTAGTCGATCACTAGCACTTTCAATTGGTATCAGAGCAAGGTACTCCTTTATTCTGTGTGATTCGGTTTAACCACCTGGAGTTTTAGCTATGTCGACTGCAGGGATAATTAAAGTCTCCGCTGCATGCCCCGTCTTCGATGGAACTGAATATCCCCACTGGAAGAATAAGATGCGCATGCATCTTGAAGCCATTGATGTTGACCTATGGTATGTCGTCAAGAATGGCGTTCCCAAGGCTGGTGAAGGTGTCACCGCTGCTGATGTCAAGAAGTTTGTTCAACTGGACTCCACTGCCAAGAACATCATCTGTGGTCATCTGACCAAAGGACAGTATGGCCGCGTGAGTGCTTTGGAAACATCTAAGCTAGTCTGGGACTGGCTCTCCAAGGTCAATGAAGGCATCTCAACCCAGAGAGATCAGAGAATCAGTGTCCTTCACAACCTCTTCAACCGCTTCAAGAGAAATGACAATGAGAATGTCCAGCTCACGGTTGATCGACTCACTGACATCACAAATGAGCTTCAAGCTCTCGGCGCCACTGAGATCACCAACCATGAAGTCATCAAGACACTCCTGAGATCACTTGACAACTCGTTTGACACCCTAGCCCTGATGATTCAAGAACGTCCTGACTTCAAGACACTCGATCCGTCTGACATACTTGAGAGGCTCAACACACACGAGTTTCAGCTTTCTGAGAAAAGAGACATCTACGGTCCCAACTATGGCCGAACTCGTGCCTTGAAGGCAAAAGTTGTCTCCTCATCTGAAGAAGAATCTGACAGCAGTTCTGATGATCCTGAAGACATTGGAAAGGAGCTTGCTATGCTTGTGAAGAAGTTCCAAAAATTCACCAAGAAGAAAGGCTTCAGAAAGTCTTCATGATCAAGCTCAAGGAATGACCACAAGTGCAAGAAACCTGGCCACTACATCTCTGAGTGTCCGCAGTGGGACAATGAGAAGAAGAAGAAGAAGAAGAAGAAGAAGAGCAAGGAGTATGACTCTGACGACAAGAAGAAGAAGAAATACTCAAAGTCTTCTTCCAAGTCTTCCTCAAAGTCCTCATCACACAAGAAGAGCTCATCTGGCAAGGAACGTGCGTTTGTTGGCAAGGAAATGGATTCAGAGGAGGAGTCCGCTTCTGAGGAGGCGGAGGTGGAGTCTGAGGAGGAGTCCGATTCTGGCGTTGCGAGTCTGGCTACAGCATACGTTGCCAAGTCCATCTTCAACACTGAAGACAATGACTTCATCACCGACACCGATGCAAATGACAAGGACTACTCCGCTCCTACCTACTGCTTCATGGCACGCAGTGCCAAGGTAAACACACGCACTACTCACTATCAAACATTTATTGAAGATGACTCTGATTGTGGTTCCAAACCCAGCTACAAAACACTTGCTAAAATTGCAACTGAACAACAAAAAGCTATGGAACATATTCAAAAACTGTTAGACAAAAGCGATGATCTGTTAGACGCTAAAATGACTCGATCTCAGTCCTTAATTGAAGACATAAAAAATCTTCACGTTAAGTATGAGGAACTTGAAAGTCGTCATGAAACGCTCTCAACAACTCATGAAAAGCTTTCCTATGATTATCTTCAAAGGAAGCAAGATCTTGAGAAATTGAGAGCAGCTCATGAAGATCTTCAAAAGGAAAACGAGTCACTTCGCGCCGAACAGATCAGTTCAGCTCAGGAAGGATTTGAACCACCATGTCTTAAATGCATCGAGCGTGACAACGCTACTTCTGTTGCTGGGTGTTCTACTGCTGCTACTATTGCAATATCTTCAACTGTTGATGTGGTAACTAACCCCTCTGCTGAGGATACCACTGCTATTGCTGATGAGAATGCTAGGTTGAAGACATTGCTTGAAACAGGGATGTACAAAAGTCTCAAAGGGCATCAGACACTATGTGATGTCCTCAAAAGGCAGATCCTGAACCGAAAACCTAGGAAAGAGGGTTTTGGGTTCGAAAGGAAAATGAATGCTGATGGCTCTTACTAGAAACCTGAGCAGTACCCCAAAACCACATGGGTTGCTGCAAAGGAACCTTCAGTGGATCCATCCACCCTATCTGGCTTCACTTGTGCTAATCCCATTGTTATTGATGAATCCTTTGATGCAAACTATAAACTGTTTAAGAATCAGAATGGTGAAGTGTTTGCCAGGTATATTGGTAGTAACTACAGGAATGGGCCGCCTATGAAGAAAGTCTGGGTGCCAAAAAGGTGTTTGGAGAATCTTCCTATGAATGTCGTCATGACACCACAAGTGAAGAAGACAAACCCCAGACCACAGGCTTCATATGGTCCAAAGGCTTCATACAGACAGAGGACTCACCCGAGTCGCACTAACGCGAATGTTTTGCAGGGAAACCTTACTCAGGCCTATGAATATGAGCGCGTTTCATCAAACCGCCATGTTCATAAGACCAAAAACTATTCTGCTTATCCTTATGAGTACTATTGTCCACCTGCAAGACTTTTTGCTAGGGCTCCAAAGCCAAAGTTCTCAGATGCTGCACTTAGACTCATTGCTTCGAAGCCACCCTTGAAGATGTGGGTGGCTAAGAAAGCTTAACTCTCTTTTGCAGGGAAAGGTCTCCAGCCGAAAACCAAAATTGTCTGAAGCCATTGCTGGGGACCTTAAACATCTTGTAGGGCGCAAGATCAAATGCCCAAATGGTCTTATTATGTATTTTGTTCTTGAGTCGCTTGCCACTTGCCCTATCAGTCCTAACCTCGATCTAAGCTTTCATAATCCACTTGCTTGTCAAATGTTTATGCTTCACAATTCTCTTCGTGAAGCCTATCCCCCTAACTGCACTGTAGGGTACGACACCAGCTGCTTCAGAATGGATTATTGATAGTGGGTGTACTAATCACATGACTGGCAAGCGAAGCCTTCTCATGGACTCAACCTTACGTCCATCTGACAAAAGTCACATCACATTTGCTGACACTGGTAAAAGCAAGGTATTGGGTCTAGGTAGAGTTGCAATCTCAAAGGATCAACACATGGATAAAGTCATGCTTGTTGAATCCCTTGGTTTCAACTTAATGTCTGTCTCAATGCTTTGCGATTTAAACATGATTGTGATGTTTGGAAAATATCGTTGCCTTGTTCTAATGGAATCTGACAAGTCTCTAGTGTTTTAAGGGTATCGGAAAGATGATTTGTACGTGGTAGATTTCTCAGCAGGACCACAACTTGCCGTATGTATTCTAGCAAAAGCTTCTGAATGCTGGCTCTGGCATCGGAGGCTAGGGCATGCTGGCATGAGGAACCTCCACACCCTTGCAAGGAAGAAGCATGTCATAGGCATCAAGGGCGTCAAGTTCAAGAAGGATCACTTATGCGGTGCCTGTGAAGCAGGAAAGATGATGAGGGCCAAGCATCCCTTGAAGACAATCATGACAACGACTCAACCCTTCGAACTGCTCCACATGGACCTTTTCGGTCCCACTCATTACTCAACTCTTACTACTACTGCTTGTCTCTATGGCTTCGTCATTGTTGATGATTATTCAAGATATACCTTGGTGCATATAATCCTCTACAAAACTGAAGTGCAGGATGTCTTCAGACGCTTCACCAATCGAGCCATGAACAACTATGGTGTCAAGATCAAGCACATCAGAAGTGACAATGGCACTGAATTCAAGAACACTGGTCTAGACACTTATCTTGATACTTTGGGCATTACACATGAATTCTCAGCTCCGTACACACCGCAACAGAATGACGTCGTGGAACGCAAGAACAGAACACTCATTGAGATGGCCCGGACAATGCTTGATGAATACAAGACTCCAAGAAAGTTCTGGCCTGAAGCCATTGATATTGCATGCCATATCATCAACCGTGTGTATCTTCACAAACTTCTCAACAAGACATCCTATGAGCTCCTTACTGGCAAGAAGCCAAATGTCAGTTACTTTAGAGTATTTGGTGCCAGGTGCTGGATCAAGGATCCACATCACACTTCAAAATTTGCACCAAAAGCACATGAAGGTTTTATGCTTGGATATGGAAAGGATTCACACTCCTACAGAGTCTTCAACCTTTTTCACTATAAAGTGGTTGAAACAGTGGATGTGCGGTTTGATGAGACTAACGACTCACAAAGAGAGCACCTGCCAAATGTGCTAGATGAAGTTCCATCTAGTGAATCAATCAAACTTATGGGAACTGGAGAAATTGTACCATCTGAATCTTAGCCTGAAGAGGAACTTATCATCTCCGCACCTGATCAAACAGAAGACAATGCTCAGCCTGAAGACAATCCTTCTAACGATGACAATGATCAGCAAGAGCAAAATCTTTGTCCTGTACATCCTCGTGTTGCAAATGAAGTACAGATTGAGAAAATATTGATAGTATCAATGCACCAGGTCCACTCACTCATTCAAGGGAAACACAGCTAGCAAATTTCTGTGGGCACTTCGCATTCGTCTCAATACCTAAACCTAAGAAAGTTGAAGAAGCCTTCATGGAACCTGAATGGATTCAAGCTATGCAAGAAGAGCTTCAATAGTTTGAGCTGAATAATGTATGGGAACTGGTTAAGCGTCCTGATCCTCGCAAGCACAATATAGTAGGCACCAAATGGATATATCGCAACAAGCAAGATGAGAATGGTCAAGTTGTCAGAAACAAAGCTCGTCTCGTTGCTCAAGGGTACACTCAAGTTGAAGGGATTGACTTCGATGAAACATTTGCTCCTGTGGCTAGACTTGAAGCCATACGCATACTGCTGGCCTATGCAAATCATCATAACATTCTTATGTATCAAATGGATGTGAAGAGCCCTTTTCTCAATGGCAAGATTGAAGAAGATGTGTATGTTGCACAACCGCCTGGCTTTGAAGATCCAAAACATCCTGACATGGTGTACAAGCTCAACAAGGCACTGTATGGCCTCAAACTAGCCCCTCGGGCTTGGTATGACACACTCAAAGACTTCCTAAAGAGCAAAGGCTTCAAACCTGGTTCCCTCGACCCCACTCTCTTCACGAAGACATATGATGGTGAACTGTTTGTGTTCCAAATATATGTGGATGACATTATCTTTGGCTGCACCAATCAGAAATACAGTGAAGATTTTGGATATATGATGCAAGAGCAATATCAGATGTCCATGATGGGTGAGCTGAAGTTCTTCCTTGGTCTTCAAATACGTCAGCAACACAACGGCATCTTCATATCTCAAGAGAAGTACCTCAAAGATTGCCTGAAGAAATTTGGGATGCAAGACTGCAAAGGCTTCACGACGCCAATGCCAGCCAAACATCATCTAGGTCCCGACGACAATGGTAAAGAGTTCGATCAAAAGGTATACCGCTCCATGATTGGTTCTTTACTTTATCTATGTGCATCTAGGCCAGATATTATGCTTAGTGTTTGCATGTGTGCTCGATTCCAAGCGGCACCAAAGGAATCGCATCACTTAGCTGTGAAGCGAATTCTTCGATATTTGGCTCACACCCCAACATTAGGATTATGGTATCCAAAGGGCTCAGAGTTTGATCTGGTTGGATTCTTGGATGCTGATTATGCTGGTGACAAGGTGGATCGCAAGTCTACATCAGGCACATGTCATTTTCTGGGACGATCACTTGTATGTTGGTCTTCAAAGAAGCAGAACTATGTATCTCTCTCCACTGCTGAATCTGAATACATTGCTACTGGATCTTGCTGCGCTCAGCTTCTATGGATGAAGCAAACACTCAAAGACTATGGCATTCATCTGAAGCAAGTGCCACTCTACTGCGACAATGAAAGCGCCATCAAGATTGCCGACAACCCAGTTCAGCACTTGAAGACAAAGCACATTGAAATTTGTCATCACTTTCTCAGAGATCATGTTGTAAAGGAAGATATTGATATTATACACGTCAACACTGAAGAGCAATTGGCAGATATCTTCACCAAGTCCTTGGATGAGAAGAGGTTTTGCAAGTTACGGTGTGAGCTAAATATCTTGGAATCCTCAAATGTCCTGTGATCAGGCACACATCCTAACACGTATGCATATTGATGACTTAGATGTGCAACACGCGAAGTAAAGTATATCTTCAATCAATGAAGACTTACATTCTAAGTGTGAATACATTAATGTGGAATTTGACTTCGGAGCGCGACGATAATTGTGCACCGTGTCTGGGTCAAATACTTCCTATACGGTGGGTAACGCCACCACAAAATTTTTCTGTTTGAAGTGTTTCACTCATGGCGTTACGTTTGGTATGTCTTCACATTTGGTTTGGCTTCAATCTCAACTTGTCTTCATGATTATCTTCACTATGTTGATTTGATTGTCTTTCTCATATATACATATACTAGTGTTCTGTCCTCTACAACATTCACTTATAGCTATGTCTTTTTGTTGAATCTTTTGAACTAAGTGAATGTGATCGGACCCTAACCTCTCTATGCTTTCTATCTCAAACTCCATCTCTCCAAATTATATGCATTCTATTGAAACTGTCGAATATCTTCTCTGCGACCTTGTTAGCAGAAGATACAGAGACAAATATTAAGTCTGTTTTCAATGCTAAATCCTTTTACCTGAAACCCGGAGAAGTGGGAACGACCACCCGACAATCCAGGCGTGCGTGGGAATGTGGAACAACCTCCATATGTTGCATGATAGCCATGTGTCCTTCAGATGTGAATCGCCAGGGGCACCTGTGTAATAACATTGTGACATCCATGTCCCTATAAATACATGCCTCACCACAGTCATTATCCTTTCTTCCACTCTCGCACAAACCCTAGCGCCACCGCTAGCCCTCGACGACGCCGGCGACGAAGCGCTTAGCTGCCGCGACCTCACCGACACCGTCTTCACGCCGGCCGCGGACATCGTCTTCTCCGCCGTCGCCGTAGGTGTCCTCCGTCACCAAGTTAGGGCACGGACGATCGAACTGCTCGGCCTCCTCTCCCACTCCGTCTAGCAGTTCTTTGTGTGGTAAACAAAACTTCCTTTTTACGACCCCTTTGATCCTATAGATTCATCACTTTCTACCACAAGCAGTTTCTGTTCACACAAGTTGGATCTATTTCATACTGCATCTCATAATATGCCTAGTATGTTCACTTATGCTTCACAAAGTAGTTAGATTCCTCACTTGTACTTATTCATGGATTCGTACAAATCTGGAACCAACTCTCTATCTATGAGTGAATGTCTTCGCACTATGAGGTCAATGTCTTCTAAACTGATTTATCTTCAAAATTTTCTGAGAATGCATATGACCTCTTCCCCTTCCCTCGCACCTTAATGCTGTCACTGGTACATGTCCGTGGGAGAATCCCTTGGTTCTCATAGTCTGCATTTATTTGCAGAATTCTTACAGCATCATATAAATTCTCTTGAAGCCAGTTCCTGTTTGACCAGCAAGCGGAAGCCTTTGAAACCTTTGAACGTGTTGAAGCCATTCAGTTTGAAGTTCATGGCTATAGAGAAATCAGCAAGGAAGGGTGGCAGACAACGTCGAGGGGGAACATCAAGAGATCTGCCTGATTACCTCTCAGAGCTGTACAAGACAGATCTAGAAGAGGATTACAATCAGCGCAAGACACGAGCCCAATGGATTCGAAGATATTGGGCCGAACAATGGTTCAAGTAGGAATATGCTGAGAAGAATGCCATCAAGCAACCATGGGGAGACATCCTATACAGAAATCTTCAACCCAGGTCCAGAGATGAAGCCATTGAACAAGGCTTCTATCCCTGCATGGTCCGTGGACCATAGCCTGCGGATGCAGACCCATCGTCATTGCTATGGTGTCGTGACGATAATCTGTTCAAGCGCAACTTCCAGTTTGCCAAGAATTCGGCTAAGCAAAACAAGAAGTCATTGGGACTAGATTTCAACCCTGGTCCTTCTGCTCCCCGTGCCGATGGCACCCGCGAAGCTAAACCCAATCTTGTTGGGCCCTTCTACAACCTGGAAGGTCTCATCACTCATATCATGGTTCAAGGGACAGCCATGGATGAGCCTGCAGATGACACTGAATCTGATGAAGCGCCTGCACCACCGAAACCAAAGAAACTGAAGAAGCCTAAAGCTTCAAAGCCTGCTCCTGCACCAAAGGTCTTACAGGCGAAGCCTCTGGCCACTGCACCTCCTGAACACAGTGTGCAGTCTGAAGATTTGTCACGCATCTCCAAGCCCTTGAGAGTAAAGATGCCCTTGCAACCCACCAGCCAAGAACTGACTGCTGCTGCTATTCTGCGCAACGACGCCATTGATCTGTCCAGCGATGAAGATCTTGCAGATGACGCTCTTGAGCAACTGATTAAGAGCAAGGAAGAAGCAGAAATCTTCAATGATTTGCCTCTCTTTGACGTGGCAATCATCCACAACTTCATTGATGAGTGGTTTGAAACCCCCAATCTCAGCTTTGAAGATCTGCAACTTCCAATTGGCCTCAGTGTCGCCTTCACTGGCGCCATTGCTTCTGAGCTAGCTCTAGCTCAGCGCATCATTAAACTGAAGCAAAAGATCGACTATGAGAAAGCTCAGTTCAAGAAGCACATGGCCAAGCTCAGCGTGCAAGATGTGAAAAACTTCAAGATTATGTTGCACGAGCTCAAGGAAGCCTTTCTCAAGAAGCGTGAAGAAGCTAAAGGTTCTCGTGAGCGCATGAAGAGCCTGGCTGACAAGTGTGTGCAAGCCTACAATGAGGCTGAGAAGCGCAAGGCTCTTGGTCATCCTGGCATCGACCCAAGAATGGCTGCAAAGAAGAAGAAGCCATAAACAGACCAATCTGCACCTTCAAGGCAGGAAGAACCTTGCATAGTCTTCCCAAGCAGCATGACTGGCTCGAAGCCAAAGGTCAGGTCAACCGCTTCAGAACTGAAGAAGACGAGGACTGCCGAGGATGAAGCCAGAAAAAGAAAAAATCCTGAAGCTTCTAATGTCGCTCCCTCTAAGAAGAAGCGCAAAACCAAGAAGGATCGGGCTGCTACCACAGAGCCCTTAGTTGTTGAACCTATCTCAATGGTTCACCCTGCATCTGAACACCACGAGCACCAACTGATTGTTCATGAGCCTGCTTTCACAGAGGCTCATGAAGCTGAAGACATTCCAGCAGTTGATCCCACGGCTGCTGAAGACATTGGTCACCATGACAATGTTGAAGATGATGTAGTTCTTCCTCAGATCGAGCACAACTTGGTATCATCACCTGTTCTCACGAACAGCGAACTCATCAGCATTGGTCATCCTCTGACGCCAATTGCTCAGGATGCATCATGGGCTGATCACCCACAACAACAAGACACCCCGAGTACTCCCCAACAACAAGTCACACCACCCGTGCAAGAAGAAGATGATGACTCTGAGGCCCAGCCAACTCCAGCTCCAAAGGCGTCGCCAGCGCTACGCAGGCTTCGCAAAGGACCAAGGCCTCAAGTCCCTCTTTTGAGCATTCCAGAAGGAGAAGTGCACCACCAATTTGTTGCACGTCAAGTGTTTCCAGATGCCACTCCTACTGTGATTGTCTCTGAATTCGAAGCCAAAATGGCTGAAGATGTTCCGGCTGCATCAGCCGATGAAGAAGAAGCCCCAAGAGTTGCTACACCCCCGTCTCACCAAGATGTTGTTCTCGAGGAGAACGTGACTGACCCTCCAGCTTCTAAAGTGGAGGTTGAGAATCTTGAGGCTGCCACCACCAACACAAATGAAGCCAATGACGTAGTCATGGCTGAAGCAAATGTGGAGCCTGCACCAACCAATGTGCCAGAAGCCAATGAAGCCAATGATGCACCTGCAACAGATGTGCAGCCTGACGCCTCTGTTGATGCCACTGCTCCTGTTCCGCCACCAAGGCCACACACTATCGAGCAAGCATTCAACTATGGCCAACTTATCACTGTCAAATGGCCTTTTCTGACTCCTCCGCCTGCTGCTGGTCCTCAGTTTGACTATCACGTTGAGCACGGGCCTCGGGTTCAGAAGCCAATGCCAAGGTTGCCCAGGTTTCCAGGTACTGCATCTGCACCCGGATCTTTCAATATCAATGGTTTCAAAGCACACAACACCTTCTTCAATAGCGCCAAGAACCCCTACTCAAAGGCAAGAATATCTTCTGATCGGTTCTGGAGCTATCAGCAGCGCAGTTATTACTCATGCATTTTGTACAATCAAGGTCGCATTTTCCCACATATGCGCCTTGACACTGAAGCCATAACTGGTCTGCCTTGTTTGGAAGAAGCTCTGGATTGCTTCAGAGAGTCTGGATTGTTGCCGTTCGTCACTGACAAGGAGCAGTGGAACAAAGAATTGCTGCTCCAATTCTCTGCCACTCTTCATATTTGTGGCTACAACAGAGATCCGAAGACTTGGGGTCCTTGAGTGGATGACAGGCAATGTTCATCACGAAGCCAAAGCCTTTGATATCATTGAGCTCACTAGTCTGCCCACTCCAGGAGATCTTTATGAACCTGGTTGTCAACTTCACAGTGCAGCTATGGAGAGCATTTTTCACAAGCCTGAACCAAACATGAGTCAAATGCTTAGCATGATGAAGCCTTTGCCTCCAAATGCTGAATATCCTAAGGAGTTCTTTGTTGAAGACCTTGAGTATCTGCCACACACTATCTATCACATCATAAGGCGAACTCTCTGGCCCATCAAAGGACATTCTCCACATGCAAAGTTGGAAGGTGCAATGAAGACTTTGGTCTTCCATATTCTTCATGGAAAATGCTTTAATGCACAAGACTTCTTCATCCGCCAACTTGCTGCATCCAGATCTGATCTCTTTGGCTTGAAGTTTTACGCTCCACGGATTATGCCGCTGATCAAACTACACTCAGCTGTCACCTATCAGCCCTCTGCTCGCAATCATCGGATCTTTCTGCCTGACGTCGATATGTCAGTTGAAGCCATCTATCCAGAGCCTGCCAAGGAGCCCCTTAGTCTTCAGAATGCTGATAAGCAAAGTTTCTCTCAACACATTGAAGGCGACCCAGCAGTCGCTCGTGTTTATCCTCTGGTTGGTACTACCCGTGCACCTCATCGTTCCCTCACTGAAGCCACTGAAAGCACCATTGCACAACGGCCCAAGAAGCGATCCCGTGTTCTCAATGACCGAGAGCTTCTGGTTGCCCTTCATCAGAAATAGGATAAGCATCATGACTGGCTGAAGCGCCAAATGCAAAGTCTCTTGGTGGACGTAAACATGATTCGCAACCTTGCCACCAAGAATGCCTTTGTTACCCATGAAACCTGTCGGCGAACATTGAAAGGGATGACGCTTATGTGTTCTGAAGATGATCTTCAAGAGGATGGTTTCTCTGAACGCTTCAAGTTTGACTCAACACCTCCAAGAAGGACTGTGCTGCGACGAACTCCGTCTCTTGAAGACTCTAAGTTCTCCTCCTCTGCTGCAATAGTGAATGGACGTGTCATCGATGATGAAGACGATGCTACTTCACCACCTTCAACGCGAATCAACACTGCACCGAGTTCGTCTGCACCGCCAACCAATTCCGACGACCCTGCTGCTTCACCAACTCCTCATGGGAACGAGTAGGTGCTCTATGTCTTCAAACCTTTTTGGTCCTTACTGACAAAAGGGGGAGAAGCATATGAGTTTGATAGTCTTCAAGCGGGTCCATATGGGCGGTGGTTTTATATTTTGCCTAGTGTTTACAACTCTCATGTTTTGATACATTTGGTTCTTTGAGTTGTAACACTCAAACTCGATGGTCGTCTGCTACTTATTTGCTTTTCTGTGATGCGATGATAAATTCCGCATGTGCGACGATAAATTCCGCACTTAGATCATTTTGCAGACGTCCATTTTTCATTATGCATGTCATTATCTTCACATACTTTTCATGCATGATAAATTGTCATCATAAGTTGAAGAGGATCTCCACAAGTACAACCTGCCATGTGCATTTGCATACCAAAAGCAAATTACTTATATGCACATCTTCAGGGGGAGCCTTTGCCACTTATGAAGACAATAACCTATCCTTTACAATTTCACATATTTTATTCCCCGTTGAAAACTTCAACTAGTTTGTCATCAATCACCAAAAAGGGGGAGATTGTAAGTGCATCTAGTGCCACCCCTAGTTGGTTTTGGAGTATTGACGACAAACCTAGTTGAGGGACTAATGTGTTTGTGAGAATTGCAGGATAACACAGGTAGAAGTCCCTCATTGATTCGGTTTTCCTACCAGAGATGACACCTAAAAATGTATGAAGACATTGAAGTTAGAGGTGGTATGTGAAGACATTCACATTGAAGACTATGATAAGAGAAGACATCGCGTGAAGACTATGGAGCGCGAAGACTTAGCAGTTTCATCGTTCTGTGTTTTTCTTTGTTGAGTCATAGGAACCACCATACTGTTAAGTGGGGTCCAAGAGAACCATTCAAAATGACTGAAGTGATGCTTAACCAAAATCCTATGTCTTCAAGTGAAGACTATGAGAGCAAATCTTGTCCAGAGTTGGATAAGTCAGCTTTGCTTGTAGTCCAAGTAAAGTTGCCGTGTGTGTTTGAAATCTGACCGTTGGAACACGTGTCAGTTCCTTAGTGACCCAAGGTCATTTCGGACAAATCAGGTCAGGTTGCCTAGTGGCTATAAATAACCCACCCCCTACAACCATAAACGGTTGGCTGCTCAGAGTTAGAGTACGACTTTTGTCGTTTGAGAGCAACCCACCTCGAAGCCTTTGAGAGAGAATTCCTTGCGAGGATAAAGCCCTAAACACCCAGAGCCAAAGAGTGTTAGGCATCACTTAAGTCTTCCTGTCTGTGTGATCTGAAGACTTATTACACTTGGGGACTGAATCCTCCAGCCGGTTAGGCATCGCGTTCTGAGCATCCAAGAGTCATTGTGGATCGCCGGTGAACGAAGTCTGTGAAGGTTTGGAAGTGTACCTTGAAGACTTACTAGAGTGATTGGGCGAGGACTAGGTGTCCTTAGCTCAAGGGGAATAAGGTGAAGACGAGGTCTTCTGAGTTGAATCTCAGCCTCCCTAACCAGACATACAGTTGTCACAGCAACTGGAACTGGTCCAACAAATCATTGTCTTCAACGAGTCACTGGTTTCATCCTTCCCTTCCCTTTACTTATTGTCGGTCCTTGTGAAGTCATTGTATGATTGCATTATCTTTTGTCTTCACTGAGTGACTGCTTGTTCTGATTGGCTTCACAATATCTTCCTACCTGATCTTTACTGCCTAGCTGCTATTAGTCATTGTGCTTTCACTTCATTGAATACTTGACTATGGTTTGCCTAGTGTAGTCTACCTTCCGCTGCATGGTAATAGGTTTATTTCTATCGTTTGTCTTCGAAACTTCCATGTTTTGAAGACTTTCATAAAAATCGCCTATTCACCCCCCCCTCTAGTCGATCACTAGCACTTTCACAAATCCTAATCTCGATCTATGCCAACTCAACAAACACCATCGGAGACACTTGTAGAGCATCTTTATAATCACATGGTTATGTTGTGACGTTGGAGAGCACACAAGGTGTTCCTCCGGTATTCGGGAGTTGCATAATCTCATAGTTAGAGGAACATGTATATGTCATGAAGAAAGCAATAGCAATAAAACTAAACGATCATTATGCTAAGCTAACGGATGGGTCTTGTCCATCACATCATTCTCTAATGATTTGATCCCGTTCATCAAATGACAACACATGTCTATGGTCAGGAAACTTAACCATCTTTGATTAACGAGCTAGTCTAGTAGAGGCATACTAGGGACAGTCTGTTTGTCTATGTATTCACACATGTACTAAGTTTCCGGTTAATACAATTCTAGCATGAATAATAAACATTTATCATGATATAAGGAAATATAAATAGCAACTTTATTATTGCCTCTAGGGCATATTTCCTTCAGAAAGTCTACTCAAAACAGAAGGTGAATCAAGTGCAGAGTGTGATGGCAGTTCCTCACCTCCCCTCGTTCTAGAGGGAATGATCTTGGTGTTTGTATCCTTTAGATTCTTAATAGTGATAAATAGATAATAATCCCAAGCGACTCAACAAATATAGCTATGCTCCCCGGCAACTGCGCCACAAAAAGGTCTTGATAACCCACAAGTATAGGGGATCGCGACAGTTTTCGAGGGTAGAGTATTCAACCCAAATTTGTAGATTCGACACAAGGGGAGCCAAAGAATATTTGCAAGTATTAGCAGCTGAGTTGTCAATTCAACCACACTTGGAGATTAATTATCTGCAGCAAAGTGATCAATAGCAAAGTAGTATGATAGTTTTGATAATATTGGTAACATCAATAGTAACGGTAACAGTGATATCAATGATTTTGTAGCAAGTGTAACAGTAACAACAGTTGTAATGACTTAGCAAAATCAACATGTGGAAAATTCATGGGCATTGGATCGGTGAATTCGTTGGATGATATTTATCATATAACAGTCATAACCTAGGGCGATACAACACTAGCTCCAGTTCATAAATATAATGTAGGCATGTATTCCGTAAATAGTCATACATGCGTATGGAAAGAACTTGCATGACATCTTTTGTCCTACCCTCCCGTGGCAGCGGGGTCCATAAGGAAACTAAGGGATATTAAGGCCTCCTTTTAATAGAGAACCGAAACAAAGCATTAGCACATAGTGAATACATGAACTCCTCAAATTACGGTCATCACTTGAAAGTATCCCCAATACTGTAACTCCGGGGTTTACGGATCATAACACGTAATAGGTGACTATAACTTGCAAGATTGGATCTAGAACATAGATATAATGGTGATAACATAAACGGTTCTGATCTAAAATAATGACACCCGGGCCTAAAGTGACAAGCATTAAGCATGGCAAAGTCATAGCAACATCAATCTACAACATAATGGATACTAGGGATCAAGCCCTAACAAAACTAACTCGACTACATGATGAATCTCATCTAACTCCTCACCAACCAGCGAGCCTACGAAGGAATTACTCACTCCCGGTGGGGAGCATCATGGAATTGGTGATGGAGAAGAGTTGGTGATGATGAAGATCAAAGATCCCCTCTTCGGAGCCCCGAGCGGACTCCAGATCTAGCCTCCCGATGAAGAACAGCAGGTGGTGGTGGCTCTGTCTCGTGCAACGCAATAATTCTTTCTTCCTGATTTTTTCTCCGAAAATAGGATTTTATAGCGTCAGAGATAGGGTCAGCGGGGCCACCAGGTGGGCATAACCCACCTAGGCGTGTTAGAGGGGGGCGCCCTAGTGGGTTGTGCTCCCCTAGGGACCCCCATCCGGTGGTTCTTGGCTCCAGTAATCTTCTTTTATTGTATAAAAATTCTCCGAAAAGTTTTGTTCCATTCCGAGAATTTTTATTTCTGCACAAAAACAACACCATGGTAGTTCTGCTGAAAATAGCGTCAATCCGGGTTAGTTTTATTCAAATCATGCAAATTAGAGGAAAAACATTAGGAAAATTAGATACGACGGAGACGTATCAACTCCCCGAAGCTTAAACCTTTGCTTGTCCTCAAGCAATTCAGTTGATAAACTGAAAGTGAAAAAAAAACTTTTACGAACTCTTTTGCTCTTGTTTACATAAATAAGCTTAAGTAGCACCCAGGTTTCAACAAAGATTATAACTAACCATGTAAAATTATTAAGTCAACAATACCAAATAAATACCATTAGCATCATCACTTAATATTTTTTAGCTTTTTCATACCATATACTCACTCTGTGAATAAATCTATACCTACTATTAAAGGGAATAGGTATTCTTGGTTTGTTTTCGCTTTGTTTCGTCGTGTTTTAACTATTTTACGTATGCTACTTTTTATTTGGAAACCGAGACATCTTTTTTTTGTTGAGGGAAATTGGAAACCGAGACGTTCTACTTGTAAAAGAAAGGAAAAACTAAGGGAAGCAGCCGGCTGTCCCATATCTCTATATTTTATATGTCTGAAGCGTGCTAGGCCAAGTCTTGCCTGCGTTGGCTGGCTGAGCTGCTGCTGGCTCACGCTCCAGCCTAGAACGAGGCAAAAAGAATTGGTGCTCGAGCGGGAGTTGAACTCGCAACACAGCACAAATACACAAATCTTTTTCACATGTTCCACTGTACTAATGGATGGTAGAGCCTGCCTAAAAAACATGAGCCAAGTCAAAATAGGCTTGCTTCAAAAAGTTGATCGACGGATATGCTACCCCATTAAATAGTACCATGATAACCCACAAGTATAGGGGGTCACAACAGTTTTCGAGGGTAGAGTATTCAACCCAAATTTATTGATTCGACAAAAGGGGAGCCAAAGAATATTCTCAAGTATTAACAGTTCAGTTGTTAATTCAACCGCACCTGAAAGACTTAATATCTGCATGAAAGTATTTAGTAGCAAAGTAATATGGAAGTAACGGTAACGGTGGCAAAGGTAATAGTAATAGTAATAGTTTTTGTAGTGATTGTAACAGTGGCAACAGAAAAGTAACTAAGCAAAGATGAATATGTGAAAAACTCATAGGCAATGGATTAGGATGGATAATTATGTCGGATGCGATTCCTCATGTAACAGTTATAACATAGGGTGACATAGAACTAGCTCTAGTTCATCAATGTAATGTAGGCATGTATTCCGAATATAGTCATGCGTGCTTATGGAAAAGAACTTGCATGACATCTTTTGTCCTACCCTCCCGTAGCAGCGGGGTCCTATCGGAAACTAAGGGATATTAAGGCCTCCTTTTAATAGAGTACCGGAACAAAGCATTAACACTTAGTGAATACATGAACTCCTCAAACTATAGTCATCACTGGTAATTGTCCCGATTATTGTCACTTCGAGGTTAACGGATCATAACACATAGTAGGTGACTATTGACTTGCAAAATAGGATCAAGAACTCACATATATTCATGGAAACATAATAGGATCAGATTTGTAATCATGGCACTCGGGCCCTAGTGACAAGCATTAAGCATAGCAAAGTCATAGCAACATCAATCTCAGAACATAATGGATACCAGGGATCAAACCCTAACAAAACTAACTCGATTACATGATAAATCTCATCCAACCCATCACCGTCCAGCAAGACTATGATGGAATTACTCATGCACGGTGGTGAGCATCATGAAATTGGTGATGGAGGAAGGTTGATTATGATGATGGCGACGGATTCCCCTCTCCGGAGCCCCGAACGGATTCCAGATCAGTCCTCCCGAGAGAGATTAGGACTTGGCGGCGACTCCGTATCGTAAAACGCAATGAATCCTTCTCTCTGATTTTTTTTCTCCCGAACGTGAATATGTAGAGTTGGAGTTGAGGTCGGTGGAGCATCAAGGGGCCCACAAGATAGGGGGCGCCCCCTAGGGGGGTGGGCGCGCCCCCCACCCTCGTGGACAGGGTGTGGCCCCCCTGGTGTTGATTCTTTCGCCAATATTTTTTATATATTCCAAAAATATTCTCCATGAAGTTTCAGGTCATTCTGAGAACTTTTGTTTCTACACAAAAAATAACACCATGGCAATTCTGCTGAAAACAACGTCAGTCCGGGTTAGTTCCATTCAAATCATGCAAGTTAGAGTCCAAAACAAGGTCAAAAGTGTTTGGAAAAGTAGATACGATGGAGACGTATCAACTCCCCCAAGCTTAAACCTTTGCTTGCCCTCAAGCAATTCAGTTGACAAACTGAAAGTGATAAAGAAAAACTTTTACAAACTCTGTTTGATCTTGTTGTTGTAAATATGTAAAGCCAACATTCAAGTTTTCAGCAAAGATTATGAACTAACAATATTCACAATAACATTTAGGTCTCATGTTTACTCATATCAATGGCATAATCAACTAGCGAGCAATAATAGTAAATCTTGGATGACAACACTTTCTCAAAACAATCATAATATGATATAACAAGATGGTATCTCGCTAGCCCTTTCTGAGACCGCAAAACATAAATGCAGAGCACCTCTGAAGATCAAGGACTGACTAAACATTGTAATTCATGGTAAAAGAGATCCAGTCACAGTCATACTCAATGTAAACTAATAATAATGCATACAAATGACAGCGGTGCTCTCCAACTGGTTCTTTTTAATAAGAGGGTGATGACTCAACATAAAAGTAAATAGATAGGCCCTTCGCAGAGGGAAGCAGGGATTTGTAGAGGTGCCAGAGCTCGATTTTGAAATAGAGATAAATAATATTTTGAGTGGTATACTTTTATTGTCAACATAACAATGAGATCTGGATATCTTCCATGCTACACACATTATATGCGGTTACCAAATAGAATTGTAAAGTTTATACCCCCCCTACCACCAACAAACATCAATTCATGACTTGTCCGAAACAACGGGTGCCTCCAACTAACAACAATCCTGGGGGAGTTTTGTTTGCAATTATTTTAATTTAAGCATGGGACTGGGCATCCCGGTTACCAGCCATTTTCTCGTGAGTGAGGAGCGGAGTCCACTCCTCTTGAGAATAACCCGCCTAGCATGGAAGATATAGACATCCCTAGTTGATACATGAGCTATTCGAGCATACAAAATAGAATTTCATTTGAAGGTTTAGAGTTTGGCACATACAAATTTACTTGGAACGGCAGGTAGATACCGCATATAGGAAGGTATGGTGGACTCATATGGAATAACTTTTGGGGTTCATGGAAGTGGATGCACAAGCAGTATTCCCGCTTAGTACAAGTGAAGGCTAGAAAGAGATTGGGAAGTGACCAGCTAGAGAGTGACAACAGTCATGAACATGTATTAAAATTAGTCAACACTGAGTGCAAGCATGAGTAGGATATAATTCACCATGAACATAAATATCATGGAGGCTATGTTGATTTTGTTTCAACTACATGTGTGAACATGTGCCAAGTCAAGCCACTCGAATCATTCAAAGGAGGATACCACTCTATCATACCACATCACAACCATTTTAATAGCATGTTGGCCTGCAGGGTAAACCATTATAAACTCCTAGATAATTAAGCATGGCATGAGCAACTATAATCTCTAATTGTCATTGCAAACATGTTTCATTCATAATAGGCTGAATCAGGAACGATGAACTAATCATATTTACAAAAACAAGATAGGTCAAGTTCATACCAGCTTTTCTCATCTCAATCAGTCCATCATATATCATCATTATTTCCTTTCACTTACACGACCGAACGGTGTGGATAATATTAATAGTGCACGTGCATTGGACTAAGCTGGAATCTGCAAGCATTTAATACACAGGAGAAGACAAGGTAATATGGGCTCTTGGTTAGATCAGCAATAATGCATATGAGAGCCACTCAACATTTTCATCATGGTCTTCTCCTCTCGACCCCCAAAGAAAAGAAAAGAAACAAAACTATTTACACGGGAAAGCTCCCAACAAGAAAATGAAGAACAAGAAATCTTTTTGGGTTTTCTTTTAACTACTACTACATGCATGGAAAGTAAACTAGATAAAAGCTACAACTATTTTTTTGGTTTTTCTTAAGGTTTTTCAAACACACAAGAAGAATGCTGGAAAAGAAAATTAAACTAGCATGGATATTACAATGAAAAAGTATGAGCACCGACAACTGGCATGAGTGTGTGAACATGAATGTAATGTCGGTGAGAAATACGTACTCCCGCAAGCTTAGGCTTTTGACCTAAGTTGTTCTAGGGCCATGGCTCAAAGCTGCCCTCTCTGGTGTATGGAGGAGTGTCCTCTGGGTGCCACTGGTTGGCAATCTCCTCCGGATCCCACTGATAAACCGACTGCCGATAAGGATCAAGGGGTGTCTCCGGCTCAGGCTCTGGAGCTGATGTCAGGCTCCGGTAGGCATGAATGGCCTTCGGCAAAACGAGGTACATGCCTGAAAATATGTTAAACAATGAGGGCGCAGGCAAGGTAATAATCTCATAGTAGTTTTTATCAAAAATCAATCTATACTTAAGCACCTTCTTCTTATCCTTAACAATATAAATCATGTGCTACCATACTCTTATAATCTAGAAAAATAGGAGACATCAACTTTTCCTCTTTCTCATAATGTCCAATAGGTATGTTAAAGTGTGCAGCAAGGCGCTAAGCAAAGATGCCTCCGAAGATGGGACCCTTTGTGCGGTTCAGATTTAACCGTTTAGTAACAATAGCGCCTAAACTCAAAGTGGTATCATGAAACAAAGCATGGCGCAAAATAACAATATCAGGGGCACTAAGGTTTCCACTGTTCCCACGACCAATTAAGCATCTACTAGCAAATATTGCAAAGTAACGTAGAACAGGAAAATGGATGCTAGTAATTCTTGCATCGGAAACTTTCCTCGTTTCCCCTACAACAATCATATCAATAAATCCCTCCACATCATTACGATGTGGTTCCTCTATGCTTCCCGCAAAGGGTATCTTACAAACCCAGCAAAAATGATATAGTGACATCTCCTTAACCTCATCATATAAGTGAAATTCCACCGAAGGTGGTGATTTCTGAGCATGAAAGTGAAAATTTTGCACGAAAATATTAGTGAGGAGGAGATACTATTTGCGCTGGTCGCGGAGGAAGTCGATGAGGCCTGCATTCTCAGCCAAATAATAAAAGTCTTCATAAATCCTGGCTGTTCTCAAGAACTCATCACAAGGCCATTCGCACGGCCGAACCTCCGCAATGCGAGGGAGATTATATTTGGGCTTCTTATTCTCTTCACTTTGCTTATCATTCGAGCTTCGGCTCGAAGAGCCCCTCAACAATCTCTTCATCATTTTCTTTCTCTGAAAAATTTCTAAAATTTTTAGTGACTCAAAATAAAAGTGAATCAAACTCAACAAGATTGATAGCAACTACTCCTACAAGTGCCTAGAGGCCATATCATGCATTAAAACTACTTTTGACCACATAAATTTGACATGCAAGCTCAAGAACAGGGTCACCTAAGCAGCAAAAATTTGCAATAAATAAAGCACTAGAACAAAAACTAATTGGACCATTGGAGGAGTCACATACCGAAGAACAATCCCCCAAAGCAGTTTTGTGAATGGAGCTTTGAGCTAGGAGATCGAAAATGGCAGCAAGATGAGCTAGAACTCGGGTTTGAGCTGGTGGAGGATTTTTTCTAGAGTAAGACGTGTGGGTTCAAGAATAAGTGGAGGGGCCCCATGTGGGGTCCACGAGGCAGGGGGCGCGCCCTAGAGGGGTTGGCGCGCCCTGGACCCTCGTGGCCAGGTGGTGTGCCCCCCTGGTGTGTTCTCAGTGCCAATAATTCTTAAATATTCTACAAAAAATCATCTAAAATTTTCAGTACATTTGGAGAACTTTTATTTTCAGGGTATTTTTTTATTGCAAGGATAATTCAGAAAACAAACAGAAAATACTATTTTTGCTTTATTCAATCTAAGTAACAGAAAGTAAAAAGAGGGTACATAGAGTTGTGCTTTCTAACTTCATCCATCTCGTGCTCATCAAAAGGAATCCACTAACAAGGTTGATCAAGTCTTGTTAACAAACTCTTCTCGAATAACATGAAACTGGAGAATTATTGAATAACACTAAGTTACCTCAACGGGGATATGCATGTCCCCGACAATAAGAATATCATATTTTTTCTTGACAGTAGGAAGAGGAAATTCAAAACCTCCAATAGTGATTGTTGGATTTTTTTTCCAATAGAATTGATACTATGGACTTGAGGTTGTTTCCTCGGAAAGTGTGCCGTATGCTCATTACTATTAACATGAAAAGTGACATTGCCTTTGTTGCAATCAATAACAACCCTTACAGTATTCAAAAAGGGTTTTCCAAGAATAATAGACATACTATCGTCCTCATGAATATCAAGAATAGCAAAGTCCGTTAAAATAGTAACATTTGCAACCAGAACAGGCACATCCTCACAAATACCGACAGGTATAGCAGTTGATTTTTTCAACCATTTGCAAAGATATTTCAGTAGGTGTCAACTTATTCAAATCAAGTCTATGATATAAAGAGAGAGGCATAACACTAACACCGGCTCCAAGATCACATAAAGCAGTTTTAACATAGTTTATTTTTAATGGAGCATGGTATAGTTGGTACTCCTAGATCTCCTAGTTTCTTTGGCATTCCACCCTTAAAAGTATAATTAGCAAGCATGGTGGAAATTTTAGCTTCCGGTATCTTTCTTTTATTTGTGACAATATCTTTCATATACTTAGCATAAGGATTCATTTTAAGCATATCAGTCAAACGCATATGCAAAAAGATGTTGGGTTTCGTAGTAATTTCAAAAATTTTCCTACGCGCACACAGGATCATGTGATGCATAGCAACGAGAGGAGAGTGTTGTCTACGTACCCAACGCAGACCGACTGCGGAAGCGATGACACGACGTAGAGGAAGTAGTCGTACGTCTTCACGATCCAACCGATCAAGCACCGAAACTACGGCACCTCCGAGTTCGAGCACACGTTCAGCTCGATGACGATCCCCGGATTCCGATCCAGCAAAGTGTCGGGGAAGAGTTTCGTCAGCACGACGGCGTGGTGACGATCTTGATGAACTACAGCAGCAGGGCTTCGCCTAAACTCCGCTACAGTATTATCGAGGTATATGGTGGTAGGGGGCACCGCACACGGCTAAGGAATCGATCACGTGGATCAACTTGTGTCAACTTGTGTGTTTAGAGGTGCCCCTGCCTCCGTATATAAAGGATGGAGGAGGAGGAGGCCGGCCAAGGCAAAGGTGCGGCCAGGATAGGGAGTCCTACTAGGACTCCAAGTCCTAGTAGGAGTCCACCAAGAGGGGAGGAAGGGAGAAGGAATAGGAGGAGAAGGAGAGGTGGCCGGCCCCCTTTTCCCTAGTCCAATTCGGACCAAAGGGGAGGGGGGGCGCAGCAGCCTTTTTCCTCTTCCCACTAAAGCCCATCAAGGCCCATTACTTCTCCCGTAACTACCCGGTACTCCGAAAAATACCCGAATCACTCGGAACCTTTCCGATGTCCGAATATAGTCGTCCAATATATCGATCTTTACGTCTCGACCATTTCGAGACTCCTCGTCATGTCCCCGATCTCATCCGGGACTCCGAACTCCTTCGGTACATCAAAATGCATAAACTCATAATATAACTGTCATCGTAACCTTAAGCGTGCGGACCCTACGGGTTCGAGAACAATGTAGACATGACCGAGACATGTCTCCGGTCAATAACCAATAGCGGGACATGGATGCCCATATTGGCTCCTACATATTCTACGAAGATCTTTATCGGTCAGACCGCATAACAACATACGTTGTTCCCTTTGTCATCGGTATGTTACTTGCCCGAGATTTGATCGTCGGTATCCAATACCTAGTTCAATCTCGTTACCGGCAAGTCTCTTTACTCGTTCCGTAATACATCATCTCACAACTAACATATTAGTTGCAGTGCTTGCAAGGCTTATGTGATGTGCATTACCGAGAGGGCCCAGAGATACCTCTCCGACAATCGGAGTGACAAATCCTAATCTCGAAATACGCCAACCCAACATCGACCATTGGAGACACCTGTAGTACTCCTTTATAATCACCCATTTACGCTGTGACGTTTGGTAGTACCCAAAGTGTTCCTCCGGTAAACGGGAGTTGCATAATCTCATAGTCATAGGAACATGTATAAGTCATGAAGAAAGCAATAGCAACATACTAAACGATCAGGTGCTAAGCTAATGGAATGGGTCATGTCAATCAGATCATTCAACTAATGATGTGACCTCGTTAATCAAATAACAACTCATTGTTCATGGTCAGGAAACATAACCATCTTTTGATTAACGAGCTAGTCAAGTAGAGGCATACTAGTGACACTCTGTTTGTCTATGTATTCACACATGTATTATGTTTCCGGTTAATACAATTCTAGCATGAATAATAAACATTTATCATGATATAAGGAAATAAATAATAACTTTATTATTGCCTCTAGGGCATATTTCCTTCAGTCTCCCACTTGCACTAGAGTCAATAATCTAGTTCACATCGCCATGTGATTTAACAGCAATAGTTCATATCACCATGTGATTAACACCCATAGTTCACATCGCTATGTAACCAACACCCAAAGGGTTTACTAGATTCAGTAATCTAGTTTACATCGCTTATGTGATTAACACCCAAAGAGTACTAAGGTGTGATCATGTTTTGCTCGTGAGAGAAGCTTAGTCAACGGGTCTGTCATATTCAGAGCCGTATGTATTTTGCAAATATCCTATGTCTACAATGCTTTGTGCGGAGCTACTCTAGCTAATTGCTCCCACTTTCAATATGTATCCAGATTGAGACTTAGAGTCATCTGGATCAGTGTAAAAGTTTGCACTGATGTAACTTTTACAACAAACTCTTTTATCACCTCCATAATCGAGAAACATCTCCTTAGTCCTTACTAAGGATATTCTTGACCAATGTCCAGTGATCTACTCCTAGATCACTATTGTACTCCCTTGCCAAATACAGAGCAAGGTATACAATAGGTCTGGTACATAGCATAGCATACTTTATAGAACCTATGACTGAGGCATAGGGAATGACTTTTCATTCTCTTTCTATTTTCTGCTGTGATCGGGATTTGAGTCTTACTCAATTTCATACCTTTGCAACACAGGCAAGAACTCTTTCTTTAACTGTTCCATTTTGAACTATTTCAAAATCTTGCCAAGGTATGTAGTCATTGAAAATCTTATCAAGTGTCTTGATCTATCTCAATAGATCTTAATTCTCAATATATAAGTAGCTTTTACTGAGGTCTTTTCTTGAAAAACTTTTATTCAAGTATCCCTTTATGCTATCCAGAAATTCTATATCATTTCCAATCAATAATATGTCATCCACATATAATATCAGAAATGCTACAGAGCTCC
Source organism: Triticum dicoccoides (assembly GCF_002162155.2). NCBI lineage: Eukaryota > Viridiplantae > Streptophyta > Magnoliopsida > Poales > Poaceae > Triticum > Triticum dicoccoides. The sequence continues at coordinate 449,219,752 of NC_041384.1, forward strand.
CACTCACTTTCTTGTAAATACAGGCTTCACTGTAAGTCTGTACAATAACTATATGCTTTGATCAACTTATCAAAGCGTATATTCCAACTCCGAGATTCTTGCACCAGTCCATAAATGGATCGCTGGAGCTTGCACACTTTGTTAGCTCCCTTTGGATCGACAAAACCTTCCGGTTGCATCATATACAACTCTTCTTCCAGAAATCCATTCAGGAATGCAGTTTTGACATCCATCTGCCAAATTTCATAATCATAAAATGCGGCAATTGCTAACATGATTCGGACAGACTTTTAAGCATCGATACGAGTAAGAAAATCTCATCGTATTCAACACCTTGAACTTTGTCAAAAACCTTTTTCGACAAGTCTAGCTTTGTAGATAGTAACACTACTATCAACGTCCGTCTTCCTCTTGAAGATCCATTTATTTTTAATGACTCACCGATCATCGGGCAAGTCAATCAAAGTCTACACTTTGTTCTCATACATGGATCATATCTCAGATTTCATGGCTTCTAGCCACTTTGCGGAATCTGTGCTCACCATCGCTTCTTCATAGTTCGTAGGTTCATCATGATCTAGTAGCATGACCTCCAGAACAGGATTACCGTACCACTCTGGTGCGGATCTTACTCTGGTTGATCTACGAAGTTCAGTAGTATCTTGATCTGAAGTTTCATGATCATTATCATTGGCTTCCTCACTGACTGGTGTAGATGTCACTGAAACAGTTTTCTGTGATGAACTACTTTCCAGTAAGGGAGCAGGTACAGTTACCTCGTCAAGTTCTACTTTCCTCCCACTCACTTCTTTCGAGAGAAACTCCTTCTCCAGAAAGTTTCCGAATTTAGCAACAAAAGTCTTGCCTTTCGGATCTGTGATAGAAGGTGTATCCAATAGTTTCCTTTGGATATCCTATGAAGACGCACTTCTCCGATTTGAGTTTGAGCTTATCAGGATGAAACTTTTTCATATAAGCATCGCAACCCCAAATTTAAGAAACGACAACTTTGGTTTCTTGCTAAACCACAGTTCATAAGGCGTCGTCTCAACGGATTTTGATGGTGCCCTATTTTAAAACGTGAATGCAGCTGTCTCTAATGCATAACCCCAAAACGATAGTGGTAAAGAGATATCATAGATCGCACCATATCAAATAAAGTGCGGTTACGACGTTCGGACACACCATAACGATGTGGTGTTCCAGGTGGCGTGAGCTGTGAAACTATTCCACATTGTTTTAATTGAAGACCAAACTCGTAACTCAAATATTTGTCTCCGCGATCAGATCGCAAAAACTTTATTTTCTTGTTACGATGATTTTTCCACTTCACTCTGAAATTCTTTGAACCTTTCAACTATTTCAGACTTATGTTTCATCAAGTAGATATACCCATATCTGCTCAAATCATCTTGTGAAGGTCAGAAAACAACGATGCTTGCCACGAGCAACAGCACTCATTGGATCGCATACACCGGTATGTATTATTTCCAACAAGTCAGTAACTCGTTCCATTGTTCCGAAGAACGGAGTTTTAGTCATCTTGCCCAAAAGGCACGGTTCGCAAGCATCAAATGATTCATAACCAAGTGATTCCGAAAATCCATCTTTATGGAGTTTCTTCATGCGCTTTACACCGATATGACCCAAACGGCAGTGCCACAAATAAGTTGCACTATCATTATTAACTTTGCATCTTTTGGCATCAATATTATGAATATGTGTATCACTACGATCGAGATCCAATGAACCATTTTCATTGGGTGTGTAACCATATAAGGTTTTATTCATGTAAATAGAACAACAGTTTATTCTCTTACTTAAATGAATAACCGTATTGCAATAAACATGATCAAATCATATTCATGCTCAACGCAAACACCAAATAACATTTATCTAGGTTCAACACTAATCCCGAAAGAATAGGGAGTGTGCGATGATGATCATATCAATCTTGAAACTACTTTCAACACACATCATCACTTCACCCTTAACTAGTTTCTGTTTATTCTGCAACTCCCGTTTCGAGTTACTACTCTTAGCAACTGAACCAGTACCAAATACCGAGGGGTTGCTATAAACACTAGTAAAGCACACATCAAACACCTGTATATCAAATATACCCTTTTTCACTTTGCCATCCTTCTTATCCACCAAATATTTAGGGTAGTTCCGCTTCCAGTGACCATTTCCTTTGCAGTGTAAGCACTCAGTTTCAGGCTTTGGTTCAGCTTTGGGCTTCTTCGTGGGAGTGACAACTTGCTTGTCAATCTACTTGAAGTTCCCCTTTCTTTCCCTTTGCCCTTTTCTTGAAACTAGTGATCTTGTCAACCATCAACACTTGATGCTCTTTCTTGATTTCTACCTTCGTTGATTTCAACATCACGAAGAGCTCGGGAATTATTTTCATCATCCCTTGCATACTATAGTTCATCACGAAGTTCTACTAACTTGGTGATGGTGACTAGAGAATTCTGTCAATCACTATCTTATCTGGAAGATTAACTCCCACTTGATTCAAGCGATTGAAGTACCCAGACAATCTGAGCACATGCTCACTAGTTGAGCGATTCTCCTCCATCTTTTAGCTATAGAACTTGTTGGAGACTTCATATCTCTCAACTCGGGTATTTGCTTGAAATATTAACTTCAATTCCTGGAACATCTCATATGGTCCATGACGTTCAAAACGTCTTTGAAGTCCCGATTCTAAGCCGTTAAGCATGGTGCACTAAACTATCAAGTAGTCATCATATTGAGCTAGCCAGATGTTCATAACTTCTGCATCTGCTCCTGCAATAGGTCTGTCACCTAGCGGTGCATTAAGGACATAATTCTTCTGTGCAGCAATGAGGATTTAACCTCAGATCACGGATCAAATCCGCAACATTGCTACTAACATTTTTCAACACAAATTTCTCTAGGAACATATCAAAATAAACACAGGGAAGCAACAACGCGAGCTATTGATCTACAACATGATTTGCAAAATACTACCAGGACTAAGTTCATGATAAATTTAAGTTCAATTTAATCATATTACTTAAGAACTCCCACTTAGATAGACATCCCTCTAATCCTCTAAGTGATCACGTGATCCAAATCAACTAAACCATATCCGATCATCACGTGAGATGGAGTAGTTTCATCGGTGAACATCATTATGTTGATCATATCTACTATATGATTCACGCTCGACCTTTCGGTCTCCGTGTTCCGAGGCCATATCTGCATATGCTAGGCTCGTCAAGTTTAACCTGAGTATTCTGCGTGCGCAACTGTTTTGCACCCGTTGTATTTGAACGTAGAGCCTATCACACCCGATCATCACGTGGTGTCTCAGCACGAAGAACTTTTGCAACGGTGCATACTCAGGGAGAACACTTCTTGATATTTTAGTGAGAGATCATCTTATAATGCTACCGTCAATCAAAGCAAGATAAGATGCATAAAAAGATAAACATCACATGCAATCAATATAAGTGATATGATATGGCCATCATCATCTTGTGCTTGTGATCTCCATCTCCGAAGCACCGTCATGATCACCATCGTCACCGGCGCGACACCTTGATCTCCATCGTAGCATCGTTGTCGTCTCGCCAATCTTATGCTTCCACGACTATCACTACCGTTTAGTAATAAAGTAAAGCATTACATCGCGATTGCATTGCATACAATAAAGCGACAACCATATGGCTCCTGCCAGTTGCCGATAACTTGGTTACAAAACATGATCATCTCATACAATAAAATTCAGCATCATGCCTTGACCATATCACATCACAACATGCCCTGCAAAAACAAGTTAGACGTCCTCTACTTTGTTGTTGCATGTTTTACGTGGCTGCTACGGGCTTAAGTAAGAACCAATCTCATCTACGCATCAAAACCACAACGATAGTTTGTCAAATAGACTCCGTTTTAACCTTCGCAAGGACCGGGCGTAGCCATACTTGGTTCAACTAAAGTTGGAGAGGCAGTCGCCCGCAAGCCATCTCTGTGCAAAGCACGTCGAGGGAACCGGTCTCGCGTAAGCGTACGCGTAAGGTTGGTCCGGGTCGTCTCGTCCAACAATACCGCTGAACCAAAATATGACATGCTGGTAGGCAGTATGACTTGTATCGTCCACAACTCACTTGTGTTCTACTCGTGCATATAACATCAACATCATTAACCTAGGCTCTGATACCACTGTTGGGTTTCGTAGTAATTTCAAAAATTTTCCTACGCGCACACAGGATCATGTGATGCATAGCAACGAGAGGAGAGTGTTGTCTACGTACCCAACGCAGACCGACTGCGGAAGCGATGACACGACGTAGAGGAAGTAGTCGTACGTCTTCACGATCCAACCGATCAAGCACCGAAACTACGGCACCTCCGAGTTCGAGCACACGTTCAGCTCGATGACGATCCCCGGATTCCGATCCAGCAAAGTGTCGGGGAAGAGTTTCGTCAGCACGACGGCGTGGTGACGATCTTGATGAACTACAGCAGCAGGGCTTCGCCTAAACTCCGCTACAGTATTATCAAGGTATATGGTGGTAGGGGGCACCGCACACGGCTAAGGAATCGATCACGTGGATCAACTTGTGTCAACTTGTGTGTTTAGAGGTGCCCCTGCCTCCGTATATAAAGGATGGAGGAGGAGGAGGCCGGCCAAGGCAAAGGTGCGGCCAGGATAGGGAGTCCTACTAGGACTCCAAGTCCTAGTAGGAGTCCACCAAGAGGGGAGGAAGGGAGAAGGAATAGGAGGAGAAGGAGAGGTGGCCGGCCCCCTTTTCCCTAGTCCAATTCGGACCAAAGGGGAGGGGGGGCGCAGCAGCCTTTTTCCTCTTCCCACTAAAGCCCATCAAGGCCCATTACTTCTCCCGTAACTACCCGGTACTCCGAAAAATACCCGAATCACTCGGAACCTTTCCGATGTCCGAATATAGTCGTCCAATATATCGATCTTTACGTCTCGACCATTTCGAGACTCCTCGTCATGTCCCCGATCTCATCCGGGACTCCGAACTCCTTCGGTACATCAAAACTCATAAACTCATAATATAACTGTCATCGAAACCTTAAGCGTGCGGACCCTACGGGTTCGAGAACAATGTAGACATGACCAAGACACGTTTCCGGTCAATAACCAATAGCGGGACCTGGATGCCCATATTGGCTCCTACATATTCTACGAAGATCTTTATCGGTCAGACCGCATAACAACATACGTTGTTCCCTTTGTCATCGGTATGTTACTTGCCCGAGATTCGATCGTCGGTATCCAATACCTAGTTCAATCTCGTTACCGGCAAGTCTCTTTACTCGTTCCGTAATACATCATCTCACAACTAACATATTAGTTGCAGTGCTTGCAAGGCTTATGTGATGTGCATTACCGAGAGGGCCCAGAGATACCTCTCCGACAATCGGAGTGACAAATCCTAATCTCGAAATACGCCAACCCAACATCGACCATTGGAGACACCTGTAGTACTCCTTTATAATCACCCATTTACGTTGTGATGTTTGGTAGTACCCAAAGTGTTCCTCCGGTAAACGGGAGTTGCATAATCTCATAGTCATAGGAACATGTATAAGTAATGAAGAAAGCAATAGCAACATACTAAACGATCAGGTGCTAAGCTAATGGAATGGGTCATGTCAATCAGATCATTCTACTAATGATGTGACCTCGTTAATCAAATAACAACTCATTGTTCATGGTTAGGAAACATAACCATCTTTGATTAACGAGCTAGTCAAGTAGAGGCATACTAGTGACACTATGTTTGTCTATGTATTCACACATGTATTATGTTTCCGGTTAATACAATTCTAGCATGAATAATAAACATTTATCATGATATAAGGAAATAAATAATAACTTTATTATTGCCTCTAGGGCATATTTCCTTCAAAAGATAGGTCTAATCATTTCAGCAAAGCGCTCAAAATCTTCATCATCCTTTTTCTTGGATGGTTTAGGAGGAAAAGGCATGGGTTTCTGAACTCATGGTTCTCTTTCTTTATCGTGCTTCCTAGCAACGAAGTCTCTCTTATCATAACGTTGATTCTTTGATTGTGGGTTATCAAGATCAACAGCAGGTTCAATCTCTACGACAGGTTCACTAGAAGCATGCAAAGTCCTATCATTTTTGTTTTTCTTCTTTTTAGAAGAACTAGCTGCATCAACATTAGTTCTCTGAGAATCTTGCTCAATTCTCTTAGGGTGGCCCTTAGGATACAAAGGTTCCTGAGTCATTTTACCCCCTCTAGTCATAACTCTAACAACATTATCATTTTTCTTATTATTTAATTCATTGAGCAAATCATTCTGAGCCTTAAGCACTTGTTCTACTTGAGTGGTAACCATAGAAGCATGTTTACTAATAAGTTTAAGTTCACCTTTAACTCTAGACATATAATCACTCAAGTGTTCAATCATATAAGCATTATGTTTCAATTGTCTACCAACATAAGCATTGAAGTCTTCTTGTTTAACAATAAAATTATCAAACTCATCCAAGCATTGGCTCGCAAACTTAGTAGATGGGATTTCACCCTTATCAAATCTATAGAGAGAATTTACCTTTACTACCTGTGTCGGGTTATCAAGACCATGTATCTGTTCAATAGGTGGTAAATTCTTAACATCTTCAGCTTTAATACCCTTTTCTTTCATAGATTTCTTTGCCTCTTGCATATCTTCAGGACTGAGAAATAGAATACCCCTTTTCTTTGGAGTTGGCTTAGGAATTGGTTCAGGAAGTGTCCAATCATTTTCATTACTCAACATATTATTCAATAGCAATTCAGCTTGACCAACAATTCTTTCCCTGAAAACACAACCAGCACAACTATCTAGGTGGTCTCTGGAACCATCGGTTAGTCCATTATAAAATATATCAAGTATTTCATTTTTCTTGAGAGGATGATCAGGCAAAACATTAAGTAATCGGATAAGCCTCCCCCAAGCTTGTGGGAGACTCTCTTCTTCAATTTGCACAAAATTATATATTTCCATTAAGGCAGCTTGTTTCTTATGATCAAGGAAATATTTAGCAGGGAAGTAATAAATCATATCCCGGGGACTATGCACACAACCAGGATCAAGAGAATTAAACCATATTTTAGCATCACCCTTTAATGAGAACGGAAATAACTTAAGGATAAAGTAATAGCGATTTTTCTCATCATTAGTGAACAGGGTGGCTACATCATTTAATTTAGTAAGATGTGCCACAACAGTTTCAGATTCATAGCCATAAAAAGGATCAGATTCAACCAAAGTAATTAACTCAGGGTCGACAGAGAAATCATAATCCTTATCGGAAATACAGATAGGTGAAGTAGCAAAAGCAGGGTCATATTTCATTCTAGCATTCAAAGATTTTTCTTTCAGCTTAGCTAACAGTTTCTTAAGATCATATCTATCATTGCAAGCTAAAAAGTCTCTAGTGGTTTCTTCATCCATAACATAACCCTCAGGCACAACATGCAATTCATATCTAGGGAGAAAATCTTCATCATCACTTTCATCAATATTATCAGTTTCAATAATTTTATTCTCTCTAACCCTAGCAAGTTGTTCATCAAGAAATTCACCTAATGGCACAGTATTATCAAGCATAGAAGTAGTTTCATCATAATTATCATGTAAAGCAGAAGTGACATCATCAATAACATGCGACATATCAGAATAAATAGCAGGTGTATGTGTCGTAAGTTTACTCAAAACAGAAGGTGAGTCAAGTGTAGAGCTAGATGGCAGTTCCTTACCTCCCCTCGTAGTTGAGGGGAAAATCTTGGTTCTTTCATCTTTCAAGTTCCTCATAGTGATAAACAGATATAAATCCCAAGTGACTCAAAGAATAGAGCTATGCTCCCCGGCAACGGCGCCAGAAAATAGTCTTGATAACCCACAAGTATAGGGGATCGCAACAATTTTCGAGGGTAGAGTATTCAACCCAAATTTATTGATTCGACACAAGGGGAGCCAAAGAATATTCTCAAGTATTAACAGTTGAGTTGTCAATTCAACCGCACCTGAAAGACTTAATATCTGCAGCAAAGTATTTAGTAGCAAAGTAATATGGAAGTAACGGTAATGGTGGCAAAGGTAATAGTAATAGTTTTTGTAGTGATTGTAACGGTGGCAACGGAAAAGTAACTAAGGAAAGATCAATATGTGAAAAGCTCATAGGCAATGGGTCAGTGATGGATAATTATGTTGGATGCGATTCCTCATGTAACAGTTATAACATAGGGTGAAACAGAACTAGCTCCAGTTCATCAATGTAATGTAGGCATCTATTCCGAATATAGTCATACATGCTTATGGAAAAGAACTTGCATGACATTTTTGTCCTACCCTCCCGTAGCAGCGGGGTCCTATCGGAAACTAAGGGATATTAAGGCCTCCTTTTAATAGAGTACCGGAACAAAGCATTAACACCTAGTGAATACATGAACTCCTCAAACTATAGTCATCACCGGTAATTGTCCCGACTATTGTCACTTCGGGGTTAACGGATCATAACACATAATAGGTGACTATTGACTTGCAAAATAGGATGAAGAACTCACATATATTCATGGAAACATAATAGGTTCAGATTTGAAATCATGGCACTCGGGCCCTAGTGACAAGCATTAAGCATAACAAAGTCATAGCAACATCAATCTCAGAACATAATGGATACTAGGGATCAAACCCTAACAAAACTAACTCGATTACATGATAAATATCATCCAACCCATCACCGTCCAGCAAGCCTATGATGGAATTACTCACGCACGGCGGTGAGCATCATGAAATTGGTGATGGAGGAAGGTTGATAATGATGATGGCGATAGATTCCCCTCTCCGGAGCCCCGAATGGACTCCAGATCAGCCCTCCCAAGAGAGATTAGGGCTTGGCGATGGCTCCATATCGTAAAACACGATGAATCCTTCTCTCTGATTTTTTTTCTCCCCGAACGTGAATATATAGAGTTGGAGTTGAGGTCGGTGGAGCATCAAGGGGCCCATGAGACAGGGGGTGCGCCCCAAGGGGGTGGGCGTGCCCCCACCCTCATGGACAGGGTGTGGGCCCCCTGGTGTTGATTCTTTCGCCAGTATTTTTATATATTCCAAAAATATTCTTCGTGAAGTTTCAGGTCATTCCGAGAACTTTTGTTTTCGCACAAAAATAACACCATGGCAATTCTGCTGAAAACAGTGTCAGTCCAGGTTAGTTCCGTTCAAATCATGCAAGTTAGATTCCAAAACAAGGTCGAAAGTGTTTGGAAAAAGTAGATACGATGGAGATGCATCATACCATCTCGCCATTTTATATAGAATTATACAGATTATTGTGTTGAAGACAAACAAGGCGCCTCAAGAATAAGAACTAAAAGGATGAAGTGTGTGTGTCTCATCCATCAAGTGCGCATAAAAATGAAGGAGAAATTAATACCTAGGAACTAGAGCAACTCCAACGGGGCGACCCATTTCGTCTGCTGGTGTCCGTTTGGGTCGGCGCGGGCACAAAAGGCGGCCCAACGCGCCGACCCAAACGGACGCGCGTTCACTTGGCGTCCGTATGCCGACCCATTCCCGGCCCATTTTGAGTCGGATTTGCGTCGGCGCGGACATGAGACGGACGCACGCGCGCCTACTCCTCTCCTCGGGCCCGCACGAAGGCATACACGGCGGCCGAGGACAAGCTTCTTTGCGAGTGTTGGCGAGACATTGGACAAGACCCCAAGATGGGCGCCGAACAAAAACATTCAACTTTTTGGATTCGTGTCCACTGGGAGTTTCATGAGCGCAATAAGTTTCCTCCTTACCAAATTATGAGCACGCGCGGGTGGGTGTTCATTTCGAAGTGATGAAGGGTGATCCAACAAGAGTGCAACAAGTTCTGTGCCACTATTGAGAGCGTCAAGGCCCACCTTGTGAGCGGCATCGGCATGCAAGACATGGTATGCTAGCAAGCCACCCTCGTTTGTGTCATCAAGTTTATGCTTGCGGGTTCATTTGCATACCATTTGCCAATATGCTTGCATGGAAATATTTGTAGGCATTCAAGGTCCAACACAACGACAAGTGCTTCAACCTCTCCCATTGCTTCAGGGTCATCAAAGACGAGGAGAAGTTCAAGGCGCAATATGCCGCCCTCAAGTCGCGTGGGGGGAAGAAAGCCATGGAGGAGGTTGGGGACGGCGAGCCGGCACAGCCACGGGGGAAGACCAACTCCAAGAATGAGGACAATCGGGACGCGGCATCGAACGCCTTGATCGCAAGCATGGAGGGCATGATGAACAAGAAGGACTCAATGGAGAAGGAGCGCCGGCGTTTCAAAGAGCAGCAAATGAACGCCTTCATGGAGATCCAAAGGAGGAGGCTTGAGATGAACGCGGAGAAGCAAGCCAAGATGCTTGAGATGGAGGCGGAGAAGCAAGCCAAGATGCTCGAGATCGAGGCCGCCAACGCCAAGACCAAGACCAAGGCGAAAGAAGTGGCTCTCGCGAGCATGATGACCGAGGTGGAGATCATGAAGGTGGATCTCAACACCGTGTCGCCAAGAAAGAGGCCGTGGTTCGAGAAGATGCAGGCCGACATGCTCAAGTTCACCGACGAGTGATCTCGTGGCCGCAAGCACCTTCCTTTTTTGTATGCCGGCTTGTGTGCTGGCATGACCACGGGTGGCGTGATCGAACTCAAGTCTCACCCCTTTTATGTGCTAGCATGTCTGCCGGCCGCTGGCGAGTGCGCCAGCATGAACTGTGTGCTGATATTTTTTGAAGCCGGCAATGTATGCCGGCGCTGGCATGGTGCCGGCATGAGACATGGCCGCAGCTCTTTTTAAAAAAAATGAGTGCGGACATGAAAATGGGTCGACGCGTTAGGCGCACTGCCGACCCAAATGTAAAACAGGGCGGACGCCGGACGAGCGGCCGATCCAAATGGACAAAAGACGGACAAATGCGCCGTCCGTTTGGGTCGGCCCGTTGAAATTGCTCTTAGATACCTAAAGAGGTGACCGTGCACGGCATAGATTCCTGCAAGACAAATAGCAATGACACAAGCGTTTGGACTAATAACACAATAGAATAATACTTGGTAAGAGGGCACGACACGAGAGTGGATTTGGAAGAGGTGAGAGGGACTAAAACACACTTAGCAAGATTTCTTTATGACTCAGTGTGAATTCTAAAAATTGCACCAACTTCCAAATAATGCCTTGGTATATAGGATTTGAAAATTAGGCCTTTTAAATAACAAAGCAGTTATATAAAAATCGTACCAAAAATACCATACGTGATGATTTTTAATGTATGATTTATATGCATTTATGGTAGCGTGCGTCTTGCTGCCATTGTTGGGTGGCACCGTTCGAATATTGTTATGCCACATTGCTACTACGGACATGTTAATTATTTTTCTAGTTGCAACGTATAGACATATGTGGTATTATAATACTATAGCGATCTAAATGGTATTATATTTGTCTATAGAGGGAGTGTATTTCTTTTGTGAAAGTTGAGATTATTTTTGATAAACTTAGTCAAGCTTTATAAAGTTTGATTCAGGTCAAGCTAATAAGAGCAGTAAATAAAAACAGAGGGACTTAAACAGTTAAACTTATTCCCCCTCTAAATAAATAGTCTTTACATTTTTTGTAAACAATGGCAATGCCGTCCCTCGAAAGAAAAAGATGCCGGCGTCATGCCAGCACTACCCTTTCCGTCCACGCAGCCTAGTACGTAGACACAAAAAGTTCAAGCGGCGGCAGTTAAGTCGCGAACTCGAGCCATATGACCCCGCTGTTGCCGCCGCTCGCCGTGGCTCCCGCCTGCGCGCGCACGCTGGCCGACCTCCTAGTCGCGCTCTCAGCCGCCCGCGCGCTTCCCAAGGGCCAGCAGCTCCATGGCCACCTTCTCAAGGGCGGCCATCTCCCCGCCGTCGCCTCCTCGCACGCGCTGCTCGCCCACCACCTCCTCACCTTCTACGCCCGCTGCTCGCTCCCCGAGCTTTCCCTCCGCGCCTTCCTCGACCTCCCCGCTGCCCCCTCCCCCGCCGCATGGTCCTCCCTCATATCCTCCTTCGCCCAGAACGGCCTCCCGGAGGCAGCCTTTGACGCCTTCCGCCGCATGCTCGCGGCCGGGGTCCCCGCCACCGACCGCTCCATCCCCCCCGCCGCCAAGGCCGTCGCAGCTGCCGCAGACTCCTCGCGCCCTCCGCTTGCCCCGCATGCTCTCCATGGCCTCGCCTCCAAGACGCCGTTCGCGGGCGACGTGTTCGTGGGGTCGGCGGTTCTTGACATGTATGCTAAGTGCGGGAACCTTGCGGACGCCCGCCGGGTGTTCGACGAAATGCCGGAGCGGAATGTGGTCTCGTGGTCTGCCCTCATTGGTGGCTACGCGGATGCTGGGATGCACCCTGCAGCACTCTGCATCTTCCGCTCGGCACTGGAGGAGGCTGTGCAGGTCAATGACTTCACAGTTTCGTGCATTGTCCGTGTGTGTGCTGCAGCCACACTCTTTGAGCTTGGGGCACAGGTGCATGCCCGGTCTATAAAGACAGCACTTGATGCATCACCGTTTGTGGGCAGCTCGCTTGTTTCTCTCTACTCCAAGTGTGGCCTTGTGGATTGTGCTTACCAGGTGTTTAGTGCAGCACCTGAGAGAAACCTTGGGATTTGGAACGCAGTGCTCATTGCATCTGCACAGCATGGCCATACTTCCACAGCATTTGAACGTTTCACAAAGATGCAGAATGCCGGGTTCCGTCCTAACTTCATTACCTTCCTGTGTTTACTCACAGCATGTAGCCACGCTGGTCTTGTCGATGAGGGGAAGCGATATTTTTCCCTCATGAAAGAATATAGAATTGAACTGCAGGTTGAACATTATGCTGCAATGGTTGACCTACTTGGTCGTGTAGGGCGTATAACTGAAGCACTGGACCTTATTGAGTCAATGCCCATGGAACCACCTGACTCTGTTTGGGGTGCACTCCTAATGGCATGTCGCATGTTCAAGGATGCAGACACTGCGGCAATTGCTGCAAAGAGACTGTTTGAGACAGGGTCTCGCAGCTCTGGTGCACACATGCTCTTGTCAAGCACGTATGCAGCTGCAGGAAGGCATGTCGATGCAGCACTTGCAAGGAAGGCAATGCGTGATGCAGGTATACGGAAAGAGACTGGTCTTAGCTGGCTTGAGGCTGCAGGAGAGGTGCATACCTTTGTTTCAAACTGCAGGAGACATCCAAGAAGCAGCGAAATTTATAATGTGCTGGAGAAAGTTGGTAAGAAAATGGCGGCAGCTGGTTATGTGGCAGACACTAGTGCAGTAGTTAAGGATGTGGACAGAGATGAGAAGTGCGCATCACTGGGGTATCACAGCGAAAGGCTAGCAATAGGGTTAGGGCTCTTGATTGTTCCGGAAGGTGTGCCAATCCGAGTTATGAAGAACTTAAGAGTGTGTGATGATTGTCACAATGCAGTTAAGTACCTCAGTAAGTGTACAGGAAGAGTTGTGGTTCTCAGGGATAACCGTCGATTCCACCGGTTTGAAGATGGGTTGTGCTCTTGTGGGGATTTCTGGTGATCTTAGATCTACACCATTCTCTTTCCTATTGTCCTTATTGGGCAGTTTGGCTCACATGGATTCATCGATTGGGTCTTTCACTTAAAGTACATTTCTTTGATAAATGGATCTATGTGAACTCAGAAGCTGATACGAGTCATAAAGTTTATTTTGGCATAATAGTGAGGTGATGGATTCAATTTTAGGGCTGCTTGGAAATTTTGCAATAAGTCTGGTCACTTAGGATGAAACAATTCTTGGATATGGAAGATTGCCACATAGTGCTGCTATTATTCAGGGTCAACATGACTCTGTGGCCTTCTTATTTACAGTATTCATACAATGTACCATGGATCCACTCGAACATAGCATTTTTTGTTGACTAGTTAGAGAAGAACTCATGATATTATCTTATGAGTTATGGCATCATACTGTGGTGCATATTGCTTTCACATGAGTGTAACCATAGCCCCTCACAGAGCGATCGAACATTTAGTTGCACTTGTTTATTCCATTTTATCCGGGAGAAGATCAAAATGGGCCACTAAACACACTATTGTGCATATCTCTCCACTGTTGTGAAATCGACCGCTTCATGCTTTGGCAGACCCATGTGTGCATGCCTTTTTCTTGGGCTTGTCTGATAATCTGCATTTAGTATGTACACTTTCATTCCAATGCCCTGCAAGTCCTAAAAGAGCTGCTTCTCCGGTTTCACCGAAACTGCAAAAGATTGATTTCTTTGGATTGGATGTTGTCACCTGTATCTGTATACTGAAACTGCTGGGCTTAGACATGCTCTTGTGAGACAGGTCCTTCAACAGGATATCCTTATGGTCAACCTCAGTTCAATGATTTGACGCCACTTCCTTCTGCACAGAAGAATGACTGAGGTATTTAACAAGCTACCCAATTTTTTTCTTTGGACTAGTTTGAGTGATCCAACGAAAGTGATGCAGCAATAGTTTGAGTGATCCAACGAAAGTGATGCAGCATGGTAGAGTATAATTTCTTTACGTTTTCATGATATGATCGTACCTAACACTGTGGAATGATATACTTTTTAAACTGAAAAACAGTAGGGGAAGAGGGTTTCAATTATTGTATGGCCAGTGTCACTATCTGTAATTCTTCTGTAAAGGAACTAGGTATCATATATATATTTATTAATCATGGGTAGTACGGGTTTTAATATCGAATCTTTTGGTTAGTTGGCATGATTTGATGGATGCATTTCGTTTGGAAAATGTCTTGCAGACTGATTGTGTACACAATCACTGGTGTTATTGGTCAGAGTAAAATTTTGGGCAGAAGACACTGTTCATTGCTGGTCCCAAATGATGATTGGTGAACCCCTCTCTTTTGAACCACACAAAGATATGGTGTGTTGCACGTTATTTGTCTTCCCTACTTGTTCGGGCTAGTGCCAGTTGGTATGAATAGAATGATAGAATTATCTTTGGGTCCTTAGTTGATCCTTGCAAGCTTCTCTATGCTTTGAAATACAGGATGAATGGTTGCCAGGTGGGTGAGAGATTTGGTAGGATTAGAGAGTGACAGGGGAGCTCATCTTCAACACGCATATCAAACTGCAGCCTGCAGGTTTCATGGGGAAGCCAGCAGTCTAGCATGTCCTACATATATATACAAAAGGTTTAAGTTGTGGGCTCTTGTAAGCAACACAAACAGAAGCATTTCCTGTCAAATATGAGTTCTCTAAGAGGGTTTGGAAATATCGCCAGAAGATGGAGAGAACTCAACGGTGCGAATTACTGGAAGGGGCTACTTGATCCTCTTGACGTCGACCTCCGGAAGAATATCATCAACTATGGTGAGCTCTCACAGGCAGCATACACTGGGCTCAACAGAGAGAGAAGGTCAAGGTACGCTGGGTCTTGCCTCTTCAGACGCAAGGACTTCCTCAGCAGGGTAGATGTATCAAACCCTAATCTATATGAGATTACGAAGTTTATATATGCAATGTGTACGGTGAGCTTGCCGGATGATTTCATGATAAAGCCGCTGTCAAAGGCCGCATGGAGCAAGCAATCAAATTGGATGGGGTTTGTTGCTGTGGCCACCGACGAGGGTAAGGAAGTGCTCGGGAGGCGGGATGTGGTGGTGGCATGGCGTGGGACAATACGGGTGCTAGAGTGGATGGATGACCTTGATATTTCCTTGGTGCCTGCTTCAGAAATAGTACGACCAGGCAGTGCCCATGACCCCCGTGTTCATGGAGGATGGTTGTCCGTCTACACGAGTACTGACCCAGGGTCTCGGTACAATAAACAGAGTGCACGATATCAGGTAATTCTTGTTATTCTTGATTCAGCATTAGTATATCACCAGAATCAGTATTATAGATTGCCTCATGTTCTGAAGCACAAACCTCTAAATTAGGATATAGTTGATCTTTGTGCGTGTTAAACCCCATGATCTAATCAGTGTATAGTTTGTAATGATGCATGTGCTTGAAGTTTCAGTTTTCTTCCATTTGAAGTGAAGCAAAAGAAAAGGAAACAAAAGACATGCATATTAGTCTGTCGGGAAAGCAAGTCTTGCTTCCTGTTTTACGCCAGCGAGTCGTTGGTGTTTCCGTGTTCAGCCTTACTGCACTACGGAAACATCATGATCGTTTTTAGGCGGGGAGTGATTCCCCTTATTATCCATCTAAAGTTTAGCTTGCATAAAGACAATCATGGCACAGCACAACGTGCACTTTAAGACAGTTTGGATTACTGGGGCCATGGTATTTATTTAATCAAGTAGATGTTGAATTGTGCCTCTTACTAGTCATGCATATTTGACGTGGCCTTCGGTCAAACTATTTAACAAGCTTGCATCAGGTGTTGGATGAAGTCGAAAGGCTGCAGGATCTGTACAAGCAAGAGGAGACCAGCATCACCATAACAGGTCACAGCCTTGGGGCCGCTCTTGCAACCATTAGTGCTACCGACATTGTCTCCAACGGCTACAACAAGACCTGCCCGGTCTCGGCCTTCGTGTTTGGTAGCCCCAGAGTGGGCAACTCCGACTTCCAGAAAGCATTTGACAGTGCAGAAGATCTGAGGTTGCTCCGTGTCCGGAACTCCCCTGACGTGGTCCCAAACTGGCCAAAGCTGGGA
This sequence comes from Triticum dicoccoides, assembly GCF_002162155.2. Taxonomy (NCBI): domain Eukaryota; kingdom Viridiplantae; phylum Streptophyta; class Magnoliopsida; order Poales; family Poaceae; genus Triticum; species Triticum dicoccoides. The sequence continues at coordinate 449,236,449 of NC_041384.1, forward strand.
TACAGCGACGCCGGCACGGAGCTCATGATCGATACAGGGGAATCACCCTACATCAAGAGCCCTGGGAACCCCTTAACATGGCATGATATGGAGTGTTACATGCATGGGGTTGCCGGGACGCAAGGGAGCAACGGAGGGTTTGAGTTGGAGGTTGATCGGGACATCGCGTTGGTGAATAAACACGAAGATGCACTGAAGGAGTATTCGATCCCACCGTCTTGGTGGGTGGTTCAGAACAAAGGTATGGTGAAAGGCAAGGATGGTCGGTGGCATCTGGCCGACCATGAGGATGATGATGACTGATCCTTTTACGTGATGCAATTCAGTGCGACAGCTGGGCAACAAGTTGCAACCAACGAGCTTTCCTTTAGAACATGGGAAATATTCTGCATGTCTTCTTTTAACTGTTTGAGAGTAAAGAAATGCATCCTGTTATGTTCCAACTCATATTTTTCAGTGAAGTTATTTGCTTTCGGGACCAGTGAGTTTAAAGAACTCTGTTCGATCTTGCTGTAATAAAGTCTTAAATTTGTTTAGCTGTGCCTGTGTGACATTTCCCTGCATGAACAACGTTAAGGAACTTGTGTGCTTTGTGCATTATTTGATTATTTCCTAATAACAAGTAACATGCACATAGTCGCATGTTAGGTGTATCAATTTTCCCGGTATCAAAGGTGTTTTACTCATTATCTGATAACCCACTAGATAATTGCACGTGCAATGCAATGAGGCCACAAATATTTTGTACATAATCACCGTGATTTATCTGTCGTTTTAGTATGAATGTATATGTCCGAAAATGGACTTAGCTGCTAATTAAATCAGTACTTATTGATTTACCAAAGTAAATTTGGTAAGCCAATAAGTGAGGTGATTTTCAAGTAAAACCGTTGGAAAAAATCGGCAAAACGGAAGGCGGTGTGGGGTGAGGAGGGATGACAAAAGGAATGAATGTTTTAGTAGAAATTAATGCACGGGGTCTTACTCACGGGACTTCTTTTTGCGAGGAGAAAGAGAATTTATTAATCAAGCGGCGGCCAAGTCTGCATTACAAAGATCAGGCACCTCGCCTGGTCCTGAGCGAAGCCACACGACAGTGCATTTCTTTATTCTACCAAAATTTGCTAAAAATGACTAACTGAGTTTTGTTCGCGCCTAACATGCTTGACTAAAAATTCCCTACCTTTCTGAAGGTGTGATCTAATTTCTTGCACCATCATTGTATGAGCTGATCTGTCATCATCAGTACTCGTAATCAATTTCACAACATCCAAACATGATGGGTTTTCGTCAAAAAGCTAACCTCATAAGTTAATTTCTTCAATACTAGAAATTCTTCAAAGAAAATAAATAATGTTTGCAAGGTAATTTCCCAACTTTGGATAAACCATTGGTATCAGACCCATGTTATGATGTCTCGTTCCTTGTATCAAATCTAAGAGACAGTAAAAATTGGACCATTTTCCTTATTGAAAGAAAACAACAGCCATGGCCAGCTCGTTCCATAGTTCCATAGTGTATCTCCAAAGAAAACACAAAACAAGAGCCACCCAACCCACTTGGAAACAGTTCAAAGTATTCCCTAAAAAACGGTTCAAAGTAGGAAAATAATGTAGGATACGCTGAGATTTGTTTCTTAATCACCCAGTAAATACGCCATTTATCTCTCCGGTCCACTTGGCTTCCCCGTACCCGGTCCCATATCTCTTGTGTTGCATTTCTTTCTCCACTTTTGTCGATTTAATATTGCCACCGATTGCATGCGACACGAACAGTCAGTTTGATAGGCCACCGTACCTTGTTCTCCAATCGCAGGCGCTAAGGAAGGTTATAAAATCAAAGGTGACGATGTGCCTCGCCTCAAGATATAGCTTATTGCTTCCATTTCATTCTATCTTTCTTGCTTGAGTGCGTCATAGATCCAAAACCACTTTTTCATCCTGCCTTTTGGACACTTTTTCATCTTGGCTTTTGGAAAAAGGCGTTTTTATTTTTATTCCAGAAGATGGCTTTTGGAAAAGTAGTTAATATTTTTTCTTAGACAATGAAAAGTTGTTCATTTTTAGGGCGAAAAGTTGTTATTTTGTTTGAGATGAGACCACAAAAGTTCTTAACTTGAAAAGGCAGGAGAAAGACCGAAAGGGGTTGTCCTAGATGGTAGGGAACGGAAGCCTATCATATTTAAATTAGCACAGCTAATATGCCTGTCATGCTTGAATCAAAAGAAATAATTATTTCGGTCATGCTTAGGTGACTTTTTTCGAGCCTCACCACCTCCTATTTAATTTGAGCACAGCTCCTCCTATGTTGAACTCATTATTTTATTATGAGAAAAGAACATCATGGCTGAGAAGTTGAACCTTGTACTCACTGCTTCTAAAGAAAATATCTGGTGGAAACCAGATTATACTGAGGACTTCATAGAAACCATGTTTACAAATGTATTAATTTTTTATAGTTACAAAGGTGACGTTATATTAACATGTAAAATTTAGAGAAATGATAATTTGGGAGGTTAGGAGGTCCCAGGGAACGCCCCCGCAATCATTTGGTCCAGATCATGCGGATGGCAAAAATAAATTAAAGATCACTGGCATTTTTTTGCGCTACAAGTTAATTTTTACTTTCGATCATGGCAAGTGTTACAGTTCAAAATTTAATGTTCAAACTAATATTCATTTGGCAGGCAAAAAATAATTATGCATGAATAAGGATGTTGCGCTTTTTATCACTGTTCCCTCATGAATTCTTTTGTATCTCTCAAATGAATTTCTCTTCTTTTGTGATGGATATTTTTTTTCTTTGAACTTGAAAATTTACATGCCTGTACAACGTCACCTTTTTAACATATTGTACTTTGTGCATTACACTCTTTTTTTGTTTGGCAAGTTCACATTTTTTGTACAATCGCTATTTGCAAGGTTTTTTTTGTTGCCGATATGTTTTTTTAGTTTTCTTCTTATTTATTAGGCATACATTTTGCAATTACACTTTTTACACTTCTTTCTTTCTACAAGTGCACTTGTTGTTTATGTGGTAGTTTAGTAAAATAATTGTTTCTTCTTAGTATTAATAAGGGCGTTGGTGAGTGTATGCAGAAACAAAGGAAAAAACGAAAAGAATGACTGCACTATATCTAAATCACATTCAACTGTGTTTTTTTCTTGAAAAAACAGCCACATATCTTATAGTCATCTCATAATGTTTTCTGATTTGACCTCTCTCTCTCTCTCATCTCTTTTCCTTGTCTTGTCACTCATTTATTTCTCCTCTTGATATCATCTCCATAGTGGCACTGCACCAAGACAGAAATCGCGATGATGTAGGCGACCCATGTTTGAGCCTAAGCCGTCATCGACGACACAAGCGAGCTAGGAATGAGCCAGAGCCAGAGATGATGCAGCCAATCGTGCCGTGGACGGTGGAGGCAAGGCTGCGGTTGGAGTTCGTGTGGGAGTGGCTACCCGACACTTGGAAGGTGCGTGAGAGGAGGAGTGGGCTTAGAATAATGTCCCAGAGACGGATGGTGAGGTGGTGCAACAACGATGCCGACCCACGGTGTAACACCCTGGATGTAATTTACCTTATCTGTACTCTAACTCTTGTCGTTTCCGCCACTAAGTTATTTTATTTTCCTCGGTGTCGGGTTTTTGTCTTCGTGTGTTGTTGTCTTTGTCATGCATCTCATATCATGTCATCATGTACATTGCATTTGGATACGTGTTCGTCTCATGCATCCGAGCATTTTCCCCGTTGTCCGTTTTGCATTCCGGCGCTCCTATCTCCTCCGGTGGTCCTTTCTATCTCTTTTCGTGTGTGGGGGTTAAACATTTCCGGATTGGACCAAGACTTGCCATGCGGCCTTGGTTTACTACCGGTAGACCGCCTGTCAAGTTTCGTGCCATTTGGACTTCGTTTGATACTCCAACGGTTAACCGAGGGACCAAGAAGGCCTCATTTGTGTTGCAGCCCAACACTCTTCCAATTTGATCCAAAACCCACAAAAAACCCTTCCATCATCTAGAGTGTTCGATCACGATCGCGTGGTCGAAAACCATGCTCAATTTGGAGCCTCCTAGCTCCTCCTACCTATAAAATGGTCTCTTCCCTAAAAATCCCAGATCCAAAACCACCCTAACCCTAAAATTTTGTCTCCTCCGCCGCCGGACGTGTCTGCTCCCGCCGGACATGCCCCGCGCCGCCGCACCCGGCCACTCAGGAACTGCCACATGGCCCCGCCGCCTCCCACCGCTCCGGCCTGGGAGGCCCAAGTCGGGCCCCCGCGAGCCCATCGTCCGCCGCCGCCGTTCCATGCCCGCACCGCCCGACTCCTCTCCCTCCGCCGCCATCGACTCTGGCGCCGGCCCGCTCCGCCACCACGCCGGCGAGCGCCGCCCCTCGCCGGACTTCGCCTCCTCGCCGCCCCCGATGCAGATCGCCACCCCGGCCTCTCCACCGACCCGAGCCGGCGCCGCTCCGCACCTCCGCCGGCCTCGTCGCGTCCGGCCACCGCCGGCGCCGCCCCCGACCCCCACCTGAGCTCCGGCCACCTCACCCCAGCTCCGGCCTTCTTCTCCGGCGACGTTGTTTGACTTCGGTGAACAGTGCAGCTACAGTGCCCGGATCCGATCCAGATCCAGATTCGAGACGGTTGACTTTTCATCCCCGAACCTAATTTTTTTACAAACTTTGGCATGCTATAACTCCGCATCTGTAGCTCCGATTTGTGCGTGTAGCATATCAAAATGTTCATCTCGACGAGTACATCATTTCATCTCATTGCATCATTTTCATTTAAGCTCATCTTGATGCCCGAAATGTTGTTGGAAGAGTGCTATCTGAGGAATTTGTCAGATCTGTTTCAGCAAATAGCTATTTGTCATTTTTGCCATGATTAATGTGTGCATGCTATGATCCTGAGCTCTACATGTGTTTTGTTATATGACATGCCATCTTTACAAGGGTGCTTACGATGTATTTTTGTGACATTTGTGGTGACTAGCACAAGCTTGCAAAGTAGCATAATCGGTAATGCTGATTTCAGGGACTTAGAATTTCACTAAGTCCTTGTCCTGATTTTGTTGTTATGCCATATGTTCCTGTTGTTCCCTAGTGATCCATGTCTCTTTTGAGGATGATCAGTAAGGATGTTTTGTTAACATTGTGGTGCTATATCTATCCATGTCTTTGTTTGCATTGATGGAGCACCCTAGCTTAAGTCAATCGAGCTCTACTTTTGCTATATCGTGAATCCTGGCAAATTGTTGACATGTTTAGCGATTTTGCCGAGGATGTTGCTATTGATCCGTGCATGCTATATTCTTGTTCTTGCCATGTCTTCTTGATGGGTGTATGCTTAATTTGTCATGCCATACTCTGTAGTGAGTGCATCGAGCTCGTAAACATGCCTATTCGTTAACTGATTTGCATGCTCCAGTTTTTCACTAAGTCTGAAATCTGTTTATGTTTTTGCCATGTTCACATGCTTGAAATTGTATTTTCTGATCCCCTTTGGCTCAAGGTCACTAAGGGACTTTTATTAAGTGCTTTGAGTAGCTTCATGCCATGCCTTGCTTTGCCATGTTAAGTTCCTGTAGCATGTACTTTTCATGCTCTAAAGTGTGCTTCTTGATGATAAATTCCAGACTTGTGTTAATTTCACTAAGTCTGAAACCTGTTATCATTTGTATTTTTGCCATGCTTATTTGAACCTATTATTGGATGAATTAGCCGTAGCTCAGTGTTCATCTTTTGTCAAGAAGCATGAGTGGATCCCTTCCATGTATTTTGTTGTCATGTTTGAGTGCTGTAGCGTATTTATCTTGATGCATTTAGTTGGTCACTTGCTGATTATCACAGATCGGTGCCATATTTGTTTTGCTTGCCATTTCCAAACCGTGCATCCGATTCCGGTGATCTTTATATCGATTTCAACCGAAATCTCCTCACCTTTTCAGTGGCACTCTTGGATTTCCACATTAAGGCCAGGTCCAATCATTTCTTATCAAATCTTGTATATGCATCGCATACTGCGTCCCGCATATCATACCATGTTTGCATCATGTTGTTTGAGCATTGCATGTGGTTGATTGTGTTCCGTTTGCTTGTTGTTCTTGTTTGGGTAGAGCCGGGAGACGAGTTCGCGAACGAGGAGCCCGTTGAGTTCTCTTACGAGGATCAAGTCAACTCTGACAACTTTGCAGGCAAGATGACCATACCCTCGAAATCACTTCTATCTTTGCTTGCTAGATGCTCGCTCTTTTGCTATGCCTATGCTACGATACCTACCACTTGCTTATCATGCCTCCCAAATTGCCATGTCAAACCTCTAACCCACCATGTCCTAGCAAACCGTTGATTGGCTATGTTACCGCTTTGCTCAGCCCCTCTTATAGTGTTGCTAGTTGCAGGTGAAGATTTGAGATCGTTCCTTGTTGGAACATTGTTTATTGTTGGGATATCACCATATTATCTTGTTTATCTTAATGCATCTATATACTTGGTAAAGGGTGGAAGGCTCGGCCTTTTTGCCTAGTGTTTTGTTCCACTCTTGCCGCCCTAGTTTCCGTCATATCGGTGTTATGTTCCCGGATTTTGTGTTCCTTACGCGGTTGGGTTATAATGGGGACCCCTTGACAGTTCGCCTTGAATAAAACTCCTCCAGCAATGCCCAACCTTGGTTTTACCATTTGCCACCTAGCCTCTTTTTCCCTTGGGTTTCCGGAGCCCAAGGGTCATCTTTATTTAAACCCCCCTAGGCCAGTGCTCCTCTGAGTGTTGGTCCGACTGAGCTGCCTGCGGGGCCACCTCGGGGAGACTTGAGGGTTGGTTTTACTCGTAACTAGTCTCATCTGAGTGTGCCCTGAGAACGAGATATGTGCAGCTCCTATCGGGATTTGTCGGCACATTCGGGCGGTGTTGCTGGACTTGTTTTACCATTGTCGAGGATGTCTTGTGACCGGGATGCCGAGTCTGATCGGAATGTCTCGGGAGAAGGAATATCCTTCGTTGACCATGAGAGCTTGTGATGGGCTAAGTTGGGACTCCCCTGTAGGGATTTGAACTTTCGAAAGGCGTGCCCGCTGTTATGGGCAGATGGGAATTTGTTAATGTCCGGTTGTAGATAACATGAAACTTAACTTAATTAAAATGAATCAACCGCGTGTGTAACCATGATGGTCTCTTCTCGGCGGAGTCCAGGAAGTGAACACGGTGTTGGAGTAATGCTTGACGTAGGTTGCTCTAGGATCACTTCTTGATCATAGTTGTTCGTTCGTGCTTTTGCCTTCTCTTCTCGCTCTCATTTGCGTATGTTAGCCACCATATATGCTAGTCGCTTGCTGCAGCTCCACATCATACCTTGTCTTACCTATAAGCTTAAATAGTCTTGATCGCGAGGGTGCGAGATTGCTGAGTCCCCGTGACTCACAGTTTACTTCCAAAACCATATGCAGGGACCGATGATACCGTTCCAAACGATGCGCTTGAGCTCAAGTGGGAGTTCGATGAAGACTCGCGTCATTACTATGTGTCTTTCCCAGATGATCAGTAGTGGTGCCCAGTTGAGGCGATCGGGGACTTTGTCGCATGTGGGGGTTGATCTTTATTTTGGTACCGTAGTCGGACCATGAGTGTATTGGATGATTGTAATGTTATTCATGTATTTGTGTGACGTGGCGAGTGTAAGCCAACTATGTACCTTTTCCCCTTTTATCTATTTACATGGGTTGTTGTGAAGATTACCTTACTTGCCACATTGCTTTCAATGCGGTTATGCCTTTAAGTTGTGCTTCGACACGTAGGAGATATAGCCGCATCGAGGGCGTTACACATGGATAGCTAAAGTTGGTGGTGGGGTCAGTGCAGGTGGGTACGTTGTGGAGGGGAAGTCGTGGTGGAGATGGCGAAAAAGAGTAGGAGTGATAGCGTGAAGGAGAGGGGAAGGAAAGTGGCAAGCGATGCTAGGCTTTCGTCTTCCGGATGGTTCCGACCAAGGTGATAGCCTCTGCTAGCCCTAAAGTAGGAAGAACGAGGTGGTTAGAATTGACCACTTGAGGCTAGCAATGTGACCGTTAGTAAATTATCATTATCGGATATTTTGCTCCCTCCAAAAGTATAAGTATTGTTTTCTAAGATGTTCACGAAGTGAAATTCTACATTTCGATGTTTTCATTCATAGTTATAGTTTGCAAAGAAAACTACAAGCCAACACTACACTAACAACATGTAAATAACAGTGGCACATTGATATGGCGAGACGGTTGGACTGTCAGGCCTGCTTTCAATGGCGGAGACAGGGGGACCAGCCAGGGGCGGACCTATGTACAAGCAACCGGTGTCACAGGACACCGGGTAATTGTTCCGATTACGTTATATTTATAGCCCATGTAGGCGTGTGACACCGGTAAAATCTATTGTTGGACATCGGCGAGAAGCCACCAGGACTGAGCGCTTGCGCAACCCATCTAATGGCCCATATGCAGCCTATCTAATCGATCGACCCAAAGAAAATCTGATCAGATCCTCTTTGTGTGTATCTACGCATATTGCCTTCTAGTTTCTCGCCTCCTCTCCAACGAATCCTCATGGCCTCGTCCTCATCCCATGGGACAACCCGTGGCTCACCATCGCATGGCGGCACACCGACTTTTTCCCTGGATGGCTGGATTAGTGGAGAAAATATTAAGGCAAGGTAACTCCCTCATATTTTTGAAGTCCAATCCTTGGCTAGGGTTTTGAACCTCAAAGGTCTTACAATTGAGAATTAGGTTACGATACTTATCCAAATTTGAGGAGTGGTTCCCATCTGTTTCAGAATTGGATCACTATGATATTCCAAAATATTATTCTGATTCACATCTATTTGAGATTTGGATTACTCTGCTTTTTCAGGTTTTCATGGTGATTTTCCAATTTACCAATCATCTCTGTTTCCTTAGTTTGAATTTTTTACGTATATATTCAACTAGTATTTCTAGTTAAACACTTCATTTTGCTTTTTTGGCAAGCATTTTTACTACTGTCCATTTTAAATTGTTGAGTGTTATTTTTATACAAACCATGTACTACAAGCATGATTGTAAATTGTCTGCTAAATCTTCATGATAGCGATGCAATTGCTGTAGGGGAGCCTCGGCCGGGTGTGGGCACTGCAATGTGGCAACCGCTATGAAATCCTCAAATTCAGCAAAAACATCCAAATATCATCTATCCCTGGTGAAAAATTACCCGCTATAGCTGCTGAGAGAGTCTGCCCCGACTCCCCCCCCCCTCGAATAAAAGCAATCACTCCATGGGACACCAGGACATTTTCGTCCTGGGTCCGCCCCTGGGACCAGCAGCCCCCCTACATCCCTGATTTAGTCTTGTCCTAATTAGGAGATGAACAACGTATAATTTAGGAAAAATATGTGTATCACCGTAATTTGGCCC
>NC_041384.1:449246350-449263643 GCF_002162155.2 Triticum dicoccoides
CCCTAGGCGAAATAATAAAGTTGTTATTTATATTTCCTTATATCATGATAAATGTTTATTATTCATGCTAGAATTGTATTAACCGGGAACTCAGTACATGTGTGAATACATAGACAAACAGAGTGTCACTAGTATGCCTCTACTTGACTAGCTCGTTAATCAAAGACGGTTAAGTTTCCTAGCCATAGACATGAGTTGTTATTTGATGAACGGGATCACATCATTAGAGAATGATGCGATTGACTTGACCCATCCGTTAGCTTAGCACCATGATCGTTTAGTTTATTGCTATTGCTTTCTTCATAACTTATACATGTTAAAAATGACTATGATATTATGCAACTTCCAAATACCGGAGGAACACTTAGCATGCTATCAAACGTCACAACGTAACTGGGTGATTATAAAGATGCTCTACAGGTGTCTCCGATGGTGTTTGTTGAGTTGGCATAGACCGAGATTAGGATTTGTCACTCCGATTGTCGGAGAGGTATCTCTGGGCCCTCTCGGTAATGCACATCACTATAAGCCTTGCCAGCAATGTAACTAATGAGTTAGTTGCGGAATGATGCATTACGGAACAAGTAAAGAGACTTGGCGTTAACGAGATTGAACTAGGTATGATGATACCGACGATCGAATCTCGGGCAAGTAACATACCGATGACAAAAGGAACAACATATGTAGTTATGCGGTTTGACCGATAAAGATCTTCATAGAATGTGTAGGAGCCAATATGAGCATCCAGGTTCCGCTATTGGTTATTGACCGGAGATGAGTATCGGTCATGTCTACATAGTTCTCGAACCCGTAGGGTCCGCACGCTTAACGTTCGATAGCGGTCGGTATTATGAGTTTATGTGTTTTGATGTACCGAAGGTAGTTCGAAGTCCCGGATGTGATCACGGACATGACGAGGAGTCTCAAAATGGTCGAGACATGAACATTGATATATTGGAAGGTTGTGTTTGGACACCCGAAAGGTTTCGGATTAGTTCGGGCATTTATCGGAGTACCGGGGGATTACCGAAACCCCCGGGGAGTTAATGGGCCTTCATGGGCCATAGTGGAAGAGAGGAGGAGGCGGCCAGGTGATGCACGCCCCCTAGGCCCAATCCGAATTGGGGTAGGGTTTGGGGGGCCGGCCCCCCTTTCCTTCTCTCCCTCTTCCCTTCCCCCCTCCTATTTGGACTAGGAAAGGGGGAAACCTACTCCTAGTAGGAGTAGGAATCCCCCCTTGGGGCATGCCCTAGGAGGCCGGCCCTCCCCTCCTCCACTCCTTTATATACAGGGAGGGGGGCACCCCATATACACACAAGTTGATCTTAGCCGTGTGCGGTGCCCCCCTCCACAGATTTCCACCTCGATCATATTGTCGTAGTGCTTAGGCGAAGCCCTGCGTCGGCAACTTCATCATCACCGCCAACACGCCGTCATGCTGACGAAACTCTCCCTCGGCCTCAGCTGGATCTAGAGTTCGAGGGACGTCATCGAGCTGAACATGTGCAGAACGCGAAGGTGCCGTGCGTTTGGTACTTGATCGGTTGGATCGCAAAGACGTTCGACTACATCAACTGTGTTACTTAACGCTTCCGCTTTCAGTCTATGAGGGTACATGGACACGCTCTCCCCTCTCGTTGCTATGCATCCCTAGATAGATCTTGCGTGACCGTAGGAAATTTTACTCCGTTCCCCAACAGTGCCATCCGAGCCAGGTCTATGCGTAAATGTTAAATGCATGAGTAGAACACAAAGGAGTTGTGGGCGTGGGTATATACATATTGCGTACCGTCACTAGTTGTTTCTTGATTCGGCGGTATTGTTGGATGAAGCGGCCCGGACCGACATTACATGACCACGTTCATGAGACTGGTTCTACCGACGTGCTTTGCACACAGGTGGCTGGCGGGTGTCAGTTTCTCCAACTTTAGTTGAATCGGATTCAATGAACAAGGTTCTTTATGAAGATCAAAAAGCAATCACTATACCGTGTTGTGGTTTTTGATGCGTAGGTAAGAACGGTTCTTGCTAAGCCCGTAGCAGCCACGTAAAACTTGCAACAACAAAGTAGAGGACGTCTAACTTGTTTTTGCAGGGCATGTTGTGATGTGATATGGTCAAGACATGATTATAAAAATTATTGTATGAGATGATCATGTTTTGTAACACAGTTATCGGCAACTGGCAGGAGCCATATGGTTGTCACTTTATTGTATGAAATGCAATCGCCATGTAATTGCTTTACTTTATCACTAAGTGGTAGCGATAGTCGTAGGAGCAATAGTTGACGAGACAACAACGATGCTACGATGGAGATCAAGGTATCAAGCCGGTGACGATGGTGATCATGACGGTGCTTTGAAGATGGAGATCAAAGGCACAAGATGATGATGGCCATATCATATCACTTATATTGATTACATGTGATATTTATCCTTTATGCATCTTATTTTTCTTAGTACGGCAGTAGCATTATAAGATGATCTCTCACTAAATTTCAAGGTATAAGTGTTCTCCCTGAGTATGCACCGTTGCTACAGTTCGTCGTGCTGAGACACCACGTGATGATCGGCTGTGATAAGCTCTACGTTCACATACAATGGGTGCAAGCCAGTTTTGCACAAGCAGAATACTCGGGTTAAACTTGACGAGCCTAGCATATGCAGATATGGCCTCGGAACACTGAGACCGAAAGGTCAAGCATGAATCATATGGTAGATATGATCAACATAGTGATGTTCATCATTTAAAACTACTCCATCTCACGTGATGATCGGACATGGTTTAGTTGATATGGATCACGTGATCACTTAGATGATTAGAGGGATGTCTATCTAAGTGGGAGTTCTTAAGTAATATGATTAATTGAACTTTAATTTATCATGAACTTAGTACCTGATAGTATTTTGCATGTTTATGTTGTTGTAGATAAATGTCTCGTGTTGTTGTTCCGTTGAATTTTAATGCGTTCGTAGAGAAAGCTAAGTTGAAATATGATGGTAGCAACTACACGGACTGGGTCCGTAACTTGAGGATTATCCTCATTGCTGCAAAGAAGAATTACGTCCTGGAAGCACCGCTAGGTGCTAGTCCTGTTGCAGATGCTACTGATGACGTTAAGAATGTCTGGCAGAGCAAAGCTGATGACTACTCAATAGTTGAGTGTGCCATGCTTTACGGCTTAGAACAGGGACTTCAACGATGTTTTGAACGTCATGGAGCATATGAGATGTTCCAGGAGTTAAAGTTAATATTTCAAGCAAATGCCCGGATTGAGAGATATGAAGTCCCCAATAAGTTCTATAGTTGCAAGATGGAGGAGAATTGTTTTGTCAGTGAACATATACTCAGAATGTCTGGGTACCACAATCACTTGACTCAGCTGGGAGTTAATCTTGCGGTTGATAGTGTCATTGACAGAGTTCTTCAATCACTGCTACAAAAGCTTCGTGATGAACTATAATATGCAAGGGATGGATAAGACAATCCCCGAGCTCTTCGCGATGCTAAAGGCTGCGGAGGTAGAAATCAAGAAGGAGCATCAAATGTTGATGGTAACCAAGACCACCAGTTTCAAGAAGAAGGGCAAAGGGAAGAAGGGGAACTTTAAGAAGAACGGCAAGCAAGTTGCTTCTCAAGTGAAGAAGCCCAAGTATGGACCTAAGCCTGAGACTGGGTGCTTCTACTGCGAAGGGACTGGTCACTGGAAGCGGAACTGCCCTGAGGGAGTCCTGGATTAGGGGGTGTTCGGGTGGCCGGACTCTACCTTCAGCCGGACTCCTGGACTATGAAGATACAAGATTGAAGACTTCGTCCCGTGTCTGGATGGGACTTTCCTTGGAGTGGAAGGCAAGCTTGGCAATGCGGATATTCAAGATCTCCTACCATTGTAACCGACTCTATGTAACCCCAACCCTATCCGGTGTCTATATAAACCGGAGGGTTGTAGTCCGTAGACAATCAACTCCATATACAACAATCATACCATAGGATAGCTTCTAGGGTTTAGCCTCCTTGATCTCGTGGTAGATCTACTCTTGTACTACCCATATCATCAATATTAATCAAGCAGGACGTAGGGTTTTACCTCCATCAAGAGGGCCCGAACCTGGGTAAAACATCGTGTTCCTTGCCTCCTGTTACCATCCGGCCTAGATGCACAGTTAGGGACCCCCTACCCGAGATCCGCCGGTTTTGACACCGACATTGGTGCTTTCATTGAGAGTTCCTCTGTGTCGTCGCCTTTAGGCCCGATGGCTCCTTTGATCATCAACAACGATGCGGTCCAGGGTGAGACTTTTCTCCCCGGACAGATCTTCGTCTTCGGCGGCTTCGCTCTGCGGGCCAATTTGCTCGGCCACCGGGAGCAGATCGAAAGCTACGCCCCTGGCCATCAAGTCAGGTTTGGAAGCTTAAACTACATGGCTGACATCCGCGGAGACTTGATCTTCGACGGGCTCGAGCCACGGCCAAGCGCGCCGCGCTACCTTGAGGGGCATGATCTAGCTCTGCCCCCGGACAGTGTCCTGGAGGCCGCACACGCATCGGTTCCGACCCCTAACTCGGAGCCTATTGCCCCAATCGAGGATGAGCGGTTGGACGTCACCTCGGGGGCTTCGATCTCAAAGGCGATCGAGCCGAACGCTAGCCCCGCACTCTGCATGATCCGTGACTCCGAGGATCCGGACTCCTTTCCGAACTCTGAACCCCCCGCGCCCCTGCCGATCGAATCTGATTGGGCGCCGATAATGGAGTTCACCGCCGCAGACATCTTTCAGCACTTGCCTTTTTGGCGATATCCTGAACTCTCTCAAGTCTCTCTCTTTATCAGGAGAGCCCTGGCCGAACTACGGTCAGCGAGGATGGGATACGAACGATGAAGAAATTCAAAGCCCACCCACCACCCACTTGGTAGCCACTGTCGACAATTTAAACGACGTGCTCAACTTCGACTCCGGAGACATCGACAGCATGGATGACGATGCAGGAGATACCGACGAACCAACGCCCATAGGGCATTGGACAGCCACCTCATCTCATGATGTGTACATGGTAGACACCCCTAAAGGAAGCGACAACGAGGAAAAAGGGGATGGGACGGGAGATCGGCCCCTCGAAAAGCAATCAAAGCATCGGCGTAAACACCGACCCAAGCCCCGCCTCGACAAAAACCCAGCCATAGAGCAGGACGAGCCGGTAGACGACGAGCAGGCCTTAGAGCAACCGTACGAATAGGGCAACACGGATAGAGAAACCGAACATCCCTCCTCCGGCGAAAACGGCATTCCGGACGACCTCACGCCAGATAAACCTATGGAGCAGAAGAATCTCCACGAGAGGCTCGTTGCAATTGCACTCAGCCTAAAAAAGAAGAAGCGGAAGCTAAAAACAGCGGAAGATGCACTCTGGATTAGATGGAGCAAAGTAATCAATACCGCAGATAAATACGGCGACAATCGCCGCACTAAAAGCTATCCGAAAAGAAAGCTACTGCCTTAATTCGACGAAGAGGCCCTAGAGCCCTCGCATTCAAAAAATGAGAAAGCCACATGGTCGGATAGACGACCCCATAAAGCGGCAAGCGGTGCCGCACCTAAATCGGCATGCGACCGACTTAAGGATTCACATCATGGCCCAGTCAGGTCCATTTATGGGCCAAGAAAGCAAGATCTCGTAAGCAACGCTATGAAGCCATCATCAGAATCCGGCACACCCAAATACAGGGGTGCCGCACACCCCCTATGTTTCACCGATGAGGTCCTGGACTATGAATTCCCAGAGGGATTCAAACCCGTAAACATAGAGGCATATGATGGAACAACAGACCCTGGAGTTTGGATCGAGGATTATATCCTCCACATACACATGGCTAGAGGCGATGATCTCCACGCCATAAAATATTTACCCCTTAAGCTTAAAGGGCCAGCCCGGCATTGGCTTAAAAGCCTTCCCGAAAACACAATTGGAAGCTGGGAAGATCTCGAGGATGCTTTCCGAGCAAACTTTCAAGGGACCTATGTCCGCCCTCCGGATGCAGACGATCTTAGTCACATAACTCAGCAACCCGGAGAATCAGCTCGACAGTTCTGGAATAGATTCCTCACTAAAAAGAATCAGATAGTCGACTGTCCGGACGCCGAAGCCTTAGCAGCTTTCAGGCATAACGTCCGAGACGAATGGCTCGCCAGACACCTCGGCCAAGAAAAGCCAAGAACAATGGCCGCACTAACAAGCCTCATGGCCCACTTTTGTGCAGGGGAGGACAGCTGGTTGGCAAGGTGCAGCCCCAACAACCCAAGTACATCCGAAATTAGGGATGGAAACGGAAAACCGCGACGCAACAAGGACCGTCGCTGGACTAAGGACAAAAGTCCGAAGAGCACGGCAGTCAATGCCGGATTCAAAGGCTCACGACAAAATTAGGAAAAATCGCCCCCCCCCCCCAGGATAATAGGGACGATCCATCCAACCTAAATAAAATCCTGGACAGGATATGTCAGATATACAGTACTCCCGGGAAGCCTGCTAACCATACCCACAGAGACTGTTGGGTTTTCAAACAATCCGGCAGACTCAATGCCGAACACAAGGGGCTCGACACACCAAGCGAAGACGAGGACGAACCCCAAAAGCAGAGCACCAGGAAACAAAAGAACTTCCCACAAGAAGTAAAAACAGTGAACTCACTTCACATAACAAAACGTGCGGCGTCCGTAAAGATACGCACCACACGGCCCATCCCCAAAGGGTCCCGCCACTGGTTGTCAAAACCGATCATCTTCGATCAGCTAGAGTATTCTAGAAATATCAAGAATGTAGGCTGGACTGCCTTGATACTCGATCTAATAATTGGCAGACTCCGTTTTTCAAATGTCCTTATGGACGGCGGCAGTGGACTAAACCTGATATATCAGGATACAATCCATCACATGGGGATAAACCCAGCAAGAATCTGCCGCAGCAAAACCTCCTTTCAAGGGGTAACACTCGGTCCGGACACCCATTGTATGGGTTTTATCCGGCTCGAAGTTATATTCGGCTCTGCCGATAACTTCCGCCGTGAAAAGCTAACCTTCCATATCGTCCCGTTCTCAAGTCGCTATCAAGCACTACTGGGACGCGAAGCTTTCGCCCGCTTTAACGCAATACCGCATTATGCATCTCTCATGCTTAAGATGCCCGGTCCACGAGGCATCATCTCTTTGAACGGGAAGCACTAAAGTGCGCCTCCCCAAGCGGAGGACTGTGCGGCCGCTTTGACAGCCCCACAGCAAAATGGCCTCACCGGCCAAAAAACTTAGAAATAGGTCATTCAAGACCACGAACATGGATAGACGAGTTCGGCGCAAAATCATCATTGATGCAGGCCTAGAAGCCATATACCCCCGCACTAGGGGCTCCACGCATATACAATAAGAGACAATAAAGCTCAATCTTATATATTTTACTTTATACTTTGTTTATTTTAAACTTTTGTTTGGCACGACCCGTTTTCAACTTAGTTCCTCTCTTTTACAGATGAACGTCGCGCGGCGCCCGTCCAGGATACGGCACAACGGAGACACAGGCGCAGACATGCAGTAGGGACCCGTCCTAAAGGATTCTTTTTAGATTAAGACCCTGCGTAAACCTTTTTTACTGTCTCTTGTTGCTACACATCCCCTGGTTTTTTTCTTTCTGATATAACCAAGGAGGAGGCTGGCGTCTTGGCATGTGGCCACGTTAGAATTTTTGCACGTACCTGGACACTAGGGGCTTTTTTAATAATAAAGAGTGTTGTTTCGCCCGCACTCATAAAGACCAAACACCTTAGGGAGTGTTCGGCGTCGCGAGTTTTGGCATTATATGCATCAGCTCCGAATCATGTCTTTGGTCAAATGTTGGGTTGCCCGGCTCCTGAGTTCGGCTACCTTACGTTCCGCTCTATCGGCTAAGGTAGCACCAGGAGAACTACTGCGATTGTGCCCGGTTCGGCCGGGCGAGCACCTCAGTAGAGAAAGCCGAAAACTAACTGTCATGATGTAGCGTGAGACTGGTCAGCCACTCGATGACCTATCGGAATCTATCGGATTCCTCCGCTTTAACGAAGGGCCGCTTCCCGGTCAGGCACATATGCGCCCCGAACTCGGGCGAGCGCAGTCGCCACCAAGGGGCTACCTAAATAGTCTCACTGTCAAGCTCCTATGGCTAAGTGAAAGTGTTAAAGCATTATAGTCCGGTTGCCTAGCCCGCTGCGCTATCACCTCCTTTGTAGGACCAAGACATTGAGTTAAGTGTGAAAATGCGTCTTCTGCGAGCACCCCCGCACTATGTGCGTGGGGGCTGAAGCCAACGACTGCCATCTTTCAGATTTTGTATATATATATCTTAAAACGGCCGCACAGGAGGTGTTCCCAATAATTGAAGGCACAAGTATAAAAAGGCCACTACAGTTTATCAAAATATTACTTTATAATTACATATGCTATCATAACATAGCATCTTTCGAGCATTGTGTCTCTATTACACGAGCGCCTTCAAGGGCTTCCTGAAAATAGTGCTCGGAGGGTACTCGGCTTTTGTCCGAATCTCAGGACGCAACAACGGCGGTCTCCATCTCTGCCCAGTATGTCTTGACACGGGCAAGAGCCATCCTTGCACCCTCTATGCATGCTGACCTCTTTATTGCATCAATACGCGGCACCGCGTCAAGGAATTGCTGCACCAAGCTGAAATAACTCTTCGGCTCCGATCTCCCCGGCCACAGATGACCCATGACGTACTTCATGGCGAGTCCGAACAACCTATTCAGTTCAGCCCACTGAGCCAAACGATCGTCCACTGCCAGTGGACGCTCTAGATTGTGAAACTGCGACCAGAAAAGCTTTTCCACTTCGCGATCTTTCTGATCTCGAAAGTGTTCGATCGCATCAGCAGCACTTGCTGCCAAATCCAGATAGGTATCCTCCACACTCCACATCCGGTCCAACGGAGCAAACTTCGGATCGCAAAATTTCCTTCGCAACATAAAGGGCTTTCCAGCCGCAATCTGTTCGGCCTGACGCAGCTCCTCCTTCGCAGCTCTCATCGCAGAGCGCGCGTCCTTGGCATTGGCAACGGCCTTCTCTAAGTCCGTCTGTTTTGCCTGGTCTTCTTTCTCAAGAAGTCTGCAACGGTCTGCAACACTCTTTAACTTTTCGGCCATCTCGGCCATCTCTTCCTTGCTTCGGCAATGAGCAGCCTGTTCGGCTCTCAGCTCTTCAAGGGCTTTCTTGGCAGCCGCATCACTTTCTCTGGCTTGTTCTTTAGCTCGGGCAAGTTCTGCCCTAAGACTCTCCACGGCGGCCGCACCATCTGCGTCAAACACACACACATCGTAAGACACAGGCATAAAACTGTTCTTACCTGATGCCGCCCGAGGAATTACATACCTTGAGCCTCATCAAGCCGCTTATTAACAAGCGTGATGTCGGCACCTACCACGTCCAGTTGCCGCTTTAGTTCGGCTCGATTCCGGACACCCTGCCGCCTACATTCAAAGGCGACATCTTAGACCTGGGATTATGATCCTCTGCGCGCCGTCATTTCTTGACGACGCGCAGAGTCTCAGGGGCTACTATCTACACAGGGCGCATCTATTCATGCGCAACTGACAAAAGTGTACATTATCTAATGTACCTCAAAACCCGTCAGTAAACTTTTAACGGACTCATGCAATCCGCTCTCTGCGGATGAGATCCTTTCAATCACCGTGCCCATCAATGCACGGTGCTCCTCCGAGATAGAAGCTCGCCCCAGCAGAATCTTTAGCTCCTCCGGCCGAGCACCAGACGGTGCCGGACTTGTCCCACGACCTCTTTCGAAGGCCGGACGCGGAGAACCTTGGGGGGCCACATAGCTATCTTCCGCCCCTGCCGGATTCGGAGAAACCCTCCGCGATGACACCTCAGGGTCGCCCGCCTCGCTAGGCGGCACGGCAGGGGGAGGCGTCCCGCTCTCCATCATCTCCGGAAGGAGATCCCCCGAAGATGAGCTCTGCTGAGAAGGGCTGAGGTTCGAGCTACAAGGTAAAAATTCGGTTAATCTTCTCAGATATAAATCAAGGATTTCCCTCATCCCTCAAAAGGAAAATCTTTCTCTACTTATGGCTCGCTGGAGGGCTGATCCCCTTGAGGGCGTAGTCCGGCCGAGGAACTCCCCGGTGTCGGACCCTCTGACGAGGATTTTCCCCCCCGCTTCGAGGCCATGGTTTCCGGGTCGTCAGAGGCGGCTCTCTTCTTCCCCTTAGGAGAGGAATTGTCGGTTCCTCCCTTCGGAGCAGCCTCCTTCGAGGAGGCCATAGCTTCCTTGTCCTCCCCCTCCAAAGGCATTATTTCCAGCATCCTGACCAGCACGAGATCTGGCCTGGTTTCAGGAAGGGGAGCCGGACACCTGATCAGCTTTGCCTTCGCTATCCACTCCTGTTTAAAAGGATGGCTCTTTTAGGGGCAAATTTATGACAATTATACGGATAGAAGGTCCGGGCACAAGGTTGCTTACTTGAGTATTCGGTCGATTGCAGCTTAGGCCTGTGTCCTCGGTTAAATCCGGACACATCTCTCGTGATCCGAAGAATAGTTTATACATCTCCGCGGGCGTTGCGCCCATGAAATTCTGGAGAGCTCGCGGTCCCTCTGGATTAAACTCCCACAGGCGAAGGGAGCGACATTTGCTAGGCAATATTCGGCGAATCAGCATGACCTGCGTCACCTTGACCAGGCTGAGGTCTCCTTCCAACAGATCCTTAATGCGGCCCTATAACAAGGGCACGTCTTTGGGCAAACCCCAATCTAACCCTCTGTTAACCCATGACGCTAGCCGTGGTGGGGGACTCGAGCGAAAGGCAAGAAGCGCCACCCACTTGGTGCTCCGGGGAGTGGTGATATAAAACCACTCTCGTTGCCACAAGCCTAGCTCCTCTTGAAAAGAGCCCTCGGGCCATGGAGCATCAGCATTTTTGCTTATAACAGCGCCTCCGCACTCTGCGTGCCATCCCTTGATCATCTTCGGCTCCACTTTGAAAGTCTTGAGCCATAATCCGAAGTGAGGGGTAACACGGAGGAACGCTTCGCATACAATGATAAATAAGGAGATATGGAGGATGGACTCCAGAGCTAAGTCGTGGAATTCCAGCCCGTAATAAAACAGCAGTCCCCTCACAAAGGGATCCATCGAGAAGCCTAGCCCCCGAAGGAAGTGAGACACGAACACCACGCTCTCACCGGGCTGGGGACTGGGGATAGCCTGCCCTTGAGCAGGCAACCTGTGCGGAATTTCGGCGGTCAAGAACTTAGCCTCTCTCAACTTTAGCACGTCCTCCTCCATGACGGAGGAGGGCATCCATCGGCCCTGAAGGTCGAAACCGGACATTGTCGAAGGTCTGAGGCGCCCGGAATCTGGAGCCTAGGGTGTTGGAACTCGAGGCGACGGGCGAACTTGTTTTGGGATTGGAGAAAAGGAGTAAGGCCCTGGTCTCTTTATAAGAGGTTGAATACCAGGAGCCCTCCCCGTAACCGTTTGGGACTCGCCTTTAATCGAGAAAACAAGCTAACGGGCACGATCGGGTTACCCACGTCCATATTGATGAGAATCCCGTAAAAGGGGGGCACACGATCTCTGCTTTGACAAGACGTGCCAAGGAAACCGCCTCGCAAAACACGCTGAGGTGGAAAAATGAAAACGATTCGAGTGAAGGACTTGGCTGTAGTGTGTTGATGCACTGCGGAACACGTCAGCAGATTTGATTTGTGTTAATATTATTCTCTCTATGGCAATATGTGGAAGCTTATTTTGCAGAGCTGGACACTACTCTTGGTGTTTACAATCTTCTATGAAGGACTTGGAGGAGGAACCCGCCTTGCAATGCCGAAGACAATCTGCGCGCCGGACTCGTCGTCATTGAAGCCTGGTTCAGGGGCTACTGAGGGAGTCCTGGATTAGGGGGTGTTCGGGTGGCCGGACTATACCTTCAGCCGGACTCCTGGACTATGAAGATACAAGATTGAAGACTTCGTCCCGTGTCCGGATGGGACTTTCCTTGGCGTGGAAGGCAAGCTTGGCGATGCGGATATCAAGATCTCCTACCATTGTAACCGACTCTATGTAACCCTAACCCTATCCGGTGTCTATATAAACCGGAGGGTTGTAGTCCGTAGACAATCAACTCCATATACAACAATCATACCATAGGCTAGCTTCTAGGGTTTAGCCTCCTTGATCTCGTGGTAGATCTACTCTTGTACTACCCATATCATCAATATTAATCAAGCAGGACGTAGGGTTTTACCTCCATCAAGAGGGCCCGAACCTGGGTAAAACATCGTGTTCCCTGCCTCCTGTTACCATCCGGCCTAGACACACAGTTCGGGACCCCCTACCCGAGATCCGCCGGTTTTGACACCGACATGCCCCAAGTATTTGGCAGATAAGAAGGATGGCAAAGTGAATGGTATATTTGATATACATGTTATTGATGTGTACCTTACTAATGCTCGCAGTAGCGCCTGGGTATTTGATACTGGTTCTGTTGCTAATATTTGCAACTCGAACTCGGGGGCTACGGATTAAGCGAAGATTGGCTAAGGACGAGGTGATGATGCACGTGGGAAATGGTTCCAAAGTCGATGTGATCGCCGTCGGCACGCTACCTCTATATCTACCTTCAGGATTAGCTTTAGACCTGAATAATTGTTATTTGGTGCCAGCGTTAAGCATGAACATTATATCTGGATCTTATTTGATGCGAGACGGTTATTCATTTAAATCAGAGAATAATGGTTGTTCTATTTATATGAGTAATATCTTTTATGGTCATGCACCATTGATGAGTGGTCTATTTTTACTAAATCTTGATAGTAGTGATACACATGTTCATAATATTGAAGCCAAAAGATATAAGTTTAATAATGATAGTGCAACTTATTTGTGGCACTGCCGTTTAGGTCATATTGGTGTAAAGCGCATGAAGAAACTCTATGCTGATGGGCTTTTGGAATCACTTGATGCTTGCGAACCATGCCTCATGGGCAAGATGACTAAGACTCCATTCTCCGGAACAATGGAATGATCAACAGAATTATTGGAAATAATACATACTGATGTATGCGGTCCGATGAGTGTTGATGCTCGTGGCAGGTATCGTTATTTTCTGACCTTCGCAGATGATTTGAGCAGATATGGGTATATCTAGTTGATGAAACATAAGTCTGAAACATTTGAAAAGTTCAAAGAATTTCAGAGTGAAGTGGAAAATCATCGTAACAAGAAAATAAAGTTTCTACGATCTGATCGTGGAGGAGAATATTTGTGTTACGAGTTTGGTCTTCATTTGAAACAATGCGGAATAGTTTCGCAACTCACGCCACCTGGAACACCACAGCGTAATGGTGTGTCTGAACGTCGTAACCGCACTTTATTAGATATGGTGCGATCTATGATGTCTCTTACTGATTTACCGCTATCGTTTTGGGGTTATGCTTTAGAGACGACTGCATTCACGTTAAATAGGGTGCCATCGAAATCCGCTGAGACGACACCATATGAACTGTGGTTTGGCAAGAAACCCAAGTTGTCCTTTCTTAAAGTTTGGGGCTACGAGGCTTATGTGAAAAAGATTCAACCTGATAAGCTCGAACCCAAATCGGAGAAATGTGTCTTCATAGGATACCCAAAGGAGACTGTTGGGTACACCTTCTATCACAGATCCGAAGGCAAGATATTCGTTGCTAAGAATGGATCCTTTCTAGAGAAGGAGTTTCTCTCGAAAGAAGTGAGCGGGAGGAAAGTAGAACTTGACGAGGTAATTGTACCTGCTCCCTTATTGGAAAGTAGTTCATCACGGAAATCAGTTCCAGTGATTCCTACACCAGTTAGTGAGGAAGCTAATGATGATGATCATGAAACTTCTGATCAAGTTACAACTGAACCTCGTAGGTCAACCAGAGCAAGATCCGCACCAGAGTGGTACGGTAATCCTGTTCTGGAGGTCATGTTACTTGACCACGACGAACCTACGAACTATGAGGAAGCAATGATGAGCCCAGATTCCGCAAAATGGCTTGAGGCCACGAAATCTGAGATGGGATCCATGTATGATAAAAAAGTGTGGACTTTGGTTGACTTGCCCGATGATCGGCAAGCCATAGAGAATAAATGGATCTTCAAGAAGAAGATTGCAGCTGACGGTAATTTTACTGTCTACAAAGCTTGACTTGTTGCGAAAGGTTTTCGACAAGTTCAAGGAGTTGACTACGATGAGACCTTCTCACCCGTAGCGATGCTTAATTCCGTCCGAATCATGTTAGCAATTGCCGCATTTTATTATTATGGAATTTGGCAAATGGATGTCAAAACTGCATTCCTTAATGGATATCTTAAAGAAGAGTTGTATATGATGCAACCAGAAGGTTTTGTCGATCCAAAAGGTGCTAACAAAGTGTGTAAGCTCCAGAGATCCATTTATGAACTGGTGCAAGCATCTCAGAGTTGGAATATACGCTTTGATAGTGTGATCAAAGCATATGGTTTTATACAGACTTTTGGAGAAGCCTGTATTTACAAGAAAGTGAGTGGGAGCTCTGTAACATTTCTAATATTATATGTGGATGACATATTGTTGATTGGAAATGATACTGAATTTTTGAATAGCATAAAAGGATACTCGAATAAGAAGTTTTCAATGAGAGACCTAGGTGAAGCTGCTTATATATTGGGCATCAAGATCTATAGAGATAGATCAAGACGCTTAATTGGATTTTCACAAAGCACATACCTTGATAAAGTTTTGAAGAAGTTCAAAATGGATCAAGCAAAGAAAGGGTTCTTGCTTGTGTTACAAGGTGTGAAGTTGAGCCAGACTCAATGCCCTACCACTGTAGAAGACAGAGAGAAAATGAAAGTCATTCCCTATGCTTCAGCCATAGGTTCTATCATGTATGCAATGCTGTGAACCAGACCTGATATGTGCCTTGCTATTAGTTTAGCAGGGAGGTACCAAAGTAATCCAGGAGTGGATCACTGGACAGCGGTCAAGAATATCCTGAAATACCTGAAAAGGACTAAGGATATGTTTCTCGTTTATGGAGGTGACAAAGAGTTCGTCGTAAATGGTTACG
Organism: Triticum dicoccoides; assembly: GCF_002162155.2. Classification (NCBI taxonomy): domain Eukaryota; kingdom Viridiplantae; phylum Streptophyta; class Magnoliopsida; order Poales; family Poaceae; genus Triticum; species Triticum dicoccoides. The sequence continues at coordinate 449,261,482 of NC_041384.1, forward strand.
TTGATGCAAGCTTTGACACTGATCTGGATGACTCTAAGTCACAAACCGGATACGTATTTTTATTGAATGGTGGAGCTGTCAGTTGGTGCAGTCTAAGCAAAGCGTCGTGGCGGGATCTACGTGTTAAGCGGAATACATAGCTGCTTCAGAAGCAGCAAATGAAGGAGTCTGGATAAAGGAGTTCATATCCGATCTAGGTGTTATACCTAGTGCATCGGATCCAATAAAAATCTTTTGTGACAATACTGGTGCAATTGCCTTGGCAAAGGAATCCAGATTTCACAAAATAACCAAGCACATCAAGAGACGCTTCGATTCCATCCGCGATCAAGTCAAGGAGGGAGACATAGAGACTTGTAAGATACATACAGATCTGAATGTTGCAGACCCGTTGACTAAGCCTCTCTCACGAGCAAAACATGATCAACACCAAGACTCCATGGGTGTTAGAATCATTACAATGTAATCTAGATTATTGACTCTAGTGCAAGTGGGAGATTGAAGGAAATATGCCCTAGAGGCAATAATAAAGTTGTTATTTATATTTCCTTATATCATGATAAAAGTTTATTATTCATGCTAGAATTGTATTAACCGGAAACTTAGTACATGTGTGCATACATAGACAAACAGAGTGTCACTAGTATGCCTCTACTTGACTAGCTCGTTAATCAAAGATGGTTAATTTTCCTAGCCATAGACATGAGTTGTCATTTGATCAACGGGATCACATCATTAGAGAATGATGTGATTGACTTGACCCATCCGTTAGCTTAGCACTATGATCGTTTAGTTTATTGCTATTGCTTTCTCCATAACTTATACATGTTCATATGACTATGAGATTATGCAAATCCCGAATACCGAAGGAACACTTAGTGTGCTATCAAATGTCACAACGTAACTGGGTGATTATAAAGATGCTCTACAGGTGTCTTCGATGGTGTTTGTTGACTTGGCATAGACCGAGATTAGGATTTGTCACTCCGATTGTCGGAGAGGTATCTCTGGGCCCTCTCGGTAATGCACATCACTATAGGCCTTGCAAGCAATGTGACTAATGAGTTAGTTGCAGAATGATGCATTACGGAACGAGTAAAGAGACTTGCCAATAATGAGATTGAACTAGGTATGATGATACCGACGATCGAATCTCGGGCAAGTAACATACCGATGACAAAAGAACAACGTATGTAGTTATGCGGTTTGACCGATAAAGATCTTCGTAGAATATGTAGGAACCAATATGAGCATCTAGGTTCTGCTATTGGTTATTGATCGGAGATGAGTCTCGGTCATGTCTACATAGTTCTTGAACCCGTAGGGTCCGCACGCTTAACGTTCGATGACGACCGATATTATGAGTTTATGTGTTTTGATGTACCGAAGGTAGTTCGGAGTCCTGGATGTGATCACGGACATGATGAGGAGTCTCGAAATGGTTGAGAGATGAAGATTGATATATTGAAAGGTTATGTTTGGACACCGGAAAGGTTTTGGATTAGTTCGGGTATTTACCGGAGTACCGGGGGTTACCGGAACCTCCCGGGAAGTTAATAGGCCTTGATGGACCATAGTGGAAGAGAGGAGGAGGCGGCCAGGTGTGGTGCGCGCCCCTAGGCCCAATCCGAATTGGGGTAGGGTTTGGGGCGGGGGCCCTTTCCTTCTCTCCCTCTTCCCTTCCTTCCCCTAGGAGTAGGTTTCCCCCCTTGGGGCGCGCCCTAGGAGGCCGGCCCTCCCCCTCCTCCACTCCTTTATATACGGGGGAGGGGGCACCCCATAGACACACAAGTTGATCTTAGCCGTGTGCGGTGCCTTCCTCCACAGACTTCCACCTCGATCATATTGTCGTAGTGCTTAGGCGAAGCCCTGCGTCGGTAACTTCATCATCACCGTCAACATGCTGTCGTGCTGACGAAACTCTCCCTCGGCCTCAGCTGGATCTAGAGTTCGAGAGACGTCATGGAGCTGAACGTGTGCAGAACGCGGCGGTGCCGTGCGTTCGGTACTTGATCGGTTGGATCGCGAAGACGTTCGACTACATCAACCGTGTTACTTAACGCTCCCGCTTTCGGTCTACGAGGGTACGTGGACACACTCTCCCCTCTCGTTGCTATGCATCCCTAGATAGATCTTGCGTGATCGTACGATTTTTTTTTTGA
>NC_041384.1:449263850-449276340 GCF_002162155.2 Triticum dicoccoides
CCCCCTTTGAAAAAATGTAGGAATTTTACAGGCTTGAGTGTTTGGGTTAGAGGAACAGGAAAACCAGCAGTCCTAATAAACAGAGTCAAATCAAAGACAAACCACATGAAAAGGTATAATTGGCATGTTATTATGCCATCAAGGATTCGTCTCGTTCTTCGCGCGTATAGTTTTGAAAAGAAAAAGGTCTAAGTAGATTGTAAAATTTCTGTGTTTTTCTCTGGAACGGACCAAAAGAAAATTTCCTTCATTTTTTCCTTTGCTATATATATTCCTTTGAACCAAAGGCTTAAACAATGTCATCATAGGAAAACTTCTTATTCCTATGTGTTTTCTTCAGTTTTCCTTCCTATGAATCAAAGGAGGTCAGTCTGTCATGTAGCATGTGCCCTCCACTTGTACCTTACCAGGTCAACTACTAAAACAAACAGGTTGGCACGACGGAGGCACAACACAACCGCACGAGGCCGAACCAGAGTAGAGTCTACGGTTCAGATCGACCACGCACAAAGGTCAGCACGCCCTGGCGATGTTCTCCGGCGACATGGCTGAGCGGTGGAGGGAGCTGCACGGCAGCGACCACTGGGATAGCCTGCTGGACCCGCTCGACGTCGACCTCCGGCGCTGCCTCATCAACTACGGCGAGATGATCATGGCGACGTACGAGGCGTTCATCGCCGAGCGTCGGTCCCCGAACGCCGGCATGTGCCGGTACCGGCGAGCCGACCTCTTCCGGCGCGTGGAGGTGTCCCACCCGGGCTGGTACGCGGTGACCCGGTACATCTACGCCACGGCCAGCGCCGACGTGCACGGCAAGGTGCTGCTCCGGCCGCTGTGCCGGAACGGGCGCGCAAGGGAGTGCAACTGGATGGGGTACGTGGCCGTGGCCACGGATGAGGGCGCGGCCGCGCTCGGGCGCCGGGACATCGTCGTGGCGTGGCGCGGCACGCAGCGGGCGCTGGAGTGGGTGGCCGACCTCAAGCTCGCCTTCGCCTCGGCGGCCGGGATCCTCGGGGCGGAGGGCGCCGACGGGTCCGAACCGTCGGTGCACCGCGGGTACCTGTCGCTGTACACCTCCGCCGACGAAGGCTCGGAGCTGAGCAAGCAGAGCGCCAGGATGCAGGTACGTGTGCGTGTTCAGCTTCTTTCTCGACAAGTACGTACGTATATATCCGCAGTTCAGTACCGTAGTAAACTGGCTGAGCAGGTATTGACAGAGATTGCAAGGCTGATGGACAAATACAAGGACGAGCAGACCAGCATCACTGTGGTCGGCCACAGCCTGGGCGCCACTCTGGCCACGCTCAACGCCGTCGACATTGCCGCAAATTACTACAACAAGTCCGCCCTCTGCACGGACGGGAGCCGGGCGCCGGTCACCGCCGTCGTCTTCGGCAGCCCTCGCACCGGCGACCACGACTTCCGTGACATCTTCCACCGCCTCCCAGGTCTCCGGATGCTCCGTGTCCGGAACCGGCCGGACCGCATCCCGCTGTACCCACCCGTGGGCTACGCCGACGTCGGCGTGGAGCTGCTGATCGACACGCGCCGCTCGCCGTTCCTGAAGCCCCACGGCAACGAGTCGCAGTCGCACGACCTCGAGTGCCACCTGCACGGCGTCGCCGGGTGGCAGGGGGAGCACGGGGAGTTCGAGCTGGTGGTCGACCGGGACATCGCGCTGGTGAACAAGTTCGATGACTGCCTCACCGACGAGCACCCCGTGCCGGTGGGCTGGAAGGTGCACCACAACAAGAACATGGTGAAGGGGCCTGACGGGAGGTGGGTCTTGGAGGATCATGAATCAGACTACGGAGATGGCGGTGACAGCTTGTAGGAGGTTAGGGGAAAGGCATGATTTGGACGTTGGATGCTGTTTTGCCGCTCCATGCCATGGCATCTCTGTTGCTACCTTGAGGATCGTGATATGATAACGTGTGCTCTTTTTCTTTATCACTTGATTTTTTTAGTACTTAGCCAATTTCATTTCTCGCTCTCTAGTCATCTAGCTGTGGCACTGGCAGTTTTACTTCATTGAAACTGAAAGCTAGATACGTTAAAAACACATAAGGGGGAAATGATAGAAATCAACCGGCTGATCAACTCGTTGCTCCGCTGCGTCCATCACCGTTCGATCCAATTTTTATCGTGCTTACTGGAGTGTCCCACGTGTCTAACCACCATCCACACAAATCTGATCCTCCAGGCAGCCATCGTCTTCCTCTTTTCCTATAGGCAATTAGGCATCTCCGGAATCAATCTCTCGTCCAGCTTCGAGGACACACTGCCCCTACTACTGCCGCTGCAAGCAAGCCTCTCCTTGGGTGCTTTTGTTGCAAACCGTCCTCACCATTCCAATCCCTTTCCTACTCCACCTCTCTCCTTCGCCTCTCCTATTCGGATAGGATTTACTTATGGTGATGCCACCATGGCCGACGGAGATGCTGATACTGCAATTGGAGATGCACCAGCAACCTCCTTCCCCTGGCAATGCCGGGCACCGGTGCTGCAATCTTGGCCAGTGCTCACCTGGCGGTGTTGGCATATCGCCGCCATGGCCAGTTAGGAGACACACAATTGTTGGCTCCTGCAAGCGGTCGGTGATGTGGAGCTCGGGCAGGACCGCAACATCATCACTGTTGCAGTAACACCAACAATGTTGCAGGAATACAATGATACATCAATGCAGGCGCGTTGACGCTTTTGTAACATAATCTTTGTTGAAAAAAATCTGCTACGAGACTGCTGTTACAAAAGAATATGCAACAAGACCTATGTTATAGAAGATGAGGACTCTTCTTGGTCGTTAGATGCATTGGATCTTACGGCTTGCAGGCCAGCAGATCTTTTAAAAATATTCGTCGGCCGACGCATAGCAGGCCTCCCTTTTTTTAACGGGCTTAAGTTTCTTTTTTAATGAGACTATGGTAGAAGCCTACTGGAAAAAATGAGGTGAAAGGCCCGACCCATGTGGCCCACTTAGAATGTGTTTTGAATTCCCCCAATTGAACAATAGCACTTCTTCTCAATTTTTTTTTAACAATAGCACTAGTTTTTCGGCATGGCTATGTGCCGCCTACAGCGACTCCTGGCTACGTGGCCTGCAGGGAGTTGCAGCTGGGCCGATCTAGTAACCACGTGGGTGCATCATGCTGATTCACGTTTATGTCATGCATATTTTTTCTTTGTGATTTTTTCGTTCTCTTCTTCACTTTTTTACTATTATTAGCAAAAAGTCCCGTGCGTTGCAACAGGAGAAAAAAAATCATAATCTCTAAAAGCCATGACCATACTTTGCTGCTTCATCAATAATATTTTGGTGAACATTTGTTCAATTTGCTTAACATTTTTAATACAAGAACTTTTTGAAAAATCGTGAACATTTTTTGATTTCTCAAACATTTTTTTTCAGAATTGCGAACATTTTTCGAATCCACAAAGATTTTATGATTTATTTAACTTAGCCTAAAAGTCATATTGTTTGGAAACTTTTAGCTCAATCAGAAAATATTTGAGGGGATATTATTCTTTTCTCTTCCTTTTTCTTTATTTGAAAAATGAGAATCTGTTCGGCAATGCTCAGTGGGCTGGCCCAGTGAGCGCAACAACAGCAATAATAGTGCAGCCGGTCCCAAGGCCTAACTGGCCAAACCGTGCCAACAACTTCAAAAATAGTATTAGCAACATAGATGTGATGCTCCAAAGGCACCGAGATATTCGCTTCGGTGCTTGCAGTGCGGTTGTTATTGGCCACCGGAAGATAGCTTTGCAGAATGAGATTCTATATTAGCTTTCGTGTGGTTTCAGGCTGAATGTTTAGCTTGCCGTCATTTGTTAATTAGAAAACTTGCTATTCTAAACATCGTGTCACATAGATTTCTGTGTAATTGTCAAACTAATTCATCCAAATAGATAAACTGCTTCCATGCATCAAATGAAAAATGGAAATAAAATAAAATTCATGGCATATCAGCAGACCAAATGTAGCACTGATAACAACAAATTCTTGAAGTACGGGCATATATATTGATCATTACAAAGTGGGGAGGCTTACCACAAGCAACAAAACAATATTAATTATAATTGATAGAAATATTCATACAAATAACCTGAATTAGTAGTCTTTATCAAGATAACCAGATCATTACTCATCAAGGAGAAAGTTGCATGTCACTAAAAAGAACTCTTTTGGAAGTAATAGTAAAGGGCTAAAAAGGGATAATAGTATTTTCATAAAGATAACAAAAAAAGTAAGGTTTTCCATTTTCCACAAACTATATGGATGTTTACAAATAGAGGTCTATATTATCTTCCGCCATATACATAGAAAAATCTATTCATAAGGACGAACCGAAATAGCTAAATAATGACCCGTAAATCTGTAGCAAAAAATGCATTTGTACAGTAACTCTACACGTTAGCAACAAAAGAAACCTGTTATCATGTTTCTTCTACAACTATTCATATGCAAAACGTTGTGGGACTACTATAGTGTATTAATGTAGCTTACAGATAAACACTTTCTAAACACCAAATAACATGATGGAAATGTTCTAGTTTGGTGCCTATGTCCATATGAAGCAGAGAGGCGCAAGTACCACACATCAACGTGAGGCTGGCGACAACACCTCCTCCCTGCAAAGCCGCGATTTGGTAAACAATTGTATATCTGGAAAGACGACCAAGAAACTAACAAAGAAGGTAAAGGTCACAGCGGTGCAGAATTTACTCCATATCTTTACGGGGCCTAATAATAAAGCACACTACTACCAAAGTATACACAGGGAAAGTTATAATGGGAAGTAGTATGATATGAACAGATTGATTATCTTCTGAAATAATTAGAGATCGTATATATGAGAAGTCAAACCAGTGTTGACATCATCAGCAACATTACAATGGAATCTAAAACTGAAAAGTAGTAACTAATGGAAATTATTATTTAGTCAGAAAGACCTCTCTTTATCATTTATAAGGCACCAAGAACTGTAGCTAGTCCATAGAATAGGTAAAATTCCCATCCTAATATTCTTCACTGGTTACACATATCTTCGTCAACTATGGGAAGGCCTCGCTTCTAAGCAACCTACATAAGCTGGTAATCAACAAAAGCATCATACAGATGAAGCACGACCAGCTGAAAAATCAGTGGCACGGCCATGTTTTCTAGCACATCACCTATACTTCTCTACAGATTTGTTTCCTGCCTTATGACACGCTTGAAGTTTCCAGGCTCAAAATCATCTTGATGTTATTCACACAAGAAATACGAATGGCAGGAAAATAAAGCAATTCACGATTGCCACAAACTTAACGTGCAGATGCAAGAATCTCTACCCAATATTGCCCTCCCCACATTAATCTGACACGACTGCCTTTTCCATCTTTGTATATATTCTTTGAATAATCCAGCTTGCAAAACAGGTGCAAGGAACAGACTGCTTTTGCGCAATAATATTTGCAAACTTTAACTATGGTGCACATATATAAAAATGTGATGAGCATTAAAAAGGAAAGACAAAGAAGGTAAATTTCATGGATTAGTTGGCTGGCCGAACCAGCTATATGTGGCTTCCTTTCTTCTAGTCAGTGTTGAGACATTATCCGGTTCTGCAAATTTTCCCAGCAGAAACTGAAAGTGAAGCAGACAACATTATATGGTCCACAACTCATGGTCTCTGCTCCGATTGAGTTCTTAATTCAATTTTCCTTTATCTACATATATTATGCAGCAGATATCAATGTCCAAAGGAACCACTTCACCTGATTGAAGCTTCAATTCTGAAAACCGAAGTTAACTCACCAGTATTCTGCTCCTAGTAACTCCTCCTTTCCATGGTCTTCCTCTACTCCTTCCGTGATGGATCCATGTCTTCTGAATATATTGACACTAAAACAATCAAGTACATGCCCTCTATTGTATAACTTCAGTTCAAACATTGATAAGAATAACCACGTAAGGTTGATGTTACAATGAAAAGAGAAAACAAAATACAGTTCATTGATCGGAATTTGTCAAACTATGCAAATGCACATCATGTCTTTTTTTAAAGTACATGCCTTTCAGAGCAAACATTGTAGGGTTGTAGTCAAATCGAACACCAATTTATTCTTTCTGGACAAGCAAAAAAAAACTAAATTAGGAAGAGTGCAGATAGTATGTTAAATATGATATATGCATCTCTTGTTAGCCTTAACATCACAAATTGGAATGTTGGGCATTCTGTTTGCTCAGTAAGAAAACAACTCATAATTTAGGAAGGATTTGTTTATTAAAACCTACTTGGCAGAACCGAAGTCACGTCCTGGTGCTTGTTGCGAATGGGGAGGTGGGTGGAGGTCAGTCACACATTTGACTTGTTGAAGAAAGCACATAAAGGCATATTTGGTACTACCTCGTGAAAAAATGTCTTATATAATGAGACAGATGGAGTATTATATATGAGGCAATTCTAATCTCTAGCACTGATTTTCTGTACAAAACATTTACTCATTAACACAAAACGTAGCAAAAGATCAGTGTTAGCTTTTTCAAGCAGAACAAATAAGAAAATTGCAGAAAAAGGTTCAGTACAGCAGACCATATAATTAACATGCAATGAAACTTGCTTGGCTATTTCAATTCTTTTTTATCTAGTTTATTTATCTTCAAAAGAGCCCGTATTCCTCGTCTACCATATTTGAGATAGCATATTGCCATACATCAAAAAGAGCATCTCAAATATTTTCAATCAGTGAAGCCTGTCCACCCAAATATGAATCTTTCAGACTTGAATTGAACAGGGAGTAAACATGAACGTCTTCATGAACAAAATATAGCAGACCAGTCAGAATATCATCTGCTAAAAGTGCATTCATATGAAAGGAAGTGACTGTTTTAGAAGGATTATAAAACTCAGGTGGCTGAGAACAAACCATTCTAGAAAAGATTGTAGTAGTATTCATTGTTCTTCTTGTGGAAAGAACACATATCTATACCTTCCCACTCCAATCTGAAGCCAATACCCCAAAAATGCAATTGGTTCTGCTAGACTACTTGGTCCACCTTTCCTCGCCTAGCAAAAGCTTAAAAGATACACAGATAACTCGAAGAAAAGAAATGAAGGACCAATTTTTTTAAAAAAAGGCAATTTGCATTATTATACCAACAGGAGGGCTAGATGCCAAAGGAAAAATTGACTGCACCTTCTGAATACTCATCCAATGTATCAACTACTCTAATGTGGCTAATTCCTCAAAAAAATGATAGATTGCAGGGAGTGTTTTTATTTGTACAGGGATTGATTTTATTTGCTCCTGATATTTGCCTTCTCCCGGATAGCATTCATGTAAACCTGCCACAAAACCAATTATCAATCCCTCAATTCAATTGATGTAAGATGCAATGCAGAGCTGTCTTGCTTATCTGAATACTATAACAGAGTATCTGCGTACTATATCAAGAGGAGCTTGGCGCAGCAGCATGGTTGGCTTGTCCTAGATCCAAACTGATCCCGAACGAGAGGCCGATTCTAAAGCCATGAAGGCCCTGAAATCGCCCAGATCCAGGTGCATCTCAAGATGGCAGAGGAGCGCAGGAGCTGTGGGCCGACCCGTTTGTAGGGTGCCTGGCGGCTTGGAAGGGTGAGGCGGCGTCCGTGGTGGAGGAGAAAAGGAGCTGCAGGTCCATGGCGTCCTTCACATCTTCGTGAAGAAGCCCTTGACGGCGACGACCATGGTGGATGGGGAACTCCCATGGCGTCGAAGGTGAGGTGTAGGGGTGGTGGATCCCGACCAGGTAGGAAGAGGGACGAACCCGGGGCCGCCGGAGACGCGGCGGCGAAGCCCTGCCCCAAACCCTAGCCACAGGGGTGGCGTTGCGACCGGGCGGTAGAGGTCGGGAGCGCAGAATCTGGCCGGAGGGGAGGGAGATGCGGACCGTGGGGAGCTCTGGGGCGTGTTGTGCGGCGCCGGAGCTCGCCGGAGATTGCCACAGCGTGGGTGGTGGTGGCGGCGGCAGCGACGAGGACTTGGGCGAGAGGGAGAGGAGGCGAGCCCGTGCTCCTCCTATGGTCTTTTTTTCTCTTTACAAAAATCTGCTCGGACCACGGGTTGAATAATCCAAACAATAGGGTGTTTTGTGCAAAAATGAAGCGTTTTTCCAGGTCCACTTAGACAGGGACTGCGGGTTGAATTCTCAGAAGTAGAGGGGCTTTTTTGCAAGATTTCTGACGACGTACGACCAGAAGCCATCGCTTATATATATACATATATATATATATATATATATATATATATATATATATATATATATATATATATATATATATTAGGAAAAGGGCCCGTGCGTTGCAACGGGAGAAACAAATCCTTGTACGTCATAGTCTGTATTTCCACTTCTCCTGCTCACCACATTGTCGATAATGGTCACATCGTCCACCTATTCACAACGAATGTGATCAACCCCAAGGTGGTGAGCTTGGTCATTACATCAAAGGCAGAGTCTCACAGGAATGCCTGGAGGGACCAAACACGGAACATAGTTTCCTGAGGGGGCAAAAGACTTATTAAGCCCCTCCATCAAAAAAAATCTACAGATTGCTTGTGCATTACACTCTAGCACACAGCTTTTGCGATCCCCTCCCAGCACCGGGTTGTAATTCCTCATACCTATAATGGCAGTGGGTCCCATTTTTGTGCTAAAAATCACTACATAACCAACGGGAATATACTAAAATGCGTTTGGCATACTGCCATGAGTATTTTACTCCCACCGTCTCAAAATTCTTGTCTTAAATTTGTCTAAATACGGATGTATCAAGTCATGTTTTAATATTAGATACATCCATATCTAGACGAATCCAAGACAAGAATTTTGGGACAGAGGAAGTATCATTATGCATAAATTGTGGTATGATAAATTTGTCGAGATGGGAAGCATCCTAAAAGAATATTAGGTGAGCGCGGGAATTACTGAATTAAAACAAAGTGGTAAAAATCATCCCAACTTGGTAACAAAATGAGTGGCACATATTATAACTGAAATTTGTGTGCAGATCAAAAAGAGCAGTCCGCTTTAGTACCAACTTCCACTCCGCACAGTTTTCAACTTGTATAATGTAATGTGCAAGGATAGCTTCAAAATCAGAAATAGCTAGCACGGAGCCGAAATCATCATTTTAGGTACATCTGATCATGATTTGAGTTCCAGCTAAACAAAAGCAACCCTTAGCTAGAAAATCTATAAACACAGTTATTCTAAAGTTTTTAACCCGGAATTAAATTTATCTTTGGCCATGATGAAGAATATATTTTGGTAACCTCGCATCAAGAGACAATATCGTTTTGGAATAGATCTTACCAGTGATTGGTTTGAACTATAAAACAAACATTGACTTCCTCTGAATTTTGAAGTTAAAAGAAAAACTTAAGAAACAAACTGGCACCTTGGACGAAATATTAATAGGAACAAAACTATCACTGAACTTGTTCATTTCTTTAGCAATTCCATGAATGCAGAACCAGGGAAATATCGTGCAAACAGTTTTGGTTAAAACATATTTTGAAGCAGTCAATAATTTCAGCTTGTAAATCCCATAAATTTCTCAAAAAACATAATAAGTAAACATGAACATGCTCTTACTTGTTGTTCCAACATCAAGAAATAAGGATTGGGCACATATTGGCTACATCTCTGTCGGGCATCGTGGCCTCGTATTGGAAATCTTTGCTTCTGTGCTTTCAATCTGTCGGGTGTTCCAAGCGCCTACTGGATGTCGTTTGTGTTTGTATGTGAGCATCTAAAAAAATAAGTTAATGGTGCATCATGTTAAAGCACAGTTCTGAATTCTTTATGTGCTTATTTCTCTCCAAAATTTAAGAGCCTTGTGAAAATTCCCATCACATAAAATTGAACCACTCACTTTTTTCTCTACGCACTCTGCATAGACAATCTGTCCACTGCCAGTAGCAACTCATGTACACAAAATAGCTCTTCTGAACCTGCGAAAGCCACAATATACATTAAGGATGCAGGCGAACTCACTCACAAATAGCTACTATAAGGCTACTGAATATCACTCACATGAGTTTGTTTCTTCTGGGCAAACACCGAGGTAGAATAGTTTAACATAATATCCATGGAATATCTTATGAGATAGAAGTCTCAACTCTCCTAAAATGAATAATTGTGCCACGCCAATCAAATAGAAGTGCGATATAGTACATATTTGTTTTACTAAAGAACGATCCCCAATAGCTGTGCGATATAGTACAGAATAGTTGTGCCACACCAAAGCTGTTCTCTTTCAAAGTGAACCTCCAAATAAGAGGACTGGAAAACTCTTTTCCCTCATTCACAATGCTGCTGTTGTTATCTAAACGGCTTTTCAGGACTCACAATATAGCACGGTGCAAAGGGGCTGGTAGGCCTTGATCTTGCCGACAATCTACCATGAGGTTCTAACCACGGCCTTCTCAAAAAGAAAGCTTCCATCTATATCAAGAATGGAAGGTAGAAATCCTAGACAAACATAGTTTAAAAGATCATCTTGGCCAAGTCATTATGCCAATTTCTGAATGCAATGTTTGCGTTATGGATAATTGTATTTACAGGGAGCTAGAAGCATCATATCGGTGAACTGTGTACGTCTTTGTAGTAGCATCGAGCACTGGAATGAAAACCAGAATTATGTATATTGGTGTTATTGAACTACTTTCAAGGGAAACTCGGGCATCAGCATTGGCATATGAGTCTATTCTTTGTTCAGAAAATGATGTAAGTTTTGCATAGGGTTGCATAAGAAAACAACACATTATTAGCTCTGTTCGCATGCCACACTGAAATTGCAGAAATAGATAAGAGCCTCAGTAGCTACCTACCTTTGCATATGGATCACCAGATTGTTGATGCAGGAGGGGCAGTGACGCTGAACCACCGCAGCAATCCTTCTTGCAAGGGCATCCAATGGAACATTTAACCAGATAGTGAGTCCTTTCTTCAGATAACTCCTGCAAACTTAACAAAATAAAATTAGTAAGCATTGCCTTAAAGACCAACTCAGGCTAGATGGGCAAAGCCGAGTGAGGTTTCCAGCGATTACGACCAACACAACGCGCACCATCGGAACACCAATCACGAGCAGGGTTGTTCCAGCAAGATAGAGAGGGAAACCAGAGTAAACTATGTATGCAGATTATTATTTTTAATTTGAACCACTTACACATAAATCATCCTAAGTGTGCTGATGCTAGTGCACACACGAAATATCCATTGGGCACATATTGAATGTAGTTGTATGTTAAAATTTCAGGACTCCACTGGGAGTAGATAATATACAACAGACGATTTAGTGTCATACTTCAGTTGGCGCATAGTTGGACAAACTGAGATCAAAACAGTGAAGGTGGTGATGCTGAGTCATATCCCTTTTATGGCTCCATCTCATGCAAGTGAGGAAATAAATTCATTCACGTGACATATCCAATTGAAACATTTCGATAGCTCAACTTAAATAGTCATACATTTATCTAAGAATCACTTATAAAGGCCTATAAAACAACCTCCAAATATTCAGAAAGCAAAATGTGCCAGAAAATTTGTTACCTGACGTCCTGACCACCAACAATTGAGCACAATCTCTGATCCCTCTTGATCTTCTTAGCCTCAGCCCTCTTATCAGCGACTGATTCTCGTAGCCCAACAATTCCCTCAGCCACTAAATGTAGTGGTTGTCCAGCAACCGCAGCTGGTGCACGTCCTCCAGCTTCCGGGCAATCTTCTCCTCCCAACGACCACCGCCTTCTTCATCTCTGCTAGTTTCATCCCATGTGGCCGTTGTGTCCTAGGCATCGCCATCATCTTCGCCGCCGAAGCCGGGCAGCTCAAGAGAGCCGAATTAAGTGATTGGTGGCACAACGGGATATGCGCCCCTGTGTGGAACCACCCGACTCTGGAACCGACAACCAGAGCTCCGATGACAGGCGCCCGCCACGGCAAGACGTTGGGCTGAGCAGCAGCAGACTCTCGCAGGGCGTGGCCACCACCAGGATCGCATTAGACTCAGAGAAGTCGGCATCGTCCGCGGCGGAAGGGCAGAAGGAGGCGCGTGCGGGCGTCGAAGGGCGCGGGTAGCCCCTACGCCCCATGGACAGGGCCAGCCCGCTGGACGAGCAGGGCGGCGGCGGCGGCCGCCGGGGAGATAAAGGCCCGCGGGTGTGGGAGCCGGCAACGGCCGCGGCGTCGAGTGTCGCCAGCGGTAGAACGTAGCGAGCGTGGGAGGCACTTGGGGTAGGGGTAGGAGTGCCGGCGGGGTAGGCGGTGGCGGCGCGCTGTAGCCTGTGGCGGGGCTGGGGCCGGCGGGCGGCGGCTCGCAGCAGCGGGTGGCGATGCGCTGGAGGTCGAGATGCGCTTGGAGGATTTTTCTCTGTCTAACTGTTCGGGTTGACTTCATTAGGACTGCGGGTTGATTCATATAAACTTTAAGGGGTTTTATGCAAAAATGCTAATGACGGA
>NC_041384.1:449276351-449276624 GCF_002162155.2 Triticum dicoccoides
AGGGGTAGGAGTGCCGGCGGGGTAGGCGGTGGCGGCGCGCTGTAGCCTGTGGCGGGGCTGGGGCCGGCGGGCGGCGGCTCGCGGCAGCGGGTGGCGATGCGCTGGAGGTCGAGATGCGCTTGGAGGATTTTTCTCTGTCTAACTGTTCGGGTTGACTTCATTAGGACTGCGGGTTGATTCATATAAACTTTAAGGGGTTTTATGCAAAAATGCTAATGACGGACGACCAGAAACGATCGCTGCTTTATTATTAAAAAAAAAATAAGTAAGTAA
>NC_041384.1:449276832-449293080 GCF_002162155.2 Triticum dicoccoides
ACTGTTCGGGTTGACTTCATTAGGACTGCGGGTTGATTCATATAAACTTTAAGGGGTTTTATGCAAAAATGCTAATGACGGACGACCAGAAACGATCGCTGCTTTATTAGTAGGTAAAGATATATATATATATATATATATATATATATATATATATATATATATATACGTCGTAAAGACGTAAAGATAAAGACGTAAAGATAAAGAGTAAAGATTTATATTTCGAATTATTCAAATTATAGATATTGCAAAAAAAATTAGATAAAATTTAAGAAATGTTAATCATGTATTTTAAAATTTTAAACATCTATAGGAAAATGTTTCTAATGTATATGTAAAATGAACAATGTAATGAAAAAGTAAAAAATATGTTAATCATGTGGAAAAATGTTAACCATGTGTATGAAATTTTTTTAGTGACATTTAAAAATGCTAAGCATTTGAAAATCATACACGGCACTGAAAAATATTTATACAATGTAGAAAAATGTTCACATAATTAAAAAAATAGTACACCCAAAACAATGTACGTTATATTTTAGAAAATGTTGACGAGTTTCAAAAATGTATTCATGACATTTCAAGAAATGTTTGTACAATCTAAAAAATGGTTTCCATAGTTAAATTTCTTATATCATTCAAAAAATGTTCTAAGGTGTATTTTAAAAATGAGTAACATGTATTTTTTTTTCAAAAAACATGTTTTAAGAAAAATGTAATCATTTATTTGAAAAATTGTAAATGTGTATAAAGAATGTTACTCTATACGAAAAATGTACATTGTGTTTGGAAAAAGTAGGCATGTGTTTAATTTTTTAGAAAGTAGGAAAAATAAAAAAAGGGAAAGAAACAAGGAAAACCAAAGCAAAAAGAAAGGAAACGAAAATAAAAATCCAAAGAAAGCAAGAAAGAAACAAAAGAAACCAAAGAAAAACAAATAAAACTGAAGAAAAAACCCTAGTAAAACAGGAGAAGAAAAAAAATGCTACAGTAATGGGCCGGCCCGCTGCCATTGCCACGAGAGCTGATGCCAAGCTATGTCTCGCAATAGGTGAGATGCCCAAGTTCGAAATCTTCTAAGCACTGGATTGAGATTGTGTTAATTTGTTGTGAGATTAATTTTCATTTTGAAGGGGATTACTACAGGCAAAAGTTAGCTTGCATCGACCAGTTCATTGTACCCATATCCTTACAAGAAAGCAAAGACAAAAGCTAAAGACCAATAAAAAACATTTGCTCCCTCTGTAAACAAATATAAGACCATTTGGATAACTACTTCATAAAAGCGTTTAGATCATTAAAGTAGTGATCTAAATAATCTTATATTTCTTTATAGAGGGAGTACATAATTACAAAAAGAAGGCTGATTTAGCTCTCAAGATTTCCCACTCTAGTAAAGGGATCTTGCAAAGGTTGCGATGGAAAACTATTTGACCATAGAAGAAAGTTTTTGGAGCACCTTTTAATGGTGACTTGAGGCTCTTCATCTTCATTCACGAGGACACATCATAAGGCACAGGGCAGACATTGTCAAGCATGTTTGTCCCCATAGACCGATGAGAGAGGTGAAATTTGAGGGATCAATGGCAATTGTCTCAAGAGCATTGGATACCCGTTGGACCAAAGTGTAATGAAGAATATGTGGAAATTTGTCTTAGGCTTGTTGTAGAAGGGGCATCCATCAAAATATTCAATTACCCGACACAAGCGTTGGGCGGATGTGAATAAATTCCAAGTCACAACAAGATGTGACAATGATTTGGTGATTTGTTACTCCAGATAGTGGCGGGGAAGGAATCATCTGGCTTCAACTCAAAGGGCCCTATATGCACTGACTTTGCATATTAGTTAGCGCTCAATCTTGTTGACGCACATATTTGAAACATGCAAGTTTGAAATCATAGAAGCCGATATAGAGCGAAGTCTAGCAGGTAAATTTTTTGGAACCAAGATGATGAGCATTTTTTTCGAACGAAGGCTCAAGACAAGTCGAACATTGAATTAATAAAGTCATTAACCGACAAGGAATTAAATGACCAACAACTTACCCAAAAACGACAAATACATAGTGGTTACAAACAACTCACGGGCTTTGCTTAAACAAGCACAACAATAACATGAATGAAACACAGCTTGCAACGCTGAGACCGACGTCCATCACCACAACAACAAAAAAGAAGCCACACTGACTTTGGGCGAGGCACCACTATGCATGTGACGTGATCTTGTCCACATCGATTGGATGCACTTGAGCCTCTAGCAGTCCGTTTCCATCACCGAAGAGGATCCCTGCCCTCAGTGTGGATCAAGGCACCACATAGTCGAAACGCACATAGGTTCATCCTAGAACTCGGATGAGCCATCAAAGACCATGTTGCTTGGGTAGGGGACAACTGAACGGCCCATCACACAGATTGAGCTCTACTTGAGACCCATTGTCGCTCTGGACACCGCCATAAAGGATAAATAATCCCTTCAATGAAGCTACAAAACCTAAGAAGACATAGTGAAGGTGGTACAATTGTATCATCACGGAAAAGAATCAGACTTGCAGTATATCCAAGCTCACGCCAATCCTGACACACCATTTCAGCCATAGAGGGGAACCTAAGAAGATCATGAAGCATAAGGGTTACTCAGGGCCCCAAGAAGATCATGAAGCAGACTACAAGGATGTCTGCATGAAGAAAACCTCCTAGGCACCAACTTGTATCTACATCCTAGGTGAGGTTTTGTGAGGATCGATAACTTTTGTGTAGAACACTCCTAGGGTTCACATGCCTGGACCTTTAGATCACCACTTGTCCAAGAAGTGGACTTCTAAAGAAGCTAACAAAATTACAACTAGGGTCCTACCAATGATGACATCTTGAGAGCTATCACCCACCTCTCCGTTACAACGTGTTTGATTGCGTCCGAAATTTGGAGAATGAAGTCTAGGAGCTTCGTAAAGAGCAACACCGACAAATATCCATCACCAAAAGATCACACATAAGAAAAATATATGCTAATAGGCATATCTCCATCATTCCTTCTTTGAAGCTTGGGGGAGGTTGTTGGGCATCCTGCATCATATTTATACTACTTTTTGTGTTAGCTATATTGTCTTAGTGGAATATTTACTTTCTGAATTTATCTATGAAATGTGCTATTAATCCTTGAGAGTAATATTATTAATGTATCTCATGATGTGAGGCTATAATAAGAAGTGGTATGAGAATTTCTTTTGCTTTCATTATTGTCTTTATGAATTGTGTGATGTGGTAGGCCATGACTTCAACAATGCTAGGGGTTTATAAATTGATGCTATTAAGATGCTTACTAAAATTATGTCTAATTATTTAACAGAATAATGAAAGTCATTTTACAACAAAGGAAGTGCACGTGCAAATAATTGTTGATTTGTGGATCATGTTTTCCGGATCTTAGGATATAGTTAAGTGTAACGATAGTCCTAATAAAACATTGAGGGTATGACGTTAGAAGAACAATCATATTGAATCGAATCAATACTTGTCTATTATACTATGTGATTATATCATCTGAAATCATTTATTATAACACGGAATGTTAGCATGTGTTTTAGTTCCTCAGACCATAAGAATGTCTCGGTAACTTCCTACCAGACGGTGGGCTTTGGGGTTGCTCAAACGTCATCTGTAACAAGGTGATCATAACGATAACTTTCAAGCTCACCGAAAAGTTTGACAAGTGACCGGACAACTCGAGAGTGAGATTTGCTCCTCCAACTATGGAGAGATATTCTTAGGACCCTCTCGGTGTGATGACATCCATAAACGTCTGGCCATACACAAGTGACTACATCAACGGGATGCCGGAACACACCAATGAGAAAGAAGAACAAAACCGGTAACGGGAGCAACAGTATAGTGAGCATGATGATGACTCTGGAGGATGCCGATGCACACCTGGTTTTGTAAAGTATCGTGAAGCAAAGGAAACATCACATGATAACCAAAGGTTCACTCGAATATCATTCGTGTAATCATAGGGACCGATATGGATGTCCATGATTCCGCTATTGGTCATTGAACGAAGGGGTTTCGTTCATGTCTATGATTTACTGAACCTACGGGGTCACAAGCCTAAGGTAATCCCGATCTGCTGAGTGTTAGTGGTGTGGGAGTGATGATAATATATTTGTCGAATTGCTTCATTAATATTCAGAATAGTCCCGAGAGGTTCCGAAAGTGTTTTGGGATCACCGGAAGGGTTTCCGGTGAATACCGGGTATTACCGATTAATTATATATAGGTGGAAAATGTTTCCGGGGATGTTAAATTATATATATATATATATATAATGCTATAAAAATTTTTAAAACATTTTATATTTAATTTAAATATCGACGGCCTAAAAATGCCAAGAGGGGGAAGGCAACTTGGAGTAGGCGCCTCCCTTCTTCCCTAAGGAAGGGGGTCGAATCCTACTAGGGGAGGAGTCCAGCTCCTCCCCCCCCTTGTGTGGTGCCCCAAGGAGGCTTTTCCTCCTTGGTGGCAGCCCTCCTCTCTCTCTCTCCAACCTATATATAGTAGAGGATTTCTACCCTTTGGACACACAAGTTTTGGAGCCTTCTCTAGTTGATCTAGTGCACGTTCTAGTTGGTCCTAGTTGACTAATTAGAGCGAGCCATAGCCACCTCTAATCCTCATAATTAGAAGTCCTGTGTGGTTCTAATCTCTTCCCTCCAATTCTCTGGCAATGATTAGCTCTATACAGTGAAGCGCTGCCGAATCGTGAAGACTATACACTTGCGA
This sequence comes from Triticum dicoccoides, assembly GCF_002162155.2. Lineage (NCBI taxonomy): Eukaryota > Viridiplantae > Streptophyta > Magnoliopsida > Poales > Poaceae > Triticum > Triticum dicoccoides. Next base: position 449,281,611 of record NC_041384.1, read on the forward strand.
CCAATTAGAGAGGCCGTTCTTTCGGTCTTCTGTTCGAGGGATCGTTCTTGGGTGGTTCATGGGATCGTCATCAGCGTTCGAGGGACTTCAAGTATGATCTACACCGGCTCGTCTACTTCCTCTGCACTCCCGGAGTCGATAATGATCGTTGATCACTACCTGTTATGCATCTTCATATTATTCCTGGGTGATCGTAGGGCGAATTGTTTTGTTTTCTACTACGTTTCCCAACAGTGGCATCATGAGCGGTTCTATGAGTAGATGTAGGTTGCTATCTAGATCACATGTGGATGTGAGGGTGATGTTCTTGCGATGCTTCCCTCGAGTGTTGTTTTGGTTTAGTTCATTGACGGCATGGTGTCGCTTTCACAAGATTCTGACAATCGGTCGGCCCTGGCTGTCGACGATCTGCTAACAGTTCCTTGGACTTCACCATAGTCAAGAATAGTGAACCATGGCGTACGCAAGGGGGAAATGAATATGGATGATCTTCTAGGGGCTCATGCGTATTAGACAAAGTTTAGTGTGGGGGAATGAGATTTTTAATTAAGTCTCTTCTTTCACTCACCCCAAAAGTTAATCTACCAACAAGGATTATCACTTTATGGTGTGCACGTAGGTTGCTAAGTTTATCCGAAAACCCTAGAAACCACGTAATTAAAATTTGCAAAACGGACTAGAGGATTTCTAACTTGGTTTTGCAGGGTTTGCATATGATGTGGTATAGCCTTCATCATGAAAATGAGTTTATGTATGAGATGGATATATGTTGTAATGTTAAGCGTCCTGCGCGTCACAACATGATGGCTAGAGCCACGAGATTCCCAGCTTAATGCAAATATCATAGAGATAGGTTACATGTGATGGTGGCAAGTTGTACACGGAGGACCCCGACAAGGATAAGGTGTACCAAGGCGTGTGTCGAGGAGCTATAATTTCGTCCCACGATGGAATTTCAGATTTGGTGCCATGGCAACGTTTTCTGAAATGGTCGCCACAACAACATTTTCTAAGATTGCTGCCACGACAACATTTTTGAAATGGTTGCCATGGCAACAAAATATTGGTTGTCACGTCACTTCAACTGGAGATTCAAGACGACCACGGAGAACTCCTGGCACCCAGGGCGATATACCATATCATGCTATTATGAATTGCTTGAGATGTTTATCCCTTTGTTGTTTGCATCCTTTGGTTCCGTAGTAGTCAATTACTAGGGTGATCTCTCACAGTAAATATCAAGTTAAAAGGTGCTCTTCCCAGTGTGGCAACCATCTATAACACGTAGCGTTCTGAAGTGGGTCATGTCCACATGAGCACAAACGGGACACCAGGTGTAAGACGAGGATGGTCAGACCATGCTTGCAGATATCACTCGGTTGTCTTGAAGTTTTAGCAGAATAGTTCTGAGCTTGGAGTACAAAGCATCGAAAGATGAAGAAGGGTCATATGGAGATATGATCGGAAAAAGTTTTCCCACCGGTCAAAATTCTCGTCATAAGTGATGTCCACATCAATGGCTGGGAACTAGGCTTGGATCTTGAGTCACTCACTATCAATTATGAGAGATATTGATTTGAGTGGGAGCACAATTATGTATTAATTCAGTTAATAACTAGTTCAAATTAATTATGAACAATGTCTATGTGTAGTTTGCATTATAGTTGTAGACTATGGCTCACAGTTCCACCTTTGTTGTTGAAATTGATTGACTGTTATTTATCTGGTTGAAACTTTATGTTTGGGAGGATTGTCCTCTAAAAGTGCCAAGAAGGATTTTGTCCTACTGCATGTTTACAATACTCTCTTACTGATGCTATGGATGACGAGACTCATGTCCTTCGATCCAAAAGCTAGCATTATGGTCTGCTTGCTTCCAAGAAACCCGAACTTCAAAATTTTGGGATAGTTATGTGATATTCTTGGAACTAAAAATTATTTTCAAAAACAAACAAAGGCTAAAAGATATGCGATATCTAAAGAAGTGTTTTTTGCAAATTCTAGTGAAGTGTTCAACTAATGTTTAAGATTGAAATGTGTAAGATCCAGAAGAAAGCCAATCATGTGTTGACAGTGAAAACTTGTAGAGAAAGAACAAAACCAAAGGATGTAATGAGACTTACACGCCTAGGGTAGTTTGGGTCCGACACCACTCTTGAAGTTGTTCTTTCTTCTGAGAATAAGAGAAATATTGAAGTAAAACTATAAGAAGTAAAAGGCAGAAAGATAAGAAGACTGGAATGTCCAGCTTAGGTATGAATGTCATACAAGTTATGAGATGCAAAGGTGGTCGGTCAAGTATAGTGTAGTTCTTGGAAAAAAATTGATGACTTTGTTGATCACTGATTCTTCGGTATTGTGGTTAAAAGGTTAATCACAAGGAAATTGACTCGATTGCATTTTATTGCAAATCATTGCAAGAAACTTTGAACGGGCTAAATGACCAACAAATAATGAGGTTAAAATATTTGATGGATTGTAAAAGGTTATAGTATTTCTATCAGTGTATTTCCTCTGTATTTATTATCATAATTCATTTTAGAGTTTTTGTACACTCTATCCCATTGCATAGAATTTGCAAGGAGGTTCTTCATGACAAAACAATAATTGTTTGATGTTATGAAGGAGGTTGTCCATGACAAAACAATAGTTGTTCGATGTTATGAACAAAAGGACACACTCTTATTGTCAATAAGATGTATGTTATGAATATTGATAATAGAATTGAACATCCATAACACTGACGCTAAATGTCGCAAGACTAAAAAAATACCACATGTGTGTGGCACTGTATTTAGTCACATTGGAGAAACTAGCATGAAGAAATTTCATAGTGATGAATTTTGAAGTGATCTGATTGAGAATCATCTGACACTTGCAAGTTTTGTCAAATTAGTGAAGTAAACTAAAATACTGCGAGAACGAGCAACATGATAATTGGAAATATGCATATCGATGTGTGTAGTCCAATAAGTGTTGTTGCAAGCAGTGGATTTATCTATCTTCAAGGATGACTCGAGTGGATATTTATATTTACTAACTGAGACATTAATCTGGATTTTTTTTGAAGTGTTTCAAAAGGTTTTTCAGAATGAAATAAAAATTCTTGTAACAAGAAAATTATGTTTCTACAATTGGATTGCAAAAAAGAATATTTGAGTTAAAATTTAGTGAATGTCTGATGAGCTATAAAAGAATTTTATAGCTTGCACCTCCTAGAAACATTACTGAGAGTAGATTGTTTTAAGTAGATGCAATCAAACTATGTATGACATGGTGAGATCAAAGATGACATTAATTATTTCACCAATATACTTTCAAAATGATGCTTTAGAGACTATGGCTTTCACATTGAAAAAGGAGCGCCATCAAATTTATTGAAATAAGTGCTACTTTGTAGGTTATCCCAAATAGTTGGGTATTCCTCTATCACTACACCGACGCAAAGTGTTGCCATAGAGTGCAGAAGTTTTGAAGAAAATGTTTTCTACAAAAGAGTGAGTGGGAGGACAGTGCAACTCGACAAGATTGCAGAATCTTCGTAATCTGCTCAAAGAAAAGAAACACTGGAAGTAATTCTAGAATTTCTTACTCCGACTGATATAAAAGTCTCTACATGATATATAGAGACTACGGTCGAACTTGCAACTGAACCATATAGGTTGGGAAAATTCGTGCAAACCATTGTGGGATGCAGACAAAATATTGTTGGGAAAATAATGAACCTATAATTCATAGAGAATCGTTGGAGGGCCCTGACTCTGGAAATTGGCTATATGCCAACATAATCCGAGATAGTATCAATTCACATAATTCGAGGTTAGAACTTAATGAACCCTTTGAAAGACTTAAAGTTTAAAGAATAGTAATGGATCTATAAACTGACAAAGGTAAAAATGTTTTATAATACTCGACTTGTTACAAATAATTTATGACAAGATCAAAGAATTAACTATGACGAGATTGCCACATCATAGCAATACTTAAGTCAGTCCGGGTTAAACTAGATGGATGTCAAAATGATTCCAATGAGATGGAAATAGAACCAAGGTTGTATGTTTGATAAGATCCATGGTAACTTTGTCGATCCAGAGGATGCTAGTAAGTATGCAAACTTCAAGAGATCCTATAATGATGTGAAGCAAAGCATTGTGGAGTTGGAATCTTCGTACTGATGAAGTGGTCAAATAAATTGATTTCATCGAGTAAAGCAAAGATGCTTGTATTTACAAGAAGTGGGAGCATGATAATATTTCTAAACACTATATGTACATGACATGTTATTGATTAGAAGTTATGTAAATTTCTCGACACAGATTAAGACTTTATTGAAACTAGGTTTTCAGTAAAATACTTAGGAAATGAATAGTCTTAGTATTAGGCATAATGATCTATGGAGATAATAGTGTCTAATCGGACTTAGCCAAAATACATATTGATAGGATACTAAAGCCGTTTATTATGTAAAATGTCAAGAAGAGTTTCTTGTCAATGTCACATGGAAGGAGTTGGTATCCTGAAATATTAATGAGTGAAATACGATTTCAACCACACTTGTATTCCATGGTATGTAAACAACAAGATATTTCCAATACTCCAAGTTAGTTGTAAGTAAAAGTTACTAGTATGGTCAAATTGTTAATCATAGGACAATAATGAAAAATGTCATTAAGGATTAACGACATGTTTCTCACACACGAAGAAAATGAAGAGATTGTTGTAAGGAGTTACATCAATGAAGGCTCGTTGTAAGTAGTACATCAATAAAATCTTCATATATGCTCCAAGTGATTTTTTGATTTCAAATTAAAAGTGGTTTATAGTGGCACAACAAGTTGGAATTGGTCCAAAAATTACTGTGGTTCCATTGATGTATCGAAAGTTCATTCATGATTCATGAGCTTGGTATGGTTTCTAGATGATTGTATCATTGGAACATTATTCTTAATAGTAGTTCCATAACTCAGTATAAGGAATCAAAGGTTCTACCAGTGATTCATATACCAAGCCGGTTTCACACAAATTATGAATTCTTGTGAAAGCATGATAGATGCATAGAAATGCAAATGATACACATGGTTCTGAAGATGTCAGATTCGATAGGACAAAGTCTATACCACAAGCAAAGCATGGACTAACACCAGATTGCCATTGGTGTTAAAGTTAAAAGTGCTAACTAGGTTATTGACTCTAGTGCAAGTGGGAGACCGATGGAAATATGCCCTAGAGGTAAATATTGTATTATTATATTTCCATATTCATATTTAATAGTTTATATTCCATGCTATAACTGCTATGATACTGGAATATGCGATTCAGTGGAAAACTCATATGCACGTGTGGAATGATAAATGAAATAAAATAGGTTCCTAGTCTCGCCTCTAAGACTAGCTCAAGTGTTGTTGGTGATCACATTTTCCGAACCTTAGGATATCGTTAAGTGTAATGATAGTCCTAAAACAACATTGAGGGTACGAGGTTAGAAGAACGATCAAATTGAATCGACCCAATACTTGTCTGTTATACTATGTGATTATATAGTTTGAAATCATATGCTATAACACGGAATGTTAGAAGGTGTTTTAGTTCCTCAGACCATGAGAGTGTCTTAATAACTTCCTACCAGACAGTGGGCTTTGGGGTTGCTCAAACGTCATCTGTAACAAGGTGGTCATAACGACAACTTTCAGGCTCACCAGAAAGTTTGACAAGTGATCGGACAGCTCGAGAGTGGAATTTGCTCCTCAGATGATGGATAGATATTCTTAGGGCCCTCTCGTGTGACGGCATGCATCATCGTCTGGCCATACACAGGTCACTATGTCACGGGGATGCCGGAACACGTCAACAAGAAAAAAGAACAAAACCGGTAATGGGAGCAACGGTATTGGAGGATGCCGATGCACACCGGGGTTTGTAAAGTATCGTGAAGCAAAGGAAGCATCACATGATAACCAAAGTTTCACTCGAATATCATCCGTGTAATCATAGGGACCGATATGGATGTCCATGGTTCTTTTATCTGTCATTGAACGAAGGGGTTTCGTTCATGACTATGATTTACCGAACCTACAGGGTCACAAGCTTAAGGTAACACTACTGCAGGATGCTGCTAACGCGACACTATAATCAGAGACCCTTCGACGAAACTGTGTGCGATGTATTAATCGCAAACAGTGATGTAAAAAACTGTCAAAAAAGATGCAAAATGTTTGCGATGGTGGATACATCAAACACGGTTCAGATTTTAGATGCGTGTGCGATGCGGGGCATACAGTTGATCCATACGAACTGTTTGCGATGAGATAGAACAACAGAAACGGGCAGCCAGATCAAGGTGTGTGCGATATACGACATAAAGTTCGCTCTGATGAACCGTTTGTGATGAGGTGGAACAACAGAAACGGGCAGCCAGATGAAGGTGTGTGTGCGATATGTGGCATGCAGTTCACTCGGATGAACTGTTTGTGATTAGGCAACAGAAAAGAAACGATCAGCCCGATGAATGTGTGTGCGATATACGGCATATAGTTCACTCGGATGAACTGTTTGCATTGAGCCAAGAGAACAGAAACGGTTCAACTTAAGAAGATGTGTGTGATACATGGCAAACATGCCTGCAATCGGAAATGTGTGGGAAGACCGATAACAACACAAAATGATTCCTGTTAACAAGCCGTGTGTGTTGTGAGCAAATGATTGCTGATATACAATTGTGAGTGATTGATGAAAACATCACTGACGAGTTCCATTCTTTAGTCTGTGTGCGATGTGATTTACTCTGTCCGCACAACATCTACGTACTCTCTATCTACAGAGCATTACATATATACTTAAAAAGACAGCATTGCATAACCAAATTAAGCATACAGTTACACAAGTGACTACACACATAACATTTCCACACACACAAAAGTAAGCAATTACATGCATACTAAACTAGGATAAGCGAGGATCTAATCATCTACTTCTTGTTGCGATGATGCTTGCCATTGCTCTGCTTCCGACTGGATCCCTGGCCGTTTTGGAGAAGAAGGCACTTCCTCATGTCAACTATCCGCATGTACATCTCGTAGATCGTGTACGCCTCCTTGGCCGTGTACACGACATGAGCTTTGTCGAGTTTCTCCATCCAGGCCGAGTGCCAGGCATGCTTGTCCTTGTTGCAGGAATCTTTCATGTCTCTGTAGTAGGGATCGATGATGGCCTCAGCGAGGTGAACCAGTGAGTCCTTCTCGTGCTCGTTGCTGCCCTAGATCTTGTATTGGCCCTGGATGTCGACAAGATTCTGGCAGGAAATGCCCGAATTCTTGAGCACCTTTACATCGTTGGTGATGTCCACCGTAGCAAACATATAGTGGGGGCTGTTGACAAACCTCATGAAACGCTCGCAATGCCTTGTGGCCAGGAAGTAGTGGTAGACAAGGACATGATTGCGCACACACATATGGGCGACGACGACCTTGGGACGAGACCCAGCACGAGAACGGGTGTACTCGAGGTCGAACCCGACCACCTTCTACTTCTCCTCAGCAAGCAACAACTCCATGATGTGGATGGAGTGCTCCACGCAGACCGGGTTGTTGGTGTACAACACCGAGAGCTCCATGAACCTTCTGTGGGTCTCCAGCACGGCATGCATGGTGAACTGCTGCTCGTCGTCGGCAGCCGCTCGGAGTGCCATTGGAGCCGCGCAAGATACCCTCAAAGAATTTGTCGTGGTGGGTGTGCTTCTTGCAATAGTGGGGCGCGATCGAAAGGTTGAATAGATACCAGGGTTAAATGGCCGCTGTAATAAATGGGGGTCAGCCAACCTGTAATCGTCATGTCTTGTCACCGCATTCACAGCGGAGGATTCCAGTGCATGCTTGAGAACCCCACACATGTTTTGTTTGACCATGTGTGGGCTTGAAGAGGCGCCAAATGTATCGTTGGTGAGCCTGTTCTCGCGCAACCGCACAAGCTTCCCGCCCGACTAGTTTGGCCGTGCGTCGGCTAGAAGAGGGGCAAATCATGGGCATTTATAGGTAAAAAGCTTTGTAAAAATGAAGTGTGTGGAATGACTTCAGTCATAAGTTTACCCACGGGTGATGAGGTCAAAGTTACATAGAAGGGTGATGATGGACACTCGAGTGCAATAATTAATTCTACACTCTATAGGGCACACGGTTGAAGAAACCAACTGTGTGCAATAATGTCAAAGATCACAGTTGAGTTAGCTATACAGATTGTGTGCTATCAGATCGACAAGGTAAACACATTCGAGAATGGTTAATAAAATTTAAGTCCATTGCATATTAAGTTCAAAATAGTGCTACCAATATACGAGTCTCATACGATGCCATTTCGACGATTATACCACAAAAGCTCGAAATATTACAAGGTTCAAATTCCAGAGTTATATGGCTCAAATTTGAAGATTACTAGGTTCAAACTAATATTAGAAATGAAATTTAGCTCATTAGCTGCAAACGCCCGCGTTGATCCGCTGAACATGGACATAAAAGATGTTCAAACTAATATTACCACTTGTAAGGCTGGTTTTGAAACCTCATAATTTTTGCAAAGGGGTTAGCCACTGAGAAGTCATGTATGGGGTTGACACGATGACTTCCGATTACTCTATCATCTGAAGTTCCAAAATGAAATTCAGATTTTTCGGAGCCTATTCCTGTGACGCCCCCGATTCAATCGTACACTAATCATACATGCAACCATGTATGCTCAAGATCAGGGACTCACGGGAAGATATCACAACACAACTCTAAAAATAAAATAAGTCATACAAGCATCATATTACAAGCCAGGGGCCTCGAGGGTTCGAATACAAGAGCTCGATCATAGATGAGTCAGCCAAAGCAACAATATCTGAGTACAGACATAAGTTAAACAAGTTGCCATAAGATGGCTAGCACAAACTGGGATACAAATCGAAAGCGGCGCAGGCCTCCTGCCTGGGATCCTCCTAAACTACTCCTGGTCGTCGTCGCCGACCTGCACGTAGTAGTAGGCACCTCCAGTGTAGTAGGAGTCATTGTCGACGGTGGCATCTGGCTCCTGGGCTCCAGCATCTGGTTGCAACAACTGAGAGGAAAGGAAAGGGGGAAAAGAGGGAGCAAAGCAAACGTGAGTACTCATCCAAAGTACTCGCAAGCAAGGAACTACACTACATATGCATTGGTATCAATGAAAGGGGTAGTATATGTGGACTGAACTGCAGAATGCCAGAATAAGAGGGGGATAGCTAGTCCTATTGAAGACTACGCTTCTGGCACCCTCCATCTTGAAGTAGTAGAAGAGAGTAGATGGTAAGTTAGCCAAGTATCATCGCATAGCATAATCCTACCCGGCTATCCTCTCCTCGTTGCCTTGTGAGAGAGCGATCACCGGGCTGTATCTGGCACTTGGAAGGGTGTGTTTTATTAAGTATCCGGTTCTAGTTGTCATAAGGTCGAGGTACAACTCCGGGTCATCCTTTTACCGAGGGACACGACTATTCGAATAGATAAACTTCCCTGCAGGGGTGCACCACCTAACCCAACACGCCCGATCCCCTTTGGCCGGACACACTTTCCTGGGTCATGCTCGGCCTCGGAAGATCAAAACATCGCAGCCTCACCTAGGCACAACAGAGAGGTCAGCACGCCAGTCTAAATCCTAAGCGCGCAGGGGTCTGGGCCCATCGCCTGTTGCACACTTGCATGTTGCGTACGCGGCTGGTGAGCAGACCTAGCAGCCTCCATTACAAAGGAAGTTGCGTTACGCGGTCCAACCCGGTGTGCGCCACTCAGTCGCTGACGTCAAGAAGGCTTTGACTAATACCACGACGTCGAGTGCCCATAACTGTTCCGGCGTAGTTGGTTAGTGTGTATAGGCCAATGGCCAGACTCAGATCAAATACCAAGATCTCGTTAAGCATGTTAATTGATGTAACCGCGGACGCCGACCAGGGCCAGGCCCACCTCTCTCCTCAGTGGTCTCAGCCTGCCCTATCGCTCATCCACAAAGATCCACACAGAGGGCCGTTGAGAAAGTATGTCCTTTCAGCCCCCAATCCGTGAATCACTCGCGGGTACTCTACGAGCCGACCCGTCTTTAGTCACCATATGTATCATGTATAAGATATATAGTATATACCCGTGATCACCTCCCTAGTGATCACGACCTGATAGTATAGCATGACAGACAGACAAGAATGTAGGGCCACTGATGATAAACTAGCATCCTATACTAAGCATTTAGGATTGCACATAAGGTATCAACAACTGTAGCAACAATGACAGGCTATGCAATAAAATAGGATTAACCGAAAGCAGTAACATGCTACACTACTCTAATGCAAGCAGTAGAGGGAAGGAATAGGTGATATCTGGTGATCAAGGGGGGGGGGGGCTTTCCTGGAAGCTCAGCCGAGAAGGAGGGGTCGTCAACACCGTAGTTGTACTGGGTAGCGGCGGCGTCGGTCTCAGTGTCTAACGAGAGAAGAGGGGGAAGAAACAATAAATATAATGCAAACATAAGCATGACGATGCATGTCATGACAATGAGCGGTGCTAGGTGTGCCCTAACGCGGTAGGAGGTGATACTCGTGAAGGAGGAAACATCCGGGAAAGTATTCCCGGTGTTTCGCGTTTTCGGACAGATGAATCGGAGGGGGAAAGTTGCGTGTTCGCTATGCTAGGGATGTGTGGCGGGCGAACGGGCTGCGTCTTCGGATTCGTCTCATTGTTCTAAGCAACTTTCATGTACACAGTATTTTCATCCGAGTTATGGTTTATTTAATATTTATTTTAAAAGGTTTAATCAATTTTTAAATTATTAATTTTAAATTAATTCAAAAATAACATTATTGTGTCAGCATGATGTCAGCATGATATCAGCAGTCAACAGAGGTGTTGACTGGCTCGCTGACGTGTGGGTCCCGCATGTCATTGACTGTTGAGTTAATTAACAGTAGTTAATTAGGTTAATTACTGAATTAGGTTAATCTATCAGACTTATTTAAGTTAATTATTTATTTAACTAATTAATTAATTAACTATTTACTTTTAAATTCTTTTTATTTATTTATTTTTCTATATATAAAAACGTTCTTGGGGCTGGGGCCCCACATGTCACTGGCCCTAAGGGCCATAGTGGGTTCGGGCACTATGGGCGCCCGTTAACGGGCGGAGGCCATGACCCAGCGCAGCAGGGCGCCAGCGCCCACGGCGTCGGTCAGGGGAGACGCATGCCGCGGTGGCCGAGACGGGGCGTCGACGGAGGGGGGTGGCCGCGGGCTCGGCTGGGCGAAGCGGGGAAGCGGGCGGTGAGCGAACAGTGGGCGTGGGGGTGTGCGGCAGTGCAGGGGAACGTGGCGGCGTAGGCGAGCGGCGATGCAGCAGAGTGGAGCGGGACGGCGCGGCAGCAACAGTGGTTCCCGGCGAGCAGGGGAGGCCGGTCGGTGGCATGGCCGCTGGAGGCCCGGTCA
>NC_041384.1:449293422-449342324 GCF_002162155.2 Triticum dicoccoides
CACACGGCAGCAGAGCGGCGGCGGAGGCAAGGCGCGAGGCCAGGCCGAGTAGGCGACTGTTGGGGAACGTTGCAGAAAACAAAAAATATTCTACGGTTTCACCAAGATCCATCTAGGAGTTCATCTAGCAATGAGTGATTGGATTGCATCTACATACCTTTGTAGATCACGTGCGGAAGCGTTCAAAGAACGGGGACGAGGAAGGCGTACTCGACGTGATCCAAATCACCGGAGATCCTAGCACCGAACGGACGGCACCTCCGCGTTCAACACACGTACGGTCAGCGTAACGTCTCCTTCTTCTTGATCCAGCAAGGGGAAAGGAGAGGTTGAGGAAGATGGCTCCAACAGCAGCACGACGGCGTGGTGGTGATGGAGCTGCAGTACTCCGGCAGGGCTTTGCCAAGCACTATGGAGGAAGAGGAGGTGTTGGAGAGGGAGAGGGAGGCACCAAAGGCAGGGGTGAGAAGTCCTCCATCTCCCCACTATATATAGGAGGGCCAAGGGGGGGGGGGCGCCGGCCCTAGGAGATCTAATCTCCTAGGGTGGTGCGGCCAAGGGGAGGAATCCCTCCTCCCCAAGGCACCTAGGAGGTGCCTTCCCCTCCTAGGACTCTTCCTCCCTTGAAACCCTAGGTGCATGGGCCTCTTGGGGCTGGTGCCCTTGGCCCATGTAGGCCAAGGCGCACCCCCTACATCCCATGTGGCCCCCCGGGACAGGTGGCCCCACCCGGTGGACCCCCGGGACCCTTCCGGTGGTCCGGTACAATACAGGTGACCCCGAAACTTGTCCCGATGCCCGAAATAGCACTTCCTATATATAATTCTTTACCTCTGGACCATTTCGGAACTCCTCGTGACGTCCGGGATCTCATTCGGGACTTTGAACAACAGTCGGGTTACTGCATATACATATCCCTACAACCCTAGCGTCACCGAACCTTAAGTGTGTAGACCCTATGGGTTCGGGAGACATGTAGACATGACCGAGATCGCTCTCCGGTCAATAACCAACAGCGGGATCTGGATACCCATGTTGGCTCCCACATACTCCTCGATGATCTCATCGGATGAACCACGATGTCGAGTATTCAAGCAACCCCGTATACAATTCCCTTTGTCAATCGGTATGTTACTCGCCCGAGATTCGATCGTCGGTATCCCAATACCTCGTTCAATCTCGTTACCGGCAAGTCACTTTACTCGTACCGTAATGCATGATCCCGTGACCAGACACTTGGTCACTTTGAGCTCATTATGATGATGCATTACCGAGTGGGCCCAGTGATACCTCTCCGTCATACGGAGTGACAAATCCCAGTCTTGATCCGTGTCAACCCAACAGACACTTTCGGAGATACCCGTAGTATACCTTTATAGTCACCCAATTATGTTGTGACATTTGGCACACCCAAAGCACTCCTACGGTATCCGGGAGTTACACAATCTCATGGTCTAAGGAAAAGATACTTGACATTGGAAAACTCTAGCAAACGAACTATACGATCTTATGCTATGTTTAGGATTGGGTCTTGTCCATCACATCATTCTCCTAATGATGTGATCTGGTTATCAATGACATCCAATGTCCATAGTCAGGAAACCATGACTATCTGTTGATCAACGAGCTAGTCAACTAGAGGCTTACTAGGGACATGTTGGTGTCTATTATTCACACATGTATTACGATTTCCGGATAATACAATTATAGCATGAATAAAGACAATTATCATGAACAAGGAAATATAATAATAAAGCTTTTATTATTGCCTCTAGGGCATATTTCCAACAGCGACGGCGGGAGCTGGGACAGGGGGCAGGCCGGATCGCAGGTGAGGCGCGGGTCGGACAGGGCGAAGTGCGGCGGCCACGATGGTCTCGCAGGCGGAGCGCGGCGATGCGGCGAGGCATGAGCGGAAGTGGGGTGCAGGCAGCGCACGGGTCGTAGCAGCAATGGGGTGAGCACCGCCGGCGCGCGCGGGCGCACACACGGGGTGCGGCCGGCGCGCGCGGGCGCACACACGGGGTGCGGCCGGCGCGCAGGTCGGGCGGCAATGCAAGCGCGGGTTGGACGACATGGGCGCGCGGTGTCCGACGAGGAGAGGGGGAGCTCACGGGGTAGTGGAGGGTTTAGGGTAGTGGGGCGCGGGGAGGATGTCGGAGACGGCGGCGACGGGGAGGAGACGAGGTCGAGGCGGCGAGGGGCGTTCCGGGCGGTGGTCCGACGACGGGGGTTGATGTGGTGGCGACGGGAATTGGCGGCGGTGTGGTTTGTTCCCCGATCCAATCGGGGGCACAGGAGGGGAGAGGTGGATCGAGGGAGTGGGGAGACCGGTTAGGGTTTCGGGAGGGACTGGGGTTATGGGGAGTGGGGTGGGTCGGTTGGCTGGGCCAATTGGGCTGGCCGGCCGGTAGCTGGGCGGGTTGACACAGTGGGCTAGGGGGGTTTCTTCTTTTTCTTTTTTTGTTAGTTTTTTTTTCTATTTTTTTATTTTATTTATTTTCCCTTTTTCTGTTTTTATTTATTTTAGAGCATTTTAGCATTATCTAAAACTGTGTTTTCTTCACTATAATTATATGTGCAATATTTGGCACAAATCGAACATTTTTGTTTTAATGTTTGAAAACTTTGGTTGTTTTCTATTAATTCAAATTTGAATTTGAAACATTTTGGACTAACACGTGATTAGCATCAGTAACAGAGGTGACATGGCATCTTTAGCAGAGGTTTACTGTAGCATAATTATCCGGGCGTTACAATTCCATTCTGCTGCAGCCGCCGGCGCTGATCAACAAACCATTCATTTTTGCGAAATAAATGTAGGGAAAACCTCATTACCTTTAGCACCCTTACTCTGATAACAAAGAACCTGGCGAATATAATCTCCGGTAAGGTCCCTCGGTAGGAGTTGAAAGTAACTTCTGAGAGATGCAGATCTAGGCATTCAATGTGATTGTTATATTGTATCACAGTATCCACCACCTGTCCTAATCTTATCTGCAAAAGAAGAAAACGTGTTAGTGCCTACATGCAGTCTAGGTTGGGGCCGATAGATTCTAGTGCCAAGACCTTCATTGTGCGCAGTTTCAGGGTCAAGCTTGTTGGAATCATTTTCTGGATGACAAACAAACATACATCTTCAAAAATAGAAATAATGTTAATTTCTAGAAGGAGAGGTAGAAGGCGGCTATTGTACCTGAATGAGTGTGGATCCAATAACGAGTTCGAATTATTTGTCAGACGAGTAGCCCACCACTGTCAATTTCGGCGTAGAACTGACATTGATTATTGTTGGACCTTCTTGATCAACTACAAGTAATCTCTCAAGTGAAGGTGTATCCTCAGTGACCATACCATGGTACACATTTTGTGATGTCTTCTTGCAGCACCAAAAACATGCATAAATAGTCCGGAGAGTCATGGAGGTGATGTGGAAGCTACTCACTCAACCCATTGATCGCCTGAAGACGAAGGTACTCGAGTGCAGTACAACCACGGAGCAGGCGCTCCATGTCACCATTGGGGAGGTAGACGACGATGAGATCGAGGTGCTTCATCCATGGTAGAATAAGAGCAGACACATCATTAAGGGGGATTACAGTTCCTGAACTTGGCGACGCACAGCGTGGGCGCAAGGCAGAGCGCGGATGTTGGCAGCGAGCACATATGTCCATCATCAAAAGTGATCTCCTCGAGCTGATCTAGGGCCGGGGATCGGAACCACTCGTCAAGCTTGGCCCGGTCCTTGCTATTGGAACGGAACTTGCCCATGCTAAGGCCTCTGGTTGGGCCATGGTGACTGCCGAGGATCTAGGAGAACGCATCCAAGCTTTTGCGATAGCCATGGCAGACCTCGTGGGTGTCGATGAGGTCGAGAGGGATGGAGTTCCATAGGGGGCGCCACCTGTAACGCCCCGAGACCGATGTGCCAGGTGTCCTCCAGTTATTCGCTGTTGTTGCCTTGTCTTTTGCTTGCGTGTTGCATCTTGCCATGTCATCATCCGCTTTGCATCATCATGTTTTCAAAACTTGCATCCACCCCGGTCTCCCCGTTCTGTCCGTTGTCCGTTCTGAGCCCAGACACACTTGCACGCGCCCGCGGCATGCCCGAAATATTATTTTATAAGTGGCCGGAAAATGTTCTCGGAATGGGATGAAAGTTGGCGTGTGGTCTTTTTATAGTGTAGATAGGCCGCCTGCCAAGTTTCATCGCATTCGGAGTTCGTTTGATAGCCCAACGGATAACTACAGCGGCAGTATAGCGGGTCTAACGTCAGACGTTTTCGGTCTCCGAAAATAGTCGCCGGGCCTCTCTCTCTCTCTTCTCTCCTCTCAGCCCGAGGCCTTCTGCACAGCCCACAAACTCCACCTAGTCCCCCCTCCGTCCGGAGCCGTCCGATCGTGATCCGAGGGTCCGAAAACGGATGAAAACCCCTAACCCTAGACCCCTGCCTATTTAAGAAGCCCCCTTGCCATTTTTGGGTGCCCCTAGCCTTCCCCTACCCTCAGCCGCCGCATCCCCCTCGAAAACTGCACCACCAACCAGATCCATCCACCTCCTCCTCATTTTTCGGCGCTCCCCACCGCCACCTCGCCACTTGGCGCATGGCCATTGGCTGCACCGCCACTCGGCGCCGCCCGTGGCCAGTGGCAAGCCGCCACGTCGCCTCCCCACGCCCCACATCGCCTTGGTCCCTGCCAGGCCCATCCGAGGCCCACCCCGGGCCGTTTTGGGCCGAGGCGCCCGCACCGCGCCGCCGTCCCTGACCAGGGTCGAGAGAGCCCGATGCTTCCTCCCGCTCGTGCCTGTCGCTGGAATCACCTCGCACTGCGCCGGGATGAACTCCAGCGACCCGGAGCCGCCGCCGGTGACCCCAGGCCAGATCCGTCTCTCTCCTTTCCTCTGTCCTCCCTCTCCCTCACGTCTCTCTCTCTCCCGCGCAGGGCGCCATTGTAGATGAAGTTCCAGTCGCCCTCGCCTCGTTGACCTTCGCTGGAGTCCACCACCTTCGCCGCTCGTCTCCCTGACCATCCTCGTCGTCAGATCCGATGCCCCAAGGCCGGATCCATCCATCCCCGACCTCACCGGAGCTCTTCCCCGCCGCGCCATCGTTTCACATCGCCGGCGGGCGCCGCCGCGCTTGGTTCTGCCTCTGCATCGAGCAGAGGAGGACGGCGACCCCCAGCACCATTCGCCTCCGCGCGTGGGCCAGTCGGGCCATGCGAGGCCTAGTTCCGCGCCAGCGCCTGCGTGGGCCACGACCCAGTTGAGGCCATCCGCTGCTCCCTTCTCTGCCCGAACGGGCCTTGGGCCAGGGTGAGCCGCCTACAGCCCCTGTGCATTGTTGGGCTTGTCCCAGATTCGGCCCACACCATGTTTTTTTCCGTTCTGCTAATTTGCCCACTTATCCAGAGACTGCAGTTTTTCAGAAAACCCCTTTAGGTTCATGCATATAATAACTCCACAACCGTGCATCGGATCTAAATAAATTATATATGAAACTTGCTTAGAATTTCATCTAGTTTCATAATATGCAACTTTCATCCATGTTTGAAATGTTTAAAATGCTGTTTGGTTAAATTTGCTCCTATGCCATGTTAAAATGTTTTAATTCATATCTATTAAACCGTAGCTCGGTTTTAAATAAATTATATATGTAAATGGGGTGGAAAAATGCCTAGTTTAACATGGTGACATTGCTTTGCATGTTTAACAACTATAAAATGTGGTTTAGGGCAGAACAGTGCCAAAACCTAAAATATGCACATGAGGAGTTTCCGGACTTGTTGTTTGTTGTTCCGGCCTCATTTAAACGTGCCTAGATAGGTAGTTTTCTTTATGCTTCACCTCTTGCCATGCTAATCAACATTTAATATTGTTGAGTACCTAACCGAGAGTGAACTAAATAATTGATGTGGTGTTCCGTCAATATGCAACGGAGTTGCATATTGAGCTCCACTTAATTTGTAAGTTTGCTTGTGCACTTTGCCATGCCATGCTTCATCAAACCGGACATGCATCATAATTGTTTATGCATGATGCCATGTTTATGTGGTGGTTGTTTACTATGTTGTTTGCTTCTTTCCGGTGTGCTTCTTCGGGTTGGTTTCAATAACATCGTGTTGTGAGGATCCGTTCGACTACGTCCGTTTGTCTTCTTCATGGACTCATTCTTCTTCCTTGCGGGATTGCAGGCAAGATGACCATACCCTGGAAATCACTTCTATCTTTGCTTGCTAGATGCTCGCTCTTTTGCTATGCCTATGCCACGATACCTACCACTTGCTTATCATGCCTCCCATATTGTTAAGCCAAGCCTCTAACCCACCTTGTCCAAGCAAACCGTTGTTTGGCTATGTTACCGCTTTGCTCAGCCCCTCTTATAGCGTTGTTAGTTGCAGGTGAAGATTGAAGTTTGTTCCTTGTTGGAACATGGAGATGTTGTTCCTTGTTGGAACATGTTTACTTGTTGGGATATCACAATATCTCTTATTTAATTAATTCATCTATATACTTGGTAAAGGGTGGAAGGCTCGGCCTTATGCCTGGTGTTTTGTTCCACTCTTGCCGCCCTAGTTTCCGTCATATCGATGTTATGTTCCCGGATTTTGCGTTCGTTACGCAGTTGGGTTATAATGGGAAACCCTTGACAGTTCGCCTTGAATAAAACTCTTCCAGCAAGGCCCAACATTGGTTTTACCATTCGCCACCTAGCCTTTTTCTTTCCCTTGGGTAGGCCTGCCCAAGGGTCATCTTTATTAAACCCCTGGGCCAGTGCTCCTCTGAGTGTTGGTCCAACCCAGAGCACCGTGTGGGGCCGTCCCTTGGCAACTTGGGTTACGTTGGCTCCCGTACGCTTAGCTTATCCGGTGTGCCCTGAGAACGAGATATGTGCAGCTCCTATCGGGATTTGTTGGCACAGCGGGTGGTCTTGCTGGACTTGTTTTACCATTGTCGAGGATGTCTTGTAACCGGGATTCCGAGCCTGATCGGGTCTCCCCGCTAGAAGGAATATCCTTCGTTGACCGTGAGAGCTTGTGATGGGCTAAGTTGGGACACCCCTGCAGGGATTTGAACTTTCGAAAGCCGTGCCCGCGGTTATGGGCAGATGGGAATTTGTTAATGTCCGGTTGTAGAAAACCTGAAGGTGACCTTAATTAAAATACATCAACCGTGTGTGTTACCGTGATGGTCTCTTCTCGGCGGGGTCCGGGAAGTGAACACGGTGTTGGAGTAATGTTTGACGTAGGTTGTTCTAGGATCACTTCTTGATCATAGCTTCTCGACCGTGCTTTGCCTCCTCTTCTCGCTCTCATTTGCGTATGTTAGCCACCATATATGCTAGTCGCTTGCTGCAGCTCCACCTCATACCTTTTACCTAACCATAAGCTTAAATAGTCTTGATCGCGAGGGTGTAAGATTGCTGAGTCCCCGTGACTCACAGATACTTCCAAAACTAGCTTGCAGGTGCCGATGTTACCGAGCTGGTGACGCAACCAAGCTCAGGAGGAGCTCGATGAAGATCTTGTCCTTTGTGTTGTTTCATTCCAGTTGGTCAGTAGTGGAGCCCAGTTGGGGTCGATCGAGGATCTGTGTAGCATTTGGGGTAGTCTTCTTTTATTTTGGTTCCGTAGTCGGACCTTGATTGTATCTGGTTGATGGAATGTTTTATTCATGTATTGTGTGAAGTGGCGATTGTAAGCCAACTATGTATCTCTGTCCCTTATGTATTACATGGGTTGTGTGAAGATTACCTCACTTGCGACATTGCTTTCAATGCGGTTATGCCTCTAAGTCGTGCTTCGACACGTGGGAGATATAGCCGCATCGAGGGCGTTACACCACCGTCGGGAAAGGACGGTTTTCCATGCCCTATATTTGATTGGGAGGAGGGAGATGATGACTATCAACATATCATCGGGGAGGCTGCTGATGAAGTCTAGTCCTGCTGGAGTCTAGGGTCCGTACTTTCGCTAGTGCAATCTCTCAACAATGCTAATATAATTGGATCATATAACCATCCCTCAACATGCGATGAAGAATCACTCCAAAGTTGCTATCTAGCGGAGAACATAAGAACAAATTGTTTGTAGCTATTCTTTCCGACCGCTCTATCCAACAGTTCGTACTAAAATAACACCAAGTTATTCTTTCCGATCGATTTATCAAGAGTTCATACTAAAATAACACCAAGTTATTATTTCTGATCAATCTATCAAGAGTTTATACTAAAATAACACCAAAACAAATTCGGATTTATAATACTCAATCCAACACAAATAACCTCAAAGAGTGCCCCAAGATTTCTACCGGAGAAACAAAAGACGAGAACATGCATCAACCCCTATGCATAGATTACCCCAATGCCACCTTAGGAATCCGCGAGTTGAGTGCCAAAACATATCTCAAGTGAATCAATATAATACCCCATTGTCACCACGGGTATTCATATGCAAGACATATATCAAGTGCTCTCAAATCCATGAAAATATTAAATCCGATAAGAACACAATATCAAAGGGAAAACTCAATTCATCACAACAAGATAGAGAGGGAGAAACATCATATGATCCAACTATATTAACAAAGCCTGCGATACATCAAGATCGTGCCATCTCAAGAACATGAGAGAGAGAGAGATTAAACACATAGCTACTGGTGCAAACCCTCAACCCCGAGGGTGGACTACTCCCTCCTCATCATGGTGGCCTCCGAGATGATGAAGATGGCCACCGGTGATGATTTCCCCCTCCAGCAAGGTGCCAGAACGGGGTCTAGATTGGTTTTTTATGGCTATAGAGGCTTGCGGCGGCAGAACTTTTGATCTAGAGTTCTCTTCGGGGGTGTTGGAATATTTGGCAATTTATAGGGTGAAGAGGCGGTGTATGAGGCCACCGAGGTGGGCACAACACACATGGACGCGCCTGGCCCCCAGGCGCGCCCTGGTGGGTTGTGCTCCCCTTGGGGCTGCCCTCTGGCACTTCTTTGGCCCACTGTATGTCTTCTGGTCCAAAAAAATCTCCAAAAAGTTTTGCTGCGTTTGGACTCCGTTTGGTATTGATTTTCTGCGATGTAAAGACAAGCAAAATATAGCAACTGGCACTGGGCACTATGTCAATAGGTTAGTCACAAAAAATGATATAAAGTTGCTAGAAAATGATTGTAAAACATCGAAGAATGATAATATAACAGCATGAATACTTCATAAATTATAGATACGTTGGGGAGTATCAGCATCCCCAAGCTTAATTCCTACTTGTCCTCGAGTAGGTAAATGATAATAGAAATAATTTATGAAGTGTGAATGCTAACAAAGTGCATAAGTTTAATCAATGGTAATTTCAATCACTTTTCCTAGCATCATAACAGCAACTCTTTCTCATAAAACTCATCATGATAAACTAGCTACCAATTCACACGTAAGGTTCAAACAATGAATTCTCTTGAAACTCAACAACCTATATATTCTTAGTCACCAAACAATTGCAATTCAACTTATTCAACAGAGTCTAAGTAAAAGCTCCACATACTCAATCATCATATAGTCTTCTACGATTGCTACTACTTAAAGCATATTCTTAGAAATGGCATCCATCGAACACAGAGAAAGATAGGGGCTTAATGTTTTGCCTCCCAACTCATTTATCATAGAGATAATTGTCAACAATAATAAATCATGATCAGATATATTTGATTGGTCATATGGGCCTATATCTTTCCCCACTACATGATGCTTGCCAACTAGAGGATAATTGAGGTTCAAATTAGAATTCATACTATTGACTCTTTGCATAAAAGTAAATACTAAAAAGTAAAAGATAGTCCCTTCGTAGAGGGAAGCACAAGTTGTCATGTGCTTTTTATGTTTGGATGACCAAGCTCTTAATGCAAAGGAACGTCATGTTATATTGCCCCTTATGATAGCAACATTTATTATGCAGTCCGATGCTTTTATTACTTTGCCATCACAAGTTCGTACAACGCTCAATTTTCCCTTACAATAAAAGATCAAACATATTTAGGAGCAATTCTTATTGCTTTATGCACCGATGACAACTTACTTGAGGGATCTTATTCAATCCATAGATAGGTATGGTGGACACTCATGGCAAGACACTAGGTTTAAGGTTTTTTGGATGCACAAGTAGTATCTCTACTTAGTATGAATTTTTGGCTAGCAAAAGATCCTAGGCAAACACCACATGTTGTAGGATCCATGACAATATAACTTCTATGCAAATATACATAACCATAACTCATTATGTCATCTTCCTTGTCCAACTTCAACTAATTTGCTCAAGTTTGAAAATAATTAATGGGTATTCACAATCATAGAATATTTCCAAGATAATATATTTGCATGTGAAAGTTCTCTTCCTTATACAAATCATTAATGAATTGCTTGTATGGCCAATATTGTGATTGTCACGCTTCAAAAGATTTCACTTTCTAAACCCAATGTGAAGCTATACTAGGCATGGTATGAACATATAATTTCAAATTCATGATATTAAATTCATTCAACAATTTACTCATTGGATATAAGTGAAGCACAAGGGTAAATGACAAACTACACCAAAAGATATAAGTGAAGATCAAGCAAGTAGTAAATGGGTAGCTAATTGAGGACACTCTTTTATTTAAAACTTTCAGATCTAAGCATTTTATTAAAACAACAAGCAAAACAAAACAAAATGACATTCCAAGAATAGCACAACTCATGTGATGAAGCAAAATTTAGGCTCAACCGATACTAACCGATAATTGTTGAAGAAGAAAGGTCAGATGCCTACCGGGGCATCCCCAAGCTTAGATGCTTGAGACTTGTTGAAATATTAATTTGGGATGCCTGATACGTCTCCAACGTATCTATAATTTTTTATTGTTCCATGCTATTATATTATTTGTTTTGGATGTTTAATGGGCTTTAATATGCACTTCTATATTATTTTTGGGACTAACCTATTAACCGAAGGCCTAGTGCAAATTGTTGTTTTTTTGCTTATTTCAGTGTTTCGCGGAGAAGGAATATCAAACGGAATCCAAATGGAACGAAACCTTCACGAGAATCTTTCTTGGAACAAACACAACCCAGGAGACTTGGAGTACAAGTCTGGAAGTCTGCGAAGCTTCCACGAGGCAGGGGGGCATGCCCCCACCCTCGTGGGCCCACGGAGCTCCACCGACCTACTTCTTTCGCCTATATATACTCTTGTACCCTAAAACCATCCAGGAGAGCCACGAAACCACCTTTCCATTGCCGCAACCTTCTGTACCCGTGAGATCCCATCTGGGCCTTTTTCGGCGATCTGCGGAGGGGGATTCGAGCATGGAGGGTTTCTACATCAACACCATAGCCTGTCCGATGATGTGTGAGTAGTTTACCACAGACCTTTGGGTCCATAGTTATTAGCTAGATGGCTTCTTCTCTCTCTTTGGTTCTAATTAAAAAGTTCTCCTCGATGTTCTTAGAGATCTATTCGATGTAATACTCTTTTGTAGTGTGTTTGCCGAGATCCGATGGATTGTGGGTTTATGAATTTGATTATCTATGAATATTATTTGGTTCTTCTCTGAATTCTTATATGCATGATTTGATATCTTTGCAAGTCTCTTCGAATTATTGGTTTAGTTTGGCCTACTAGATTGATCTTTCTTGCAATGGGAGAAGTGCTTAGCTTTGGGTTCAATCTTGCGGTGTCCTTTCCAAGTGACAGTAGGGGCAGCAAGGCATGTATTGTATTGTTACCATCAAGGATAAAAATATGGGGTTTATACCATATTGCTTGAGTTTATTCCTCTACATCATGTTTGCCTAATGCGTTACTCTGTTCTTATTAACTTAATACTCTAGATGCATGCTGGATAGCGGTCGACGAGTGGAGTAATAGTAGTAGATGCAGAACTGTTTCGGTCTACTTGACACGGATGTGATGCCTATATTCATGATCATTGCCTTAGATATCATCATAACTATGCGCTTTTCTATCAATTGCTCGGTAGTAATTTGTTCACCCACCGTAATACATGCTATCTTGAGAGAAGCCACTAGTGAAACCTATGGCCCCCGGGTCTACTATACATCATCTAAGTTTCCGATCTATAATTCTAGTTTACTATTTATTTTATTTTGCAACCTTTATTTTCCAATCTATACAACAACAATACCAAAAATATTTATCTTATTATCTTTATCAGATCTCACTTTTGCAAGTGGCCGTTAAGGGATTGACAACCCCTTTATCGCGTTGGTTGTAAGGTTCTTGGTTGTTTGTGCAGGTACTAGGCGACTTGCGTGTAGTCTCCTACTGGATTGATACCTTGGTTCTCAAAAACTGAGGGAAATACTTACGCTACTTTGCTGCATCACCCTTTCCTCTTCAAGGGAAAACCAACGCATGCTCAAGAGGTAGCAATGCCTTGGGCATCCCCAAGCTTGAGCTTTTTTGTCTCCTTAATTCCTTTTATATCATGGTTTCCCTAAATCTTAAAAACTTCATCCACACAAAACTCAACAAGAACTTGTGAGATAAGTTAGTATAAATCAATGCAGTAACCTTATCATTCTCTACTGTAGAAAATCACTAAAATTGTTATTCAACATTGCATACTAAATGCCTGTGCATATTTAATACTCCTATCCTCAAATAGAATCATTAAACAAGCAAACATAAGCAAACATAATAGCAACATGTCAAAACAGAATAGTCTGTAAAGAATGCAAGAAGATTCATACTTCTATGACTTAAAAAATTTCAAAAAATTACCAAACTATAGAAAATTGATCATATCTTATTGTGCAAAAAAATTCAACTTTTTATCACATTCTGACTTTTTTTAAGAATTCACGCACTAGCGTGCAACTTTCTCTTTTCAAACAACCATACATAGGCTTGCAAAATAAGCATGTCAAAGGTTATACTTGACATTTTTATTGAAATAAAAGATGCAAAACATTACTCTAAATGATAGCAAGCAAATCCTAACAAAATAAAATGACGCTCCAAGCAAAACACATAGCATGTGATGAATGAAAACATAGCGCCAAGTGAGGTTACTGATAATGTTGGAGACGAAAGAGGGGATGCCTTCCGGGGCATCCCCAAGCTTAGTTGCTTGGATCTTCCTTGAATATTACCTTGGGGTGCATTGGTAATCCCCAAGATCATGGTCTTGTCACTCCTGATTATCCTCATATCGATATCTCATGCAAAACTTGAACACTTCAATCACACAAAACTTAACAAAACCTATGTGAGATAGGGTAGTGCTACTTATTGAGCTTGCGTTGGTTTTTCCCATGAAGAGGAAAGGGTGATGCGGAAAATTAGAGATAAGTATTTCCCTTAGTTTGAGAACCAAGGTATCAATCCAGTAGGTGACAATGCACAAATCACCGAATACCCGCACAAACAATCAAACAACTTGCACCCAATGACATAAAGGGGTTGTCAATCCCTTCACAGTTATTTGCAATGGTGAGATCTGATAGAGATAGATAAACGATAAAGTAAATATTTTTGGTATTTTTGGTTTATAGATCGGAAAGTAAAAGATTGCAAAAATAGTAGATCGGAAACTAATATTGTAGATCAGAAACTTATATGATGGAAAATAGAAACTTATATGATGGAAAATAGACTCGGGGGCCATAGTTTCACTAGAGGCTTCTCTCAAGATACCAAATAATATGGTGGGTGAACAAATTACTGCCGAGCAATTGATAGAAAATCGCAAAGCTATGACGATACGCAAGGCAATGATCATGAATATAGGCATCACGTCCGTGTCAAGTAGACTGAAACAATTCTGCATCCACTACTATTACTCCACACATCATCTGGCTCCTACTTGCATCTAGAGTATTAAGTTCTTGAAGAATAGAGTTACGTATTAAGTAAGATGACATGATGTAGAGGAATTAACTCAAGCAATATGACGAAAACCCCATCTTTTTATCCTCGATGGCAACAATACAATACGTGCCTTGCTGCCCCTACTGACACTGGGAAATCACACCGCAAGATTGAACCCAAAGCTAAGCACTTCTCCCATTGCAAGAAAAACCAATCTAGTTGGCCAAACCAAACCGATAGTTCGAAGAGAATTACAAAGATATCAAATCATGCATAAAAGAATTCAGAGAAGATTCAAATAATATTCGTAGATAAGCTGATCATAAATCCACAATTCATCAAATCTTCTCAAACACACCGCAAAAAATATTACATCGAATAGATCTCCAAGAACATTGAGGAGAACATGGTATTGAGAATCAAAGAGAGAGGGAAGAAGCCATCTAGCCACTAGTTATGGACCCGTAGGTCTATGGTAAACTACGCACGCTTCATCGGAAGGGCAATAGAGTCGATGTAGAAGCCCTTTGTGATCGAATCCCCCTCCGGTAGGGTGCCGAAAAAGGTCCCTAGATGGAATCTCACGGGTACAGAAGGTTGCTGTCGGTGTCAAAACCGGCGGATCTCGGGTAGGGGCCCCCGAACTGTGCGTCTAAGGTCGATGGTAAAAGGAGACAGGGGACACATTGTTTTTACCCAGCTTTGGGCCCTCTTGATGGAGGTAATACCCTATGTCCTACTTGATTGATCATGATGAGTATGAGGACTACAAGAGTTGATCTACCATGAGATCGTTGTGGCTAAACCCTAGAGGTCTAGCCTGTATGATTGTGATTGGCTCTACAGACTAAACCCCCCGGTTTATATAGACACCGGAGGGGACTAGGGTTACACAAAGTCGGTTACAGAGAAAGGAAATAATACATCCGGACGCCATGCTTGCCATCCATGCAAAGGAGAGTCCCATCCGGACACGGGAGGAAGTCTTCTATCTTGTATCTTCATGGCCCAATAGTCCGGCCCATGTCACACAGGCCGGACGCCCGAGGACCCCTTAATCCAGGACTCCCTCAGTAGCCCTTAAACCAGGCTTCAATGACGAGGTGTCCGGCACGCAGATTGTCTTCGGTATTGCAAGGCGGGTTCCTCCTCCGAATATTTCAAAGTAGTCCTCGAACACAGAGAACGTGTCCCACTCTGCAAAACATGCTCCATAAAGAGTATAATATTTAACAAGTCCCATCTACTGACATTTTTGTATTGAGATGCCATGTCTCTGCCCGGTCATTATTTCAAACCGTTTTTAGCCTCCCGTTCCACGTTTCGAGATGCGGTTTTCATTGGCACGTCTTGTCAAAGCAGAGATCGTGTCCCCTTATTGCGAGATTCTCATCAATATGGGCGTGGGCAATCCAACCGCGCCACCTGCACGACCCTTGGGGAATAGGCGAGTTTTAAGGCGAGTGGGGAGGCGCTTGATTCGCTGCCTTTATAAAGGGATAAGGATTCACCTCTTTCACCCACACCTTCCTTCTCTCTGCCCATCCATTCTCAAGCTTCAGCGCCCAAGTTCCCATATTTTCCGCCTCAAAAAAGCACTCCAGCCATGTTCGGATCCGGAGCGTAGGGCAAGTGGATGGCCTCCTCCGTCACGGAGAAGGACATTATGAAACTCCGGGAGGCGGGGTACTTGGCCCCAGAAATCGCCCACCGGCTTCCGGCCAAGGGGCAAATCATCCCCACCCCAAAGTCTCATGAGAGGGTGGTGTTCATCCCCCACTTTGTCCGTGGGCTGGGATTTCCACTCCATCTATTCGTCCACGGACTCATGTTCTACTACGGGCTAGATTTTTTCACGATCTGGCCCCCAATTCCTTCCTCAACATCTCGATATTCATTGTCGTGTGCGAGGCCTTCCTCCGCATCTCACCCCACTTTGGACTGTGGCTGAAGACCTTCAACGTGAATCCAAAGGTAGTGGGCGGTCAACACGCAGAGTGCGGAGGTGCAATGGTGAGCAAGTTATCCAATGTCCCATGGCCCAAAGGTACCTTCGTGGAGACCATCAAGGTGTGGCAAAAGCAGTGGTTCTATGTTAGAGTGCCCCGCGACACCACTTGGGCCGCGACCCCTGAATTCAAATCCGGGGCCCCAATGCGGCTCACTTCCTGGCAGGAGAAGGGCCTGGATTTGACATCATCGGACGAGCTAGTTGCACTGCAAATGCGCATCAAGAGCATGGTGGACAAGAACATCAAGCTTGTCAATGTGATCCAGGTGATGCTCTTTCACCGGATACTTCCTTGCCAGAGCCGGACCTGCAATCTGTGGGAGTTCGATCCGGCCAAGCACCAAACCCTGCAACCGTTCTTCCGCGTCACGCACGAAGGCATCTGGAAGGTGCTTTTCAAGGCCAATGAGACGTGGCCGGAGACGACCGAGGACCATGGGTACAACCTGGCCCATCCCGCCAGTCCGGTAAGTTTTTCGTATTGCAAGGTGTATCCTTCACCTGTGTATTCAAGGAAGATGTCTAAGCTTCCATATTTGTCTTTACAGGGCTGGGCAAAGAAGGCAGAGCGGATCCAGTGTCCGGCTCCACTGCCTGAAAACCCAGCTATCTCGCTTCTAACGAAGATGCTGGTTCTGGCGCCCTACCAGGCGCCAGAGAAGAAGGCCAAGGGGACCAGAAGTGGCCTCCGCCATAAAGGCACGTCCGAAGACGCCGAAACCCATTCCTCCCCCGCTATTGAGGATGATGATGATGATGATGAGGAAAGTAACTTTCCCCCCGAGGGGGGAAGGAAGGAAAGGGGGGCCTCCACGGATCTGGAGGCAGAGGCACTGATAACCCACAAGTATAGGGGATCGCAATAGTTTTTGAGGGTAGGGTATTCAACCCAAATTTATTGATTCGACAAAAGGGGATCCAAAGAATATTCTCAAGTATTAGCAGCTGAGTTGTCAATTCAACCACACCTGGAAACTTAATATCTGTAGCAAAGTATTTAGTAGCAAAGTAATATGATAGTAGTGGTAACGGTAGCAAAAGGTAACGATAGCAAAAGTAATTTTTTTGGTGTTTTGTAGTGATTGTAACAATAGCAACGGAAAAGTAAATAAGCGGAGAACAATATATGGAAAGCTCGTAGGCAATGGATCGGTGATAGAGAATTATGTCGTATGTGGTTCATCATGTAACAGTCATAACCTAGGGTGACACATAACTAGCTCCAATTCATCAATTTAATGTAGGCATGTATTCCGAATATAGTCATACGTCCTTATGAAAAAGAACTTGCATGACATCTTTTGTCCTACCCTCCCGTGGCAGCGGGGTCCTAGCAAAAACTAAGGGATATTAAGGCCTCCTTTTAATAGAGTACCGGACCAATACATTAACACATGAACTCCTCAAACTACGGTCATCACCAGTAAGTATCCCGATTATTGTCACTTCGGGGTTAACGGATCATAACACATAATAGGTGTCTATAGACTTGCAAGATAGGATCAAGAACTCTCGTATATTGATGAAAACATAATAGGTTCAGATCTGAAATCATGGCACTCGGGCCCTAGTGACAAGCATTAAGCATGGCAAAGTCATAGCAACATCAATCTCAGAACATAGTGGATACTAGGGATCAAACCCTAACAAAACTAACTCGATTACATGATAAATCTCATCCAACCCATCACCCTCCAGCAAGCCTACGATGGAATTACTCACGCACGGCGGTGAGCATCATGAAATTGGTGATGGAGGATGGTTGATGATGACGATGGCGACGGATTCCCCTCTCCGGAGCCTCGAACGGACTCCAGATCAGCCCTCCCGAGAGAGTTTAGGGCTTGGCGGTGGCTCCATATCGTAAAACGTGATGAATCTTTCTCTCTGATTTTTTTCTTCCTGAACATGAATATATATAGTTGGAGTTGAGGTCGGAGGAGCTCCAGGGGGCCCACGAGGCAGGGGGGCGCGCCCAGGGGGCAGGGGCGCGCCCAGGGGGTATGAGCGCCCCCACCCTCATGGCTAGGGTGTGGGCCCCTGGCCTTGATTCTTTGCCAGTATTTTTTATTATTTCCAAAAATAATCTCCATGGAGTTTCGGGTCATTCCAAGAACTTTTGTTTCTGCACATAAATAACACCATGGGAATTCTGCTGAAAACAGCGTCAGTCCGGGTTAGTTCCATTCAAATCATGCAAGTTAGAGTCCAAAACAAGGGCAAAAATGTTTGGAAAAGTAGATACGACGGAGACGTATCAACTCCCCCAAGATTAAACCTTTGCTTGTCCTCAAGCAATTCAGTTGATAAACTGAAAGTGATAAATAAAAACTTTTACAAACTCTGTTTGCTCTTGTTGTTGTAAATATTTAAAGCCATCATTCAAGTTTTTAGCAAAGATTATGAACTAACCATATTCACAATAACGTTTAGGTCTCATGTTTACTCATATCAATGGCATAATCAACTAGCGAGCAATAATAATAAATCTCGGATGACAACAGTTTCTCAAAACAATCATAATATGATATAACAAGATGGTATCTCGCTAGCCCTTTCTGAGACCGCAAAATATAAATGCAGAGCACCTTTAAAGATCAAGGACTGACTAGACATGGTAATTCATGGTAAAAGAGATCCAGTCAAGTCACACTCAATGTAAACTAATCAGTAATGAATGCAAATGACAGAGGTGCTCTCCAGCGGGTGCTTTTTAATAAGAGGGTGATGACTCAACATAAAAGTAAATAGATAGGCCCTTTGCAGAGGGAAGCAGGGATTTGTAGAGGTGCCAGAGCTCGATTTTAAAATAGAGATGAATAATATTTTGAGCGGTATACTTTCATTGTCAACATAACAACCAAGAGATGGCGATATCTTCCATGCTACACACATTATAGGTGGTTCCCAAACAGAATGGTAATGTTTATACTCCCCCTCCACCAACAAGCATCAATCCATTGCTTGCTCGAAACAACGAGTGCCTCAAACTAACAACAGTCCCAGGGGGAGTTTTGTTTGCAATTATTTTGATTTGATTTGCATAAAGCATGGGACTGGGCATCCCGGTGACCAGCCATTTTCTCGTGAGTGAGGAGCAGAGTCCACTCCTCTTGAGAATAACCCGCCTAACATGGAAGATATGGACAACTCTAGTTGATACATGAGCTATTCGAGCATAAAAAACAGAATGTTTATTTGAAGGTTTAGAGTTTGGCACATACAAATTTACTTGGAACGGCAGGTAGATATCGTATATAGGTAGGTATGGTGGACTCATATGGAATAACTTTGGGGTTTATGGGATTGGATGCACAAGCAATATTCCCGCTTAGTACAAGTGAAATCTAGCAAAAGACTGGGAAGCGACCAACTAGAGAGCGACTACAGTCATGAACATGCATTAAATCCAATGAACATTGAGTGCAAGCATGAGTAGGATATAATCCACCATGAACATAAATATCATGAAGGCTATGTTGATTTTGTTTCAACTACATGCGTGAACATGTGCCAAGTCAAGTCACTTAAATCATTCAAAAGAGGATACCACCCTATCATACCACATCACAACCATTTTAATAGCATGTTGGCACGCAAGGTAAACCATTATAAGCTCCTAGCTAATTAAGCATGGCATAAGAAACTATGATCTCTAATTGTCATTGCAAACATGTTTATTCATAATAGGCTGAATCAGGAACGATGAACTAATCATATTTACAAAAACAAGAGAGGTCGAGTTCATACCAGCTTCTCTCATCTCAATCAGTCCATCATATATCGTCATAATTGCCTTTCACTTGTACGACCGAACGATGTGAACAATAATAATAGTGCATGTGCATTGGACTAAGCTAGAATCTGCAAGCATTCAATAAACAGGAGAAGACAAGGCAATATGGGCTCTTTTGTCAGATCAACAATAATGCATATAAGAACCACTTTAACAATTTAATTATGGTCTTCTCCTATAGACCCCCAAAGGAAAGAAAAGAAATGAAACTATTTACACGGGAAAGCTCCCAACAAGCAAAAGAAGAAAGGGAAATCTTTTTGGGTTTTCTTTTTAATTACTACTACAAGGAAAGTAAACTAGCTAAAAGCTACTACTAATTTTTTTATTTTTCTTAAGGTTTATCAAACACACAAGAAGAAAGCATAAAAAAGGAAATAAACTAGCATGGATATTACAATGAAAAAGTATGAGCACTGACATCTAGCAATGAGTGTGTGAACATAAATGTAATGTCGGTGGGAAATACGTACTCCCCCAAGCTTAGGCTTTTGTCCTAAGTTGGTCTATTGCCACGGATGGCCTGGCGGATATCCAAAGTTGTAGTTGGGGTCATACTGAGATGCATCAGTCATTACATCGTTAGCTGCAGCTTGGAGGCGGGCTATCTCAGCCCTCCTCTTATACTCCTCCGCCTCCTGTGGCAGCGGGGTCCTTGTTTCCCTGAAGAGGCACCTTGTTACATTTTCCTAAACATATTTCTTCCTCTGAAAAATTTCTGAAATTTTTAGTAACTTCAAAATAAAAGTGAACCAAACTCAACAAAATTGATAGCAACTACTCCTACAAGTGCCTAGAGCCTCATGCATCAAAACTACTTTTGACCACATAAATTTGTCATGCAAGCTCAAGAACAGGGTCACATAAGCAGCAAAAATATGCAATGAATAAAGCACTAGAACAAAAACTAATTGGATCAATGGAGGAGTCACATACTGATACGTCTCCATCGTATCTATAATTTTTGATTGTTCCATGCCAATATTATGCAACTTTCATATACTTTTTGGCAACTTTTTATATTATTTTTGGGACTAACATATTGATCCAGTGCCCAGTGCCAGTTCCTGTCTATTGCATGTTTTTTCTTTCGCAGAATATCCATATCAAACGGAGTCAAAACAGAATAAAAACTGACGGAGATTTTTTTTGGAATATATATGATTTTTGGGAAGAAGAATCCACGCGAGACGATGCTCGAGGGGCCCACGAGGTAGGGGGCGTGCCCAGGGTGTCAGGCGCGCCCCTGACCCTCGTGGCCACCCCGTAAGGCAGTTGGTGCCCTTCTTTCACCGCAAGAAAGCTAATTTCCGGATAGAGATCGTGTCAAAATTTCAGCCCAACCGGAGTTACGGATCTCTGAGAATATAAGAAACAGTGAAAGGGAAGAATCTGAGAATGCAGAAATAGAGGGAGATAGAGAGACAGATCCAATCTCGAAGGGGCTCTCGCCCCTCCCTTGCCATGGAGGCCATGGACCAGAGGGGAAACCCTTCTCCCATCTAGGGAGAAGGTCAAGGAAGAAGAAGAAGGAGGGGGGCTCTCTCCCCCTCGCTTCCGGTGGCACCGAAGTGCCACCGGGGGCCATCATCATCACCGCGATCTACACCAACACCTCCGCCATCTTCACCAACATCTCCATCACCTTCCCCCTCTATCTACAGCGGTCCACTCTCCCGCAACCCGCCATACCCTCTACTTGAACATGATGCTTTATGCTTCATATTATTATCCAATGATGTGTTGCCATCCTATGATGTCTGAGTAGATTTTCGTTGTCCTATCGGTGGTTGATGAATTTCTATGATTGATTTAATTTGCTTGTGGTTATGTTGCTGTCCTTTGGTGCCCATAATATGAGCGCGCGCGTGGATCACACCATAGGGTTAGTTGTATGTTTATAGTACTATGTATTGGAGGGCAAGAGTGACAGAAGCTTCAACCTAGCATAGAAATTGATGCATACGGGATTGAAGGGGGACCAATATATCTTAATGCTATGGTTGGGTTTTACCTTAATGAACGTTAGTAGTTGCGGATGCTTGCTAATAGTTCCAATCATAAGTGCATAGAACTCCAAGTCAGGGATGACATGCTAGCAGTGGCCTCTCCCACATAATACTTGCTATCGGTCTAGTAAAGTAGTCAATTGCTTAGGGGCAATTTCGCAACTCCTACCACCACTTTTCTACACTCGCTATATTTACTTTATCGTTTCTTTACCTTAACAGCCCCTAGTTTTATTTTCGTGCTCTTTACTTTCTTGCAATCCTTTCCGAAAACAGCTACAAAGTACTTCTAGTTTCATACTTGTTCTAGGTAAAGCGAACGTCAAGCGTGCGTAGAGTTGTATCGGTGGTCGATAGAACTTGAGGGAATATTTTTTCTACCTTTAGCTCCTCATTGGGTTTGACACTCTTACTTATCGAAAACTGTTGCGATCCCCTATACTTGTGGGTTATCAAGACCTTTTTCTGGCGCTGTTGCCGGGGAGCAATAGCGTGGGGTGAATATTCTCGTGTGTGCTTGTTTGCTTTATCACTAAGTAATTTTTATTTGCTGTTCTTAGTTGTTCTTTATCTTTAGTTATGGATATGGAACACGAAATACCAAAAAAATTAGGTGTACTTTCTGCTCATGGAGACGGGGAACCTCCTAAAACCCTCGATGCTGGTTATGTGAAAGATATTATGTACTACTTTAATAATCCTGAGAAAACCCCATTTAATTATGTAATGGGAGTAATGTTGGATCAACGTGAATACTTTAGGGATTATCGCTTGACACAAAAAGGGAAACTATTATGGGATCAAATTTATATATTGAAGTGGTATGCTAGACAACTATGCTCGGAATATGATTATACTTGTTGCTCTAGGATGAATTCTCCACACCTCCCCTTTTCATGCAAATTTAATGATAATGAAACCTTGGCTTCTTGTGCTAGAGGTATATATGATTATTATGATGTTGAACAAACAGAAGAATTTGTTGCTTTTATGGGTGCTTATGAAATTGAATCTATGTTTAAAGAGTTTGATGATATTGATGATGCTTG
The DNA here is from genome assembly GCF_002162155.2 of Triticum dicoccoides. Lineage (NCBI taxonomy): Eukaryota > Viridiplantae > Streptophyta > Magnoliopsida > Poales > Poaceae > Triticum > Triticum dicoccoides. Next base: position 449,316,145 of record NC_041384.1, read on the forward strand.
TTATAGATCTGAAAATTTAGCTATCCTCAAATATTGCTATGAGAATTATGAATACAATTATGAAATTAATGCACTTATTAAGAAAGTCTCCGTTGTCCAAGAAGAGACTAATATTTTGCAGGAATCTATGGAAGAAGAAGCTGATGACACTGTGAGCTCATTGGATGAAAAAGATGAGGAGGAGAGCGAAGAACAAAAGGAGGAAGAGCGGATTGATCACACGTGCCCACCTTCTAATGAGAGTAACTCTTCAACTCATACATTGTTTAATTCCCCTTCGTGCTTACCGAAGGATGATTGCTATGATGACTGTTATGATCCCTTTGACTCTTTTGAAATATCCCTTTTTGATGATGCTTGCTATGCTTGTGGCCAAGATGCCAATCTGAATTATGCTTATGGAGATGAACTTGCTATAGTTCCTTATGTTAAACATGAAATTGTTGCTATTGCACCCACGCATGATAGTCCTATTATCTTCTTGAATTCTCCTGATTATACTATATCAGAGAAGTTTGCTCTTATTAAGGATTATATTGATGGGATGCCTTTTACCGTTGCACATGATGATTTTGATAGATATAATATGCATGTGCTTGATGCTCCTACTTGCAATTATTATGAGAGAGGAACTATATCTCCACCTCTCTATGTTTCCAATACGATAAAATTGCAAGAAACTGTTTATACTATGCATTGCCCTTTACTACGTGTGCATGAATTGTTCTTTTATGACATGCCGATGCATAGGAAGAGAGTTAGACTTCGTCATTACATGATATATGTTGCTTTGTGCTCACTACTAAATTATAAATCATTGCTAATTAAAATTGGCTTTGATATACCTTGGGATCCGGGTGGATCCATTACTTGAGCATTTATTTCTGTTGAGTGCTTTCATATAGTTTAAAAACAACAAAAATAAAGAGGGGAACCCAAAACTTTTTCAAAAAGGAAAGCGAAAGTGAGAAAGACAAGCATTGTTGAAGTGGGAGAGCTCCTTGAACTTTGTTCATGCTCACGGGAACTTTGTGAATCTTGATTACAGAAAATTTTCAATAAAAATAATTATCCCCTTGTACAATTCCATTGTATTATAAAAATAATGTGCCAAGGTTTGCCTTTAGGATGTTTACATTTGCTTGATGGTTTGTACGGTGCAGGACAGAAACTTTGGCTGTAGTGCGCGATTTTACATTCTTAGCTGGAATGTCAAATCGTTCTGATTCTTTTTGCACTGTCTTCCTATACAAATTGTTTATTTTTCCTAATTTTTGTAGAAATTTTCAAGTCCCAGAAGTATGGTGAATGTTCAAATTATTACAGACTGTTCTGTTTTAGACAGATTCTGTTTTTGATGCATAGTTTGCTTGTTTTGATGAAACTATCGATTCATATTAGTGGATTAAGCCATGAAAAATTTATATTACAGTAGACAAAATGCAAAAAAAAATATGAATTGGTTTGCAACAGTACTTAGAGTAGTGATTTGCTTCATTATACTAACGGATCTTACCGGGTTTTCTGTTGAAGTTTTGTGTGGATGAAGTGTTCGATGATTGAGAAGGTTTCGATGTGCGAAGAAGGAAGAGAGGCAAGAGCTCAAGCTTGGGGATGCCCGAGGCACCCCAAGTAAATATTCAAGGAGACTCAAGCGTCTAAACTTGGGGATGCTGGGGAGGCATCCCCTCTTTCTTCAACAAGTATCGGTATGTTTTCGGATTCGTTTCGTTCATGCGATATGTGCAATCTTGGAGCGTCTTTTGCATTTAGTTTTAATTTTATTTTATGCACCATGCTGGTATGAGATAGTCCTTGGTTGATTTATAGAATGCTCTTTGCACTTCACTTATATCTTTTGAGTATGGCTTTATAGAATGCTTCATGTGCTTCACTTATATCATTTGAAGTTTGGATTGCATGTTTCTCTTTACATAGACAACCGCCATTTGTAGAATGCTCTTTTGCTTCACTTATATTTGTTAGAGCACGGGAATATCTTTTGTAGAAAGAATTAAACTCTCTTGCTTCACTTATATCTATTTGGAGAGATGATAGGAACTGGTCATTCACATGGTTAGTCATAAAATCCTACATAAAACTTGTAGATCACTGAATAAGATATGTTTGATTCCTTGCAATAGTTTTGCGATATAAAGATGGTGATATTAGAGTCATGCTAGTGGGTAGTTGTGGATTAGTAGAAATACTTGTGTTGAGGTTTGTGATTCGTAGCATGCACGTATGGTGAACCGTTATGTAATGAAGTCGGAGCATGAGGTATTTATTGATTGTCTTCCTTATAAGTGGCGGTCGGGGACGAGCGATGGTCTTTTCCTACCAATCTATCCCCCTAGGAGCATGCGCGTAGTACTTTGTTTCGATGACTAATAGATTTTTGCAATAAGTATGTGAGTTCTTTATGACTAATGTTGAGTCTATGGATTATACGCACTCTCACCCCTCCATCATTGCTAGTCTCTCTAGTACCGTGCAACTTTCACCGGTACCATAAACCCACCATATACCTTCCTCAAAACAGCCACCATACCTACCTATTATGGCATTTCCATAGCCATTCCGAGATATATTTCCATGCAACTTCCATCATCATCATATACATGACTTGAGCATTCATTGTCATATTGCTTTGCATGATCGTAAGATAGCTAGCATGATGTTTTCATGGCTTGTCCGTTTTTTGATGTCATAGCTACGCTAGATCATTGCACATCCTGGCACACCGCCGGAGGCATTCATATAGAGTCATATCTTTGTTCTAGATATTGAGTTGTAATATTGAGTTGTAAGTAAATAAAAGTGTGATGATCATCATTATTAGAGCATTGCCCCAGTGAGGAAAGGATGATGGAGACTATGATTCCCCCATAAGTCGGGATGAGACTCCGGACTTTACAAAAAAATAAAAGAGGCCAAAGAAGCCCAAATAAAAAAAGGAGGCCAAAGAAGCCCACCAATATATATATATATATATATATATAAATTAATAAAAAAAGCAAAAACAAAAAATGAGAGAAAAAGAGAGAAGGGGCAGTGCTACTATCCCTTTTCCACACTTGTGCTTCAAAGTAGCACCATGTTCTTCATATAGAGAGTCTCTTGAGTTATCACTTTCATATACTAGTGGGAATTTTCATTATAGAACTTGGCTTGTATATTCCGATGATGGGCTTCCTCAAATGCCCGAGGTCTTCATGAGCAAACAAGTTGGATGCACACCCACTTAGCTTCAGTTGGAGCTTTCATACACTTATAGCTCTAGTGCATCCGTTGCATGGAAATCCCTACTCACTCACATTGATATCTATTGATGGGCATCTCCATAGCCCGTTGATACGCCTAGTTGATGTGAGACTATCTTTTCCTTTTTGTCTTCTCCACCATCATATTCTATTCCACCTATAGTGCTATGTCCATGGCTCACGCTCATGTATTGCGTGAAAGTTGAAAAGGTTTGAGAACGTCAAAAGTATGAAACAATTGCTTGGCTTGTCATCGGGGTTGTGCATGATGTGAATATTTTGTGTGGTGAAGATGGAGCATAGCCAGACTATATGATTTTGTAGGGATAACTTTCCTTGGCCATGTTATTTTGAAAAGACATGATTGCTTTATTAGTGGGCTTGAAGTATTATTGTTTTTATGTCAAATGATAGACTACTGCTTTGAATCACTCGTGTCTTAATATTCATGCCATGATTAGACATATGATCAAGATTATGCTAGGTAGCATTCCACATAAAAAATTATCTTTTTTATCATTTACCTACTCGAGGACGAGCAGGAATTAAGCTTGGGGATGCTGATACGTCTCCGTCATATCTATAATTTTTGATTGTTCCATGCCAATATTATTCAACTTTCATATATTTTTTGGCAACTTTTTATATTATTTTTGGGACTAACATATTGATCCAGTGCCCAGTGCCAGTTCCTGTCTGTTGCATGTTTTTTGTTTCGCAGAATATCCATATCAAATGGAGTCCAAACGGAATAAAAGCTGACGGAGATTTTTTTTGGAATATATATGATTTTTGGGAAGAAGAATCCACGCGAGACGATGCTCGAGGGGCCCACGAGGTAGGGGGCGCGCCCCAGGGTGTCAGGCGCGCCCCTGACCCTCGTGGCCACCCCGTAAGGCGGTTGGTGCCCTTCTTTCTCTGCAAGAAAGCTAATTTCCGTATAGAGATCGTGTCAAAATTTCAGCCCAATCAGAGTTACGAATCTCCGGGAATATAAGAAACGGTGAAAGGGAAGAATCTGAGAACGCAGAAACAGAGAGAGACAGAGAGACATATCCAATCTCGGAGGGGATCTTGCCCCTCCCTTGCCATGGAGGCCATGGACCAGAGGGGAAACCCTTCTCCCATCTAGGGAGAAGGTCAAGGAAGAAGAAGAAGGAGGGGGCTCTCTCCCCCTCGCTTCCGGTGGCACCGGAGTGCCACCGGGGGCCATCATCATCACCGCGATCTACACCAACACCTCCGCCATCTTCACCAACATCTCCATCACCTTCCCCCCTCTATCTACAGCAGTCCACTCTCCCGCAACCCGCTGTACCCTCAACTTGAACATGGTGCTTTATGCTTCATATTATTATCCAATGATGTGTTGCCATCCTATGACGTCTGAGTAGATTTTCGTTGTCCTATCGGTGGTTGATGAATTGCTATGATTGATTTAATTTGCTTGTGGTTATGTTTCTGTCCTTTGGTGCCCATCATATGAGCGCGCACGTGGATCACACCATAGGGTTAGTTTTATGTTGATAGGACTATGTATTGGAGGGCAAGAGTGACAGAAGCTTCAACCTAGCATAGAAATTGATGCATACAGGATTGAAGGGGGACCAATATATCTTAATGCTATGGTCGGGTTTTACCTTAATCAACGTTAGTAGTTGTGGATGCTTGCTAATAGTTCCAATCATAAGTGCATAGAATTCGAAGTCAGGGATGACATGCTAGCAGTGGCCTCTCCCACATAATGCTTGCTATCGTTCTAGTAAAGTAGTCAATTGCTTAGGGGCAATTTCGCAAGTCCTACCACCACTTTTCCACACTCGCTATATTTACTTTATCGTTTCTTTACCTTAGCAACCCCTAGTTTTATTTTCGTGCTCTTTAATTTCTTGCAAGCCTTTCCGGAAACACCTACAAAGTACTTCTAGTTTCATACTTGTTCTAGGTAAAGCGAACGTCAAGCATGCGTAGAGTTGTATCGGTGGTCGATAGAACTTGAGGGAATATTTGTTCTACCTTTAGCTCCTCGTTCGGTTCGACACTCTTACTTATCGAAAACTGTTGCGATCCCCTATACTTGTGGGTTATCGCATACCAAGGAACAATCCCCCAAAGCAGTTTTGTGAGAGGTGCTTTGAGCAAGGAGGTCGAAAATCATAGCAAAATGAGATAGAACTCGTGCTTGATCTAGATGGTGATTTTTTTGGGAGGAAGAAGAAGTGTGTGGGTGCAGGAATAAGTGGAGGAGGGCCACCGTGGGCCCACGAGGCAGGGGGCGCGCCCAGGGGGGTGGGCGCGCCCTGGACCCTCGTGGTCAGGTGCCAGCTCCCCTTGTTGTGTTCTGAGTGCCAAATATTCTCAAATATTCCAGAAAAATCATATTTAAATTTCAGGGCATTTGGAGAACTTTTATTTTCGGGGTATTTTTATATTGCACGGATAACTCAGAAAACAGGCATAATTACTATTTTTGCTTTATTTAATATAAATAACAGAAAGTAAAAGAAGGGTACAGAAGGTTGTGCTTTCTAACTTCATCCATCTCATGCTCGTCAAAAGGAATCCACTAACAAGGTTGATCAAGTCTTGTTAACAAACTCATTTCGAATAACATGGAACCAGAGAAATTTCGAATAACATTATGTTACCTCAACGGGGATATGCACATCCCCAATAATAAGAATAGCATATTTCTTCTTAACAGTAGGTAGAGGAAATTCAAAACCTCCAAAAATAATCGATGGAATTTTTCCAATGGAATCGATACTATGAACTTGAGGTTGTTTCCTCAGAAAGTGTACTGTATGCTCATTTCCATTAACATGAAAAGTGACATTGCCTTTGTTGCAATCAATAACAGCCCCTGCAGTATTCAAAAAGGGTCTTCCAAGAATAATAGACATACTATCGTCCTCGGGAATATCAAGAATAACAAAGTCCGTTAAAATAGTAACAATTGCAATCACAACAGGCACATCCTCACAAATACCGACAGGTATAGCAGTTGATTTATCAGCCATTTGCAAGGATATTTCAGTAGGTGTCAACTTATTCAAGTCAAGTCTACGATATAAAGAGAGAGGCATAACACTAACACCGGCTCTAAGATCACATAAAGCAGTTTTAACATAATTTCTTTTAATGGAGCAGGGTATAGTGGGTACTCCTGGATCTCCTAACTTCTTAGGTATTCCACCCTTAAAAGTATAATTAGCAAGCATGGTGGAAATCTCAGCTTCCGGTATCTTTCTTTTATTAGTAACAATTTCTTTCATATACTTAGCATAAGGATTCATTTTGAGCATGTCAGTTAATTGCATACACAAAAAGATAGGTCTAATCATTTCAGCAAAGCGCTCAAAATCCTCATCATCCTTTTTCTTGAATGGTTTGGGAGGAAAAGGCATGGGTTTCTGAACCCATGGTTCTCTTTCTTTACCATGTTTCCTAGCAACAAAGTCTCTCTTATCATAGCGTTGATTCTTTGATTGTGGGTTATCAAGATCAACATCAGGTTCAATTTCTACACCATTATCATTGCTAGGTTGAGCATCAACATGAACATTATCATTAACATTAGCACTAGTTTCATGTTCATTACCAGATTGTGTTTTAGCATCAGAAATAGAAATATCATTTGGATTCTCAGGTGTGTCAACAACAGGTTCACTAGAAGCATGCAAAGTCCTATCATTTTTCTTTTTCTTCCTTTTAGAAGGACTAGGTGCATCTATATTATTTCTCTGAGAATCTTGCTCAATTCTCTTAGGGTGGCCTTCAGGATACAAAGGTTCCTGAGTCATTTTACCAGTTCTAGTAGCCACTCTAACAGCATATTCATTATTCTTACTATTCAATTCATTGAGCAATCATTTTGAGCTTTAAGTACTTGTTCTGCTTGAGTGGTGACCACAGAAGCATGTTTACTAATGAGATTAAGTTCACCTTTAACTCTAGACATATAATCACCCAAACATAAAGTTATCAAACTCATCCAAACATAAAGTTATCAAACTCATCCAAACATTGGCTAGCAAGCTTAGTAGGAGGGATTTCAGCTTTATCATATCTATAGAGATAATTTACCTTTACTACCTATGTCGGGTTATCAAGACCATGTGTTTCTTCAATAGGTGATGGATTAAGACCATATACTTCTTCAATAGGCGGTAAATTAAGACCATGTATTTCTTCAATAGGAGGTAAATTCTTAACATCTTTAGCTTTAATACCTTTTTCTTTCATAGATTTCTTTGCCACTTGCATATCTTCAGGACTGAGAAATAGAACACCCCTTTTCTTCGGAGTTGGTTTAAGAATAGGCTCAGGAGTTGGCTCAGGAGCTGGATCAGGAAGTGTCCAATTATTTTCATTTGTCAACATATTATTCAATAGAATTTCAGCTTCATCTGGTGTTCTTTCCCTGAAAACAGAATCAGCACAACTATCCAGGTAATCTTTGGAAGCATCAGTTAGTCCATTATAAAAGATATTAAGTATTTCATTTTTATTAAGAGGATGATCAGGAAAAGCATTAAGTAATTGGAGAAGCCTCCCACAAGCTTGTGGGAGACTCTCTTCTTCAATTTGCACAAAATTATATATATCCCTTAAGGCAGCTTGTTTCTTATTAGCGGGGAAATATTTAGCAGAGAAGTAATAAATCATATCCTGGGGACTACGCACACAACCATGATCAAGAGAATTAAACCATATCTTAGCACCAACCTTTAATGAGAACAGAAATATTTTAAGGATATAGAATTAGCGAGTTCTCTCATCATTAGTGAATAGGGTGGCTATATCATTTAATTTAGTAAGATGTGCCACAACAGTTTCAGATTCATAGCCACAAAAAGGATCATATTCAACCAAAGTAATTATCTCAGGATCAACAGAGAAATCATAATCCTTATCAGTAACAAAGATATGTGAAGTAGCATAAGCAGGATCAAATTTCATTATAGCATTCAGAGTTTTTTGTTTAAGCTTAGCTAATAATTTCTTAAGATCACTCCTATTATTGCAGGCAAGAAAGTCTCTTTTAGTTTCTTCATCCATAACATAGCCCTCAGGCACAACAGGTAATTCATATTTATTAGGAGAGCCTTCATCATCACTTTCATCAGTATTATCAGTTTGAATAATTTCATTCTCTCTAGCCCTAGCAAGTTGTTCATCAAGAAATTCACCCAGTGGCACAGTAGTATCAAGCATAGAAGTAGTTTCATCATAAGTATCATGCATAGCAGAAGTGGCATCATCAATAACATGCGACATATCAGCAGAAGCAGGTTTAAGTATCGCAAGCTTACTCAAAACAGAAGGTGAATCAAGTACAGAGCTAGATGGCAGTTCCTTACCTCCCCTCGTAGTCTCTCAAGTTCTTCATAATGATAAGCAGATACAAATCCCAAGTGACTCAAAGAATAGATCTATGCTCTCCGGCAACGGCGCCAGAAAATAGTCTTGATAACCCACAAGTATAGGGGATCGCAATAGTTTTCGAGGGTAGATTATTCAACCCAAATTTATTGATTCGACACAAGGGGAGCCAAAGAATATTCTCAAGTATTAGCAGCTGAGTTGTCAGTTGAACCACACCTAGAAACTTAATATCTGCAGCAAAGTATTTAGTAGCAAAGTAATATGATAGTAGTGGTAACGGTAGCAAAAGGTAACGATAGCAAAAGTAATATTTTTGGTGTTTTGTAGTGATTGTAACAATAGCAACAGAAAAGTAAATAAGCGGAGAACAATATATGGAAAGCACGTTGGCAATGGATTGGTGATAGAGAATTATGCCAGATGTGGTTCATCATGTAACAGTCATAACCTAGGGTGACACAGAACTAGCTCCAATTCATCAATGTAATGTAGGCATGTATTCCGAATATAGTCATACGTCCTTATGGAAAAGAATTTGCATGATATATTTTGTCCTACCCTCCCGTGGCAGCGGGGTCCTAGCGGAAACTAAGGGATATTTAGGCCTCCTTTTAATAGAGTACCAGACATAGCATTATCACATAGTGAATACATGAACTCCTCAAACTACGGTCATCACCGGTAAGTATCCCGATTATTATCACTTCGGGGTTAACGGATCATAACACATAATAGGTGACTATAGACTTGCAAGATATGATCAAGAACTCTCGTATATTGATGAAAACATAATAGGTTCAGGTTTGAAGTCATGGCACTCGGGCCCTAGTGACAAGCATTAAGCATAACAAAGTCATAGCAACATCAATCTTAGAACATAGTGGATACTAGGGATCAAACCCTAACAAAACTAACTCGATTACATGATAAATCTCATCCAACCCATCACCCTCCAGCAAGCCTACGATGGAATTACTCACGCACGGCGGTGAGCATCATGAAATTGGTGATGGAGGATGGTTGATGATGACGATGGCGACAGATTCCCCTCTTCGGAGCCCCGAACGGACTTCAGATCAGCCCTCCCGAGAGACTTTAGGGCTTGGCGCTGGCTCCATATCGTAAAACGTGATGAATCTTTCTCCCTGATTTTTTCTCCCAGAACACGAATATATAGAGTTGGAGTTGAGGTCGGAGGAGCTCCAGGGGGCCCATGAGGCAGGGGGCGCGCCCAGGGGGGCAGGCGCGCCGCCACCCTCGTGGCTAGGGTGTGGCCCCCTGGCCTTGATTCTTTGCCAGTATTTTTTATTATTTCCAAAAATAATCTCCGTGGAGTTTCAGGTCATTCCGAGAACTTTTGTTTCTGCACATAAGTAACACCATGGCAATTCTGCTGAAAATAGCGTCAGTCCGGGTTAGTTCCATTCAAATCATGCAAGTTAGAGTCCAAAACAAGGGCAAACGTGTTTGGAAAAGTAGATACGACAGAGACATATCAGGCGCCCAAGAAGGGGAGGGTCCCCCTCACGGACAACTCCATGTTGGATACGGACAACAGTTCCGAGTGGCGCCCCAGGGAGAAGCCCCTGGCCGAGTTGTAAGTACTCAAAAGTACCTATGAACACATATATCTAACTTCTTTATTTCATGGTTTTTATGTGTCGAATCACGCGCTGCAGTCCGGCTCATGCCCGCCCCCAGCGATCCTCATCTTCGGGGAACTCACTGGATCCAAAGGAGATGGACAACGGGTCACTTCCAGAGGCCTCCTCTCCCAAGGCCACGGACAACGCCGAGGTGTTGTCTCGAAGGACCTCCCCAGGCCAGGGAGAGGAACAGCAGGCCGTCATGGCGGCGCCAGAAGGCGAGACCTCGGCTGCCGGACACATGGGGGAGCAAATCCCCCCGGGGACTGGCGATGGGGCCATGTCCAATTCGTCCCCCAACCGAACACTATTTCGGAGGCCCATACGGCTCTAGAATCAGGCAAGCAGCCTCCTTCACGAGAAGGAGGTGCACCTATTCCGCCGGTGACCTCTGTCCATCCGGAGGCGCCGGATACTGTAACGCCCTCGATGCGGCTATATCTCCCACGTGTCGAAGCACGACTTAGAGGCATAACCGCATTGAAAGCAATGTCGCAAGTGAGGTAATCTTCGCAAACAACCCATGTAATACATAAGGGAAAGAGATACATAGTTGGCTTACAAACGCCACTTCACACAATTACATGAATAAAGCATTACATCAACCAGATACAATCAGGGTCCGACTACGGAACCAAAATAAAAAAAGAACCCCAAATGCGACAAGGTCCCCGATCGACCCCAACTGGGCTCCACTACTGATCAACTAGAACGAAACAACACAAAGAACAAGATCTCCATCGAGCTCCTCCTTGAGCTTGGTTGCGTCATCTGCACGGTTCAACGGCACCTGCAAACTGGTTTTGGAAGTATCTGTGAGTCACGGGGACTCAGCAATCTCGCACCCTCGTGATCAAGACTATTTAAGCTTATAGGTAAGGTAAAAGGTATGAGGTGGAGCTGCAGCAAGCGACTAGCATATGTGGTGGCTAACATACGCAAATGAGAGCGAGAAGAGAAGGCAAAGCACGGTCGAACAACTATGATCAAGAAGTGATCCTAGAACAACCTATGTCAAGCATTACTCCAACACCGTGTTCACTTCCCGGACTCCGCCGAGAAGAGACCATCACGGTAACACACACGGTTGATGTATTTTAATTAAGATCAAGTTCAGGTTTTCTACAACCGGACATTAACAAATTCCCGTCTGCCCATAACCGCGGGCACGGCTTTCAAAAGTTCAAATCCCTGCAGGGGTGTCCCAACTTAGCCCATCACAAGCTCTGACGGTCAATGAAGGATATTCCTTCTCCCAAGACAATCCGATCAGGCTTGGCATCCAGGTTACAAGACATTTCGACAATGGTAAAACAAGTCCAGCAACACTGCCCGAATGTACCGACAAATCCCGATAGGAGCTGCACGTATCTCGTTCTCAGGGCACACTCAGATGAGCTCTCCATACAACTAAAACCAAACCTCGAGTTTCCCCGAGGGGGCGCTACACATGACTCTAGTTTGGACCAACACTCAGATCAGAGGAGCACTGGCCCGGGGGGGGGGGGGTAAAATAATGATGACCCTCAGGAGCGCGACTCCCAAGGGAAAAGAAAAGGCCAGGTGGCAAATGGTAAAACCAATGTTGGGCATTGCTGGAAGAGTTTTATTCAAGGGAAACTGTCAAGGGGTTCCCATTATTACCCAACCACGTAAGGAACGCAAAATCCGGGAACATAACACCGATATGATGGAAACTAGGGCGGCAAGAGTGGAACAAAACACCAGGCATAAGGCCGAGCCTTCCACCCTTTACCAAGTATATAGATGCATTACTTAAATAAGAGATATTGTGATATCCCAACAAGTAAACATATTCCGAACAAGGAACAACATCTCCATGTTCCAACAAGGAACAAACTTCAATCTTCACCTGCAACTAACAATGCTATAAGAGGGGCTGAGCAAAGCGGTAACATAGCCAAACAACAGTTTGCTAGGACAAGGTGGGTTAGAGGCCTGGTTCAACAATATGGGTGGCATGATAAGCAAGTGGTAGGTACCGCAGCATAGGCATAGCAAAAGAGCAAGCATCTAGCAAGCAAAGATAGAAGTGATTTCGAGGGTATGGTCATCTTGCCTGAAATCCCGCAAGGAAGAAGAACGAGTCCATGAAGAAGACAAACGGACATAGTCGAGCGGATCCTCACACACACGACATTATCGGAACCAACCCGAAGAAGCAGCACCGGAAAGAAGCAAACAACATCATAAACAAACATCACATAAACATGACATGATGCACAACCAAGTATGATGCATGTCCGGTTTAATGAGGCATGGCATGGCATGGCAAAGTGCACAAGCAATTCTACAAATTAAGTGGAGCTCAATATGCAATGAGTTGCATATTGACGAAACACCACATTCAAGTTATTTAGTTCGATCTCGTTTATGTACCCAACTAGATTAAATGTTGTTAGCATGGCAAGAGGGAGAAGCAAAGTAAAACTACATATCTAGTCAAGTTTAAATGAGGCCGGAAGTAACGAACAACAATTCCGGTAAAACCCCATGACATATTATAGATTTGGTACTGTTCTGCCCTAAACACAATTTTAGAGTTAATAAACATGCAAAGTAAATCCACCATGTTAAACTAGGCATTTTTCTACCCCATTTACATATATAATTTATTTAAAATCGAGCTATGGTTATTAAGTTATGAAATAAATCATTTAACATGGCATATGAGCAAAATTAATGCAAACAGCAGTTTAAACATTTCAAACATGGATGAAAGTGGCATATTATGAAACTACACAAAATTCTAAGCACTTTTCATATATTAAGTTTTTACATGTGATGCATGGTTGGTGAGTTATTAAATGCAAGAAGAACAGGGTCTTTTCTGCAAATCCCTGGAAATTAGCTAAATTCGTCCCGAGGAAAAAAACACTATATGGGCCGAAACTGGCTAGCCCAACAGGAGGAAAAAAAAGAGGGGCGCTGGGGCAGCTCACCCATGGGCCAAGCCCAGTCGGAGGAAGAGGCAGGCCGCGAAGGGAGGCGCTAGGCCGGATCTGCTTGTGGCCCATGCGATCGCTAGAGCTGGCCCAGGGCACTGCGCTACGCGTGAAGTAGAGGAGGGGGTCGTGCTCGTCGCAGAGTCAACGCCGGCACTGCCTCATCCTGTCACTCGAAGCAGGGCAAGCAAAGGTCAGCGACAGGGTCGCCAGGCACGGGAATGACGTGCAAGTAGGCGAGGGGCAGCGAGCTCGACCAGGTCACCCGATTGGTCGCCGAACTTGGCCGGGCGGCGCTCAGGACGGAATGGAGGTCGGCGGCGGCTGGCGAGGAAGGAGACGGCGGGGCACGTCCTGGCAGGGCGGCGCGACGAACTGCATAAGGGCCGCCCTGGTTGGGTACTTCGGCGAGGTTAGAGGTCGCCGGTTTCCTGTCTCCTGCGGCGCGCGGGGAAGATGGCGCAGGGGCGAGGCTCGGTTCGAGATGGCGCTGATGGAGGCTGCAGGAAACTCCATGGAGGGCGTCGGCATGGCAGATCGAGGCGGCCACAACAAGAACTTGACGCACGGGCGAGGAAGAGGGACTTGGCGCGGTAGCGGATGCAGGAGATGGCGGCGTCGGAACCTCAAGGCCGAAATCAAACCATGGTGCTAGAGCTCCTGTTGAGGTACAGAGAGATGAAGAGGTTAGGGAGAGAGAGTTGCAGGGACGAGGGAACGAAAAGAGAGGGTCGCGAGGAGCTGGCCTGGCGGTTCCGGTAGAGCTCCGGTGAGGTCTCCGGCCGGTGGTGGTGCGTGGGGTCGAGCGAGGCTCTCGGGCGGCGGCAGTTGGGTGGATGGATCGATGGAATTGGAAGTTTTTTTGGTGGTGGCTGATAGGTGCGAAGGGGATCCCGAGGTGGGAGAAAGACAGTGGTAGCGGCGTCTGGACAGGGGAGGATTTGGATCGAGGAGGAGGTGGCTGGTTCGATGGATCTGGGAGGATCCCGAGGAAGGAGGGAGTTGGTCGGCTGGCGGCGGAGAGGGGATGGATGGATTGGACTAGGGTTTGATCCGGATATATATATCGAGTGGATTTGGGTAGGGTCGTTTGAATCCCTCCGATCGTAATCGGACGGCCCGGAATAAATAGGTAGGGAGCCTAAAAAAGAAAACGGAGACGTTTTGTAGATGTTTGGGGATGATCCGGACACAACGATGGTGACAGTCCGGGTCGGGTCCGGGACAGATTTCGGACGCGCACGGGAGGAGGTCCGCGGACTGACGAGAGAGGTTAGGTAGGGCCTGGCGGTGAGAGGTAGACTGTGCAGACGGTCTTGAGCTAAGAGAAGAGAAGAGAGGGAGGCCCGGCGACTGTTTCCGGAGACCGAAAACGTCCGACGTTAGACCGGCTATAATGCCGCTATAGTTAATTGTTGGGGCGTCAAATGAACTCTGAATGCGACGAAAATTGACAGGCGGCCTACCTACAACATAAAAACACCGCACGCCAACTTTCATCCCATTCTGAGAACATTTTCCGCCACTTATAAAATAATATTTCGGACATGCCGCGGGCGCGTGCAAGTGTACCTGGGCTCAGAACGGACAAGGGAGAGAACGAGGAGACCGGGACGGATGCAAGTTTTGAAAACATGATGATGCAATGCACATGATGACATGATAAGATGCGACACGCAAGCAAATGACATGGCAACAACAACGAATAACTCGAAGACACCTGGCACATCGGTCTCGGGGCGTCACAGATACCTTACTGGAAGCACTGCAAAGTGCTTCCATTGTTGAAGAACACCGTACCCTCATGGGTATGGTGGTTGAGAGGGTTCGGTCCGCTAAGAGCGGACTGAACGAAGCCTACACCAGCCTTCTGATAGGCTTTGAGGTATGCGATGTAATTTATGCAAAAAAGAATATCATAGTATAGACAGTAGCCCCTGAGACACTGCTCGGTGCTTGAAAAGAGAAGCCAGACAGAGGATCATATAATTTTCGCAGGAGACTAACCAATATATGTCTATATGAATAAGCAGGCGTCGATGCTGGCTGCGACCTCTCATTCTGCCGAAGTCTCTAAACTAAAGCAGAGTTTGGAGCGGGTCAAGGAAGAGCTCGTCCATGTTAAAAAACAACTAGAGGACCAGCAAGGTATGCAATGGTCTATTCGGATGTAGAAAGATATGAATTGTGTATGTTGATCATACTATCATGATATTTTGTAGGAGCTGCGACCGAGGTGGAGACCCTCAAGAAGTCGCTGGCCGAGGCCCAAGAGAGAGCGGCGAAGGAACAAGCCGCCCATGAAAAGAACGAGGCAAGGGTCGAGGAGGTCTAGCAGGAGCTCCAGGACGCCACAAAGAAATGCGAGTCCTTGGAGCGCAATATTTCGGTCTAAGAGTCCGAACTTGCTAAGGCCCGCCAAAGCGCGCAAGAGGCCCGGGCCGAAGCCCAGTGTTCCCTCCAGGAGATTCAGGAAGCCAGGAAAATCGCGGCAGGTAAGGCCTTTATTATGTAGAGCAAGTTTGTGAAGAAAAGGTGCCTCTTACTGACCCGGATTTGGAGTTCTCCAGGAGCGTTTGCGGATCTGCCGTGTAGTGTTGCTAACGCAGCGGAGTTCTTCCGAGCCGAAGAAGGGAGCTCAACGGAGAAGCTGTTCTAGTCGCAATACCTTGCGCCAGAACATCCAGTGCCCTTTAGCGATCAGCTGAAGCAGCTGACCGAACTGCATAGGGCGGCCGAACTGGCCATGAAGGATTTGATAATCCGTCTATGGCCTGCTGACGCCGTGCCCAGCAGCTACTTCAGATTCGTGAAGCGGCTGGTCAATGCCTGCCCTGGGCTTGATGCCATCAAGCGGTCGCTCTGCATCGAAGGTGCGCGAATGTTCTTCGCCCGTGTCAAGGTGCAGTGGGCGAAGGTGGACGCCGTCAAGCTCGCGACCGAGGGACTGCCCGCAGGCAAGGAGCACCGTACGCCCGAGTGGTATTTTGAGGATGTCCTGAAGGGACCCCGCATTGTAGAGGGCCCGTGTTCAAAAGACATTATCTTTGAATGAATACCTTCATGTTATCTCGTCCTGTATGGTGAAAACAAGGGTGATATGTAATATAATGCTTGCTGTTTATTTTAAAATTTTACCTCCTGTGCGGCCGTTTTATTAAATCTGAGAGTTGGCCAGTCGTCGACTTCAGCCCCCACGTAGGTAGTACGAGGGTGTTCGGGTTGAAAACTAAACACTCTTGATCCAAGATTTTGGTCCTTAAAGGAGGTGTTTAGCACAGCGAACCAGACAATCAGACTATGTGGCTTTATCACCCTCACTTAGCCATAGGAGTTTCACAATAGAAATGTAGGCGCGGCCCCTAGTATTCGTTAGTCTAGACCAGGGTGCTGTAGACACCTGATCGGGTGAAGGACGATTCGTCGCATAATGCGGAAAAAATCACAAGAGATTTTAACCTCTGAATTGCTGACCAGCTCACGCCTCATCATGATAGTCAGTTTTCGGCTTTCTCTACCGAGGTGCTCATCCGGATAAACCAGGACACAATCGCAGTAGTTCTCCCTTTACTACCCTAGCTGATAGAGCGGAACGTAAGGTAGTAAGCACAGGAGCCAGGCAACCCAACTATTGAACAAAGACATGATTCAGAGCCGATGCATATAATGCTAAATTCGGGGGGCTGAACTATACTGTAAAAGTGTTCGGACTTGTTGCCGTAGTATGGAGCGCAATGAGGCTCTTGGCAAATCAAGGCGTACGAAAGTGTACGGATGCGGTCAATAAGAATAACAAAATAAAATGAAGTAGTAAGCCAGTGCCACATAAGCGGGGCCACAAACTGTTTCCATTACAATTTGATTAATACGTCAAAGCCTATTTGTACAAATAGTGCGATAGGTAATAGGGCTATTTAACATGCCGAGACCAAGGGGGGAGCTTCGTGCGGGTCCTGAAAATAGGTAGAGTGATCGTCAAAAAGACCACCTAAAAATTCCCCCATACATCGATGCTACTTGCCACCTTGGTATATCCATCCTTCGAAAGGATCGATTATTAGGCCGTCGAGAAGGACCTGTGGAGAAGAAACCTGAAAAGGATAGAAATAAAAGAGAAAATGTGTGTGTCCAGGGACGGTCGAGCCGTGTTATGGATCACAATTGGGTTACGCCTCCGTCTTTGCCCATGGTATTTTGAGTGCGTAGTTATGTGCGCGCGGTACGTATGCCGCCAGTTGGTTGGGACTGAGACGGAGGTCGAATTGCTAGTTGAGCTCCTGATGAGATGGACTGTCTTGCTACGGAGTAAGCCAGACTCGTTTGACGGTGTCTGGGAGCTTGGCCACCGAATTAAAATTCTGCTTGATAAGGCCACTTTGCACTTCCGCTGCAAGGGCCACGGTGTGCTCCTTGGTACGGAGGGAGTGTTCTATGTTTCCATTGACTGTTATGACACCGCGTGGTCCGGGCATCTTGAGCTTGAGATAGGCATAGTGTGGCACCGCATTGAATCGAGCAAATGCGGTTTGTCCGAGTAGTGCGTGATAGCCAGTGCGGAAGGGGACGAGATCAAAGATCAAGTCCTCGCTTCAAAAGTTGTCCAGAGATCCGAAGACGACTTCCAATGTAATTGAGCCTGTGCAGCGGGCCTCTACACCTGGTATTACTCCTTTAAAGGTATTCTTTGTGGGCTTGATTCTTGACGGATCGATGCCCGTCTTGCAGACTATATCCTGAAAGAGCAGGTTGAGGCTGCTCGACCGTCCATGAGGACACGCGTGAGGTGGAATCCATCAATGATTGGGTCGAGGACCAGTGCGGCTGAGCCGCCATGACGGATACTAGTCGGATGATCCCTGCAATCGAAGGTGATCGGACAGGACGACCATGGGCTGAATTTTGGGGCGATTGGCTCTATCGTGTAGACGTCCCTGAGCGCTCGGTTGTGCTCCCTCTTGGGGATGTGGGTAACATATATCATGCTCACCATTTTGACTTGAGGGGGAAACTTCTTTTGTCCCTGTGTTCGGTGGACGGGTCTCCTCGTCGTCGTCCTCACTTTGCGACCCCTTCTCCTTGTCTTCGGTATTTAACTTACCGGCCTGTTTAAAGACCCAACAGCTTCTGTGGGTATGATTGGCTGGTTTATCAGGGGTGTATTCGATCTGACATGGACAATCCATTATGCGGTCCAAGCTGGATGGGCCCAGATTGCTTCTTTTATAGGGCTTCTTCCGCTGGCCGGACTTGGAGCCACTGAATCCTGCGTTGACCGTCGTGTCATCGGTATTGTTATCATTGTTTCGACGCTTGTGCCTATTGCGTCGGGGCTTGCCATTGCTATTTCTAGCTTCAAAAGTGCTAGGTTCGCTTGCATTATTATTGCCACAGGCTAACCAACTATCTTCGCCCGCGCAAAAGCGGGTCATAAGTGCTGTGAGGGCCGCCATGGACTTCGGCTTTTCTTGGCTGAGGTGTCGGGCGAGCCATTCGTCGCGGATGCTATGCTTAAAGGCTGCTAGGGCTTCGACATCTGGATAGTCGATGATCTGGTTCTTTTTAGTTAGGAACCGAGTCGAAAATTTCCTGGCTGACTCTCCGGGCTGTTGAACTATGTGACTTAAGTCATCGGCATCCGGAGGTCTGACGTATGTTCCTTGGAAGTTGTTGCGGAAGGCGTCTTCCAGGTCCTCCCAGCTGCCAATAGAGTTTTCAGGCATGCTGTTCAACCAGTGCCGAGCTGGTCGCTTGAGTTTAGGGGGAAGTATTTGATGGCATGAAGATCATCACCGCGGGCCATATGAATATGGAGAAGAAAGTCCTCAATCCATACCGCGGGATTTGTTGTTCCATCATATGATTTGATATTCACGGGTTTGAACCCTTCTGGGAATTCATGTTCTATTACTTAATCAGTGAAGCATAGGGGGTGTGCGGCGCCTCTATATCCGGCCAGGTCACGACGTAGCTCGGATGGAGTCCATCTACGGTTTTCGGCCCGGGCTTGATTATGTTTGTCACGTCCGGCTAGATAGCCGTCGTCGCGCGTCGCGGCACGCCTCTGCGATTCATAGGTCTAACTGGTCGGACCTGCTCTATTTTGCAGGACCTACCATAGGTCATATGTATAGTCCCGAGCTGTTGTGTCTTGACCTTTACAGCAAGATAGTATGTGCTGGTGTTCAGCTTGAGTTTCCGTTTTCTCCCGGCCACATGGTGGCCGGTCAGCCACATTACGTGCTGATGATACGTGCTCAAGTGCCTCATCGTCGAATTGAGGTAGCAGTTTACGCTTCGGGTAACTTTTAGTTGGGCGCTCGAGGCCGTACTCCTCGGCTACCAGGACATTAGTCCACCTGTCGTTGAGTAGATCTTGGTCAGCTTGAAGCTGTTGCTATTTCTTTTTCAGGCTCTCGCAGTGGCTATTAGCCGGCGCTTAAATCGCTCCTGCTCGAGAGGTTCCTCAGGCATGATAAAGTCTTTGTTGCCGAGGCTCACCTCATCTTCGGAGAGTGGAAGATAGTTACTGTCCTTCGAGTCTTTGTTTATGGCCTGTTCATCAGGGCTAACTTGCCCATCTTCCCGATCGTCCTGTTTGGAGGTTGGCTCGACGGGGTTTGCTTGGTCTTCGGCCTCATCCTGAGTGTTGTTGTCTCTCGTGCCAGTATCGCTGTCTTTTCCACATCGTGATTTAGAGTGGCGCCGCTGACGTCGGCGCTTTGGCTGTATCTTAGGAGGTTTATCCTTGACTGGATTTTTCTCATTATTGCCGTCACCCTCTTTGGGTGTATCCACCATGTACACGTCATACGAAGAGGTGGCCGTCCAGCATCTGGTAAACGGAGGGTTTTGGGCCTGCTCTTCTCCGGCATCGTTGTCCATACCGTTGATGTCTTTGGATCCATAATCGAGCATGTCAGTTAAGTCCTCGACTATGGCGATGAAGTGGGTGGTGGGTGGGACGTAAAATTCCCCGCTCTCCGCCCCTAGTCTGGGCTGGGCGTAGTTCAGATGTTGCTCCTCTGTAATAACGAGGGATCACATCAAGTCCAGAGCCTCGCTTAAAGGCGAGGTTTGTCCAGGGAGAAAAGAATCCATGGAGTATGGCGGGAAGGGGACTCCATGGCCGATCTCACACGATGCTGACTTCGAGGGTTCAGAGCCAGTGTTCGGAGAAGAGTCCGGCTTTATGATGGTTGCCAGTGACACTGCTTCCTTCGGCTCTCCCGTACTGGTCTTAGTAGTTGCGGAAAGTCTGGCGTGCTTAGAAATCCTATCTTCGGACCTGGCGACGTGCTCCGGATCTAAGGCCCGAGCGGAGGTTGGGGTCATGAATCCTTGGAAGATCAAGTCTCCTCGGATATCAGCGACATAATCCAGGATTCCAAAACTAATCTAGTGACCTGGGGCGTAGCTGTCGATCTGCTCTAGATGGCCAAGCGAGTTGGCCCGTAGTGCGAAGCCGCCAAATACGAAGATCTGGCTGGGGAGAAAAACCTCCCCCGGGGCAGCATCGTTACAGATGATTGATGTAGCCATTGAACCTTCTGGCGGCGACACAGTGGAACTCTCAATGAAAGCACCATTGTCAGTGTCAAAACCGGCGGATCTCGGGTAGTGGGTCCCGAACTATGCGTCTAAGGTCGATGGTAACAGGAGACAGGGGACATGATGTTTTTACCCAGGTTCGGGCCCTCTTGATGGAGGTAATACCCTACGTCCTGCTTGATTGATCTTGATGAGTATGAGGATTACAAGAGTTGATCTACCACGAGATCGTTGTGGATAAACCCTAGAAGTCTAGCCTGTATGATTGTGATTGTCTCTATGGACTAAACCCTCCGGTTTATATAGACACCAGAGGGGACTAGGGTTACACAAAGTCAGTTACAGAGAAAGGAAATAATACATCCGGACACCATGCTTGAAATCCACACAAAGGAGAGTCCCATCCGGAAACGGGAGGAAGTCTTCTATCTTGTATCTTCATGGCCCAACAGTCCGTCCCATGTCACACAGGCCGGACGCCCGAGGACCCCTTAATCTAGGACTCCCTCAGTTGCGGCGGTGGAAAAATGTTTTCATGGATGCCTCTGGTGGTTTGGGGATATTTGGAAATATATAGGCGAAAGAATTAGGTCAGGAGGGTCACAGGGGGCCCACAAGGGTGGGGGCGCGCCCTGCCCCCCTAGGCGCGCCCTCCGTCCTTGTGGCTCCTCCGACTTCATTTCCAAGTCTCCTAGTTTGCTTCTAGTCCAAGAAAAATCATCGCGAAGGTTTCTTTCTATTTGGACTCCGTTTGGTATTCCTTTTCTGGGAAACTCAAAAACAAGGAAAAAAGAGGAACTGGCACTGGGCCCTAGGTTAATAGGTTTGTCCCAAAAATAATATAAAATAGCATATTAATGCATATAAAACATCCAAAACAGATAATATAGTAGCATGGAACAATAAAAAATTATAGATACGTTGAAGACGTATCAAGCATCCCCAAGCTTAAATCCCGCTCGTCCTCAAGTAGGTAAATGATAAAAACAAATTTTTTGATGTGGAATGCTACCTAACATATTTATTCATGTAATTTTCTGTATTGTGGCATGAATGTCTAGATCCATAAGATTCAAAAAAAGTTTAATATTGACATAAAAACAATAATACTTCAAGCATACTAACAAGGCAATTATGTCTTCTCAAAATAATATGGCCAAAGAAAGCTTATCCCTACAAAATCATATAGTCTAGCTATGCTCCATCTTCATCACACAAAATATTCAAATCATGCACAACCCCGATGACAAGCCAAGGAATTGTTTCATATTTTTTATGTTCTCAAACCTTTTCAACTTTCACGCAATACATGAGCGTGAGCCATGGACATAACATTATAAGTGGAATAGAATATGGTGGTTGTGGAGAAGACAAAAAGAAGGAGATAGTCTCACATCAACTAGGAGTATCAACGAGCTATGGAGATGCCCATCAATAGATATCAATGTGAGTGAGTAGGGATTGCCATGGAACGGATGCACTAGAGCAATAAGTGTATGTAAGCTCCAAAAGAAAAATAAGTGGGTGTGCATCCAACTTGCTTTCTCATGAAGAACTTTTTAGAAAGACCTAGGGCAATTTGAGGAAGCCCATCATTGGGATATACAAGCCAAGTTCTATAATGAAAAATTCCCACTAGTATATGAAAGTGACAACATAGGAGACTCTCTATCATGAAGATCATGGTGCTACTTTGAAGCACAAGTGTGGTAAAAGGATAGTAACATTGTACCTTCTCTCTTTTCTCTCATTTTTTTTTATTTGGGCCTTCTCTCATTTTTTGGCCTCTTTTTTTCGTCCGAAGTCTCATCCCGACTTGTGGGGGAATCATAGTTTCCATCATCCTTTTCCTCACATGGGACAATGCTCTAATAATGAAGATCATCACACTTTTATTTACTTACAACTCAAGAATTACAATTCAATATTAGAACAAAATATGACTCTATATGAATGCCTCCGGTGGTGTACCGGGATGTGCAATGAATCAAGAGTGACATGTATGAAAGAATTATGAGCAATGGTTTTGTGACAAATACGATGTCAACTACATGATCATGCAAAGTAATATGACAATGATGGAATGTGCCTGTGACGCCCCCGATTCAATCGTACACTAATCATGCACGCAAATGTGTACGATCAAGATCAGGGACTCATGGGAAGATATCACAACACAACTCTAAATCATAAATAAGTCATACAAGCATCATAATACAAGCCAGGGGCCTCGAGGGCTCGAATACAAGTGCTCGATCATAGACGAGTCAGCGGAAGCAACAATATCTGAGTACAGACATAAGTTAAACAAGTTTGCCTTAAGAAGGCTAGCACAAACTAGGATACAGATCGAAAGAGGCACAGGCCTCCTGCCTGGGATCCTCCTAACTACTCCTGGTCGTCGTCAGCGGTCTGCACGTAGAAGTAGGCACCTCCGGTGTAGTAGGGGTCGTCGTCGACGGTGGCGTCTGGCTCCTGGACTCCAGCATCTGGTTGCGACAACCAGAAAGAAGGGAAAGGGGAAAAAGGGGGGAGAAAGCAACCGTGAGTACTCATCCAAAGTACTCGCAAGCAAGGAACTACACTACATATGCATGGGTATATGTGTAAGGAGGCCATATCAGTGGGCTGAACTGCAGAATGCCAGAATAAGAGGGGGATAGCTAATCCTGTCGAAGACTACGCTTCTGGCAGCCTCCGTCTTGCAATAGGCAGAAGAGGGTAGGTCGAAGTCCTCCAAGTAGCATCGCATAGCATATCCTACCCGGCGATCCTCCCCTCGTAACCCTGAGGGAGAGCGACCACCGGTTGTATCTGGCACTTGGAAGGGTGTGTTTTATTAAGTATCCGGTTCTAGTTGTCATAAGGTCAAGGTACAACTCCAAGTCGTCCTGTTACCGAAGATCACGGCTATTCGAATAGATTAACTTCCCTGCAGGGGTGCACCACATAACCCAACACGCTCGATCCCATTTGGCCGGACACACTTTCCTGGGTCATGCCCGGCCTTGGAAGATCAACACGTCGCAGCCCCACCTAGGCTCAACAGAGAGGCCAACACGCCGGTCTAAACCTCAGCGCGCAGGGGTCTGGGCCCATTGCCCTGAGCACACCTGCACGTTGCGTACGCGGCCGAAAGCAGACCTAGCCTAGTGGCGTTCCAGTCCAATTCGGCGCGCGCCGCTCCGTCGCTGACGTCTGAAGTGCTTCGGCTGATACCACGACGCCGGGATACCCATAACTACTCCCACGTAGATGGTTAGTGTGTATAGGCTCGTAGCCGACTCAGATCAAATACCAAGATCTCGTTAAGCGTGTTAAGTATCCGCGAACGCCGAACAGGGCCAGGCCCACCTGTCTCCTAGGTGGTCTCAACCTGCCCTGTCGCTCCGCCACAAAGTAACAGTCGAGGGCCGTCGGGAACTCAGGCCCACCTCTACCGGGGTGGAGCCACCTGTCCTTTCAACCCCCAACTCCGAATAGTATCACAGGTAATGTAACAGTGTAAAGTATATAGTATATGCCCGTGATCACCTCCCGAGTGATCACGGCCCAATAGTATAGCAAGGCAGACTGACAAGAATGTAGGGCCACTGATGATAAACTAGCATCCTATACTAAGCATATAGGATTGCAGGTAAGGTATCAACAGATGTAGCGACAATGTCAGGCTATGCATCAGAATAGGATTAACGAAAGCAGTAACATGCTACACTACTCTAATGCAAGCAGTATAGAGTAGAATAGGCGATATCTGGTGATCAAGGGGGGGGGCTTGCCTGGTTGCTCTGGCAAGAGAGAGAGGGGTCGTCGGTGATGTAGTCGACCACAGGGCATCAGCATCGTCACGGGGCTACCGGAGAGAAGAGGGGGGAGAAACAGTAAATACATAGCAAGCAAGTGCATAACAGGTCAACAAGCAGAGCTAGACGTGTTCTAACGCGGTATGAGGTGATACCGGTGAAGGGGGAAAACATCCGGGAAAGTACTCCCGGTGTTTCGCGTTTTCGGACAGATGAACCGGAGGGGGAAAGTTGCGTGTTTGGTATGTTAGAGGTGTGTGGTGGACGAACGGGCTGCGTATCCGGGTTCGTCTCGTCGTTCTGAGCAACTTTCATGTAGAAAGTATTTTCATCCGAGTTACGGATTAAAAGATAGGATTTTCTAAAGATTTTATTAATTTCTGGAATTTAATTAATTAATTATTTAATTCGAGAAATGAATTTATGACGTCAGCATGAAGTCATGCTGATGTCAGCAGTCAACGTTGACCGTTGACCTGGGTCAAACTGACGCGTGGGTCCAATGGGACCCACCTGTCATACTCTGTTAGGTTAATTAGGATTTAGTTAAACTAATTACTGTTTAATTAAGCTAACAGGTTAATTAGATTAATTAATTAAGGTTAATTAACTTAATTAATTTAGTTAATTAATTAATTAATTAAATTTATTTTTATTTTAATTATTGTTTTATTTATTTTATATATTATTTTTAATTCCTTTTTTTTATAAAACATTATGGGCGTGGGGCCCATCTGCCATAGGCCCCACGGGCCAAACGGTTGCGGGCGACGGGCGCTGGGCGCCAGCCCGATACGGCGCTCGCCCAGATCGACAGAGGGCCGACCAAAGGCGCAGCGGGGCCAACCGGGGTCGCAGTGGGGCGCCGGCCAGGGCAGTGGGGCGGTGGCCGGCAGGGGTGGCCGGGGAACGGATGCGGGGCCGCGGTGAGCGCGGACGGGCGGTAAGTCGCAGCGGTCGTGGGACGGCAGCGGGGGTGTTCAAAGGGGGCGGAGGACCATGGCGAGGCGCAGGGCCGAGCGCGATCGGTACGCGGTGGACGGCGCCGGCGTCAGAGAACGAGGGAGAGAGAGAGAGAGGACGGGGCTCACCGAGCCCTGTAGTTGAGCAAAGCCTGCTCGAGGAGGAGTCGGGGCTGGCGCGACGGGGCGGAGGAGTTCATGGCGACGAGCAGCGACGGCAGGGTGGTCCGGCGACGGTGAGGCCTTCGGGCGGCAGCACGTCATCGACAGGGTTTGGGGCGAGCGACGGGGTGACGACGAGGTGGCCGTGGCGGAGGCGTCCCACGCGGCATCGAGGCGAGGAGGAGACGAGGACGATGGGGCGACGGCGCCGTCGGCGGAGACCTCAGGCGACTGGCACGCCGGCGAGGTGGAGCTCCATCGCAGCAAGGGGGGTCGGGCGCTAGGTGGCTCTGGTGCGGTGGACGGCGACGGGCGGGCGCCGCGTGGCTTGGGGAGGCCGTCGGGGAGGAGGTCGAGGAGGTCCGGCGTGGGGAGGAGACGAGGAGGCGCCGGTGTGGACGGGCGTAGGGATGAGGCGGCGAGGTCGGGCCCCCATGCCCCG
>NC_041384.1:449342683-449350281 GCF_002162155.2 Triticum dicoccoides
TTTTTTTTGTTTGTTTTCTGTTTTCTTTTATTATTTCTTTCTCTCTTTATTTTAGTTGCATTTTAATTTAGTAAAATGTACACTTAGTATTTCAACTTAGTCCATAGTCACAAAAATAAATCTAGACCCCAAATAACTTAGTTTGACATTTTATTAATTATAAAAGGTATTTAATTAATCTCTTTGCTACTATTTTATTTATCTCATAGTATTTAAACATTTTATAAATGTGCG
Source organism: Triticum dicoccoides (assembly GCF_002162155.2). Classification (NCBI taxonomy): domain Eukaryota; kingdom Viridiplantae; phylum Streptophyta; class Magnoliopsida; order Poales; family Poaceae; genus Triticum; species Triticum dicoccoides. Next base: position 449,342,918 of record NC_041384.1, read on the forward strand.
GTTTTCCCATCATAATTATCTATGCAATATTTGGTTCACTCCGAACATTTTAGTTTTAATATTTGAAAACTTTTATCGTTTGCCTGATTTTGAATTTGAATTTGAATCGGTTTCGAACTAACTCGAGATTAGCAACTATAATTGAGGTGACGTGGCATCATTAGCAGAGGAGCACTGTAGCTTAATTACCCGGGCGTCACAGTGCCACAATAAACGGAATGATGGAAAGTTGCATGGCAATATATCTCGGAATGGCTATGGCAATTCCATAATAGGTAGGTATGGTGGCTATTTTGAGGAAGGTATATGGTGGGTTTAAGGTACCGGCGAAAGTTGCGGGGCACTAGAGAGGCTAGCAATGGTGGAAGGGTGAGAGTGCGTACAATCCATGGACTCAATATTAGTCATAAAGAACTCACATACTTATTGCAAAAATCTATTAGTTATCGGAATGAAGTACCACACGCATGCTCCTAGGGGGATAGATTGGTAGGAAAAGACCATCGCTCGTCCCCGACTTCCACTCATAAGGAAGACAATCAATAAATAAATCATGCTCCGACTTCATCACATAACAGTTCATACGTGCATGCTACGGGAATCACAATCTTAACACAAGTATTTCTAAAATTCACAATTACTCACTAGCATGACTGTAATATCACCATCTCTATATCTCAAAACAATCATAAGGAATCAAACTTCTCATAGTATTCGATGCACTTTATATGAAAGTTTTTGTTATATCCCTTTTGGATGCCTATCATACTAGGACTAATTTTATAACCAAAGCAAATTACCTTGATGTTAAAATACTCTCAAAATAATATAAGTGAATCATGAGAGTTCATCAATTTCTATAAAATAAAACCACTGCCGTGCTCTAAAAAGATATAAGTGAAGTACTAGGGCAAAATTGCCTAGATCAAAAGATATAAATGAAGCACATAGAGTATCCTAATAAATCATGATTCATGCGTGTCCCTCTCAGAAGGTGTGTACAACAAGGATGATTGTGGCGAACTAAAAATCAAAGACTCAAATCATACAAGACGCTCCAAGCAAAACACATATCATGTGGTGAATAAAAATATAGCCTCAAGTAAAGTTACCGATAGACGAAGATGAAAGAGGGGATGCCTTCCGGGGCATCCCAAGCTTAGGATCTTGGTTGTCCTTGAATATTACCTTGGGGTGCCTTGGGCATCCCCAAGCTTAGGCTCTTGCCACTCCATATTCCATAGTCCATCAAATCCTTACCCAAAACTTGAAAACTTCACAACACAAAACTCAACAGAAAATCTCATAATCTCCGTTAGTATAAGAAAATAAATCACCACTTTTGGTACTGTTGTGAACTAATTCTTTATTTATATTGGTGTAATATCTACTGTATTCCAACTTTTCCAAGGTTCATACCGCCCGATACTACTCATAGAATCATCAAAATAAGCAAACAACACAAATAAAGCAGAATCTATCAAAAACAGAATAGTTTGTAGCAATCTGTAACTCTCGAATACTTCTGTAACTCCAAAAATTCTGAAAAATTAGGAAGAAATTGTTTTATTAATATTCTGCAAAAATAATCAGTATTTTATCACGCTTCTGTTAAAAATGAGAATTGTTTTCCTAAGCGCAAAAGTTTCTATTTTTTAGCAAGATAAAATCAACTATTACCGTAAGCCATCCCAAAGGTCTTACTTGGCACAAACACTAATTAAAACACAAAAACCACATCTAACCAGAGGCTATACGAATTATTTATTGCAAAATAGAAAGGAAATATATTGGGTTGTCTCCCAACAAGTTCTTTTATTTAAAGCCTTTTAGCCAGGCAATGATAATTTTAATGATGCTCACATGAAAGATAGCAATTGAAGCACAAAGAGAGCATCATATATCACGTGACACACACATCTAAGTCTAACATACTTCCTATGCATAGGCATTTTATAAGCAAACAAATTATCAAGACAAGCAAAAACTAGAATATGCAAGGAAGAAGAAAGAAACAATAACAATCTCAACATAATGAGAGGTAATTTAGTGACATAAAAATTCCTACAACCATATTTCCCTCTCTCATAATAATTACATGTGGGATCATACTCAAATTGAACAATATCACAAAACGTATTCTCCACATGATCCACATGCATGGAAAGTTGACACTCTTTCGAAATAGTGGGATATCATAAAATAAAGTCATGACCTCTCCGAACCCACTTTTATCAAAAACTTCATAAGATTTAACATTATCCAAATAGGTGGGATATAAAGTTGACACTCTTCCAAACCCACTTTCAGTACTATTGCAAACATTATTATCAATCTCATATTCATCATGGGGCTTAAATAAATTTTCAAGATTGTAAGAAGAATCACCCCGTTCATGATCATTGTAGTAAGTAATGGACATACCAAAATTAGCACCCCCAAGCTTAGGTTTTGCATAATATTAGCACAATTGACATTAACAGAATTTATAATATCATTATCGCAATCATGCTTTTTATTCAAGGAGCTATCGTGAATCTCTTCATAAATTTCTTCATCACAATTTTTAGATTCATGAATTTCTAGCAAAATTTCATAAAGATAATCTGGTGCACACAACTCACTAGCAATTAGTTCATCATAATTGGATATTTTAAAATGATTAGCAAGTGGACGAGGATCCATATCAATAGATTTTTAGCAAGCAAAGATGCAAGCAAATAGACAGCACATGGCAACACAAGCAAACATAGGATCGAATGAGAGGAAGGGCGAAGAAAAGGCAAATCTTTTCGAAAATCATTTTAGAAGTTGGGGACAGGAAAACGAGAGGCAAATGGAGAATAATGTAATGAAAGAGATGAGAGTTTATGATGGGTACTTGGTATGTCCTGCTACTTCTTGAGCTTGTGTTGGTTTTTCCCTTGAAGAGGAAAGGGTGATGCAACAAAGTAGAGATAAGTATTTCCCTCAGTTTGAGAACCAAGTTATCAATCCAGTAGGAGACAACACACAAATCACCGAATACCTACACAAACAATCAAACAACTTGCACCCAACGCGATAAAGGGGTTGTCAATCCCTTCACGGTTATTTGCAAACGTGAGATCTGATAGAGATAGATAAACGGTGAAGTAACTATTTTTGGTATTTTTGGTTTATAGATCGGAAAGTAAAAGATTGCAAAAATAGTAGATCGGAAACTAATATTGTAGATCAAAAACTTATATGATGGAAAATAGACCCGGGGGCCATAGGTTTCACTAGAGGCTTCTCTCAAGATAGCAAATAATGCGGTGGGTGAACAAATTGCTGCCGAGCAATTGATAGAAAAGCGCAAAGTTATGACGATATCTAAGGCAATGATCATGAATATAGGCATCACGTCCGTGTCAAGTAGACCGAAACGATTTCGTATCTACTACTATTACTCCACGCATCGACCGACTCCCTGCCTGCATCTAGAGTATTATAAGTTCATGAAGAACAGAGTAACGCATTAAGTAAGATGACATGATGTAGAGGAATTAACTCAAGCAATATGACGAAAACCCCATTTTTTATCCTCGATGGTAACAATACAATACGTGCATTGCTGCCCCTACTGTCACTAGGAAAGAACACCGCAAGATTGAACCCAAAGCTAAGCACTTCACCCATTGCAAGAAAAACCAATGTAGTTGGCCAAACCAAACCGATAGTTCGAAGAGAATTACAAAGATATCAAATCATGCATAAAAGAATTCAGAGAAGATTCAAATAATATTCATAGATAAGCTGATCATAAATCCACAATTCATGGATGTCGGCAAACACACCGCAAAAAGTATTACATCGAATAGATCTCCAAGAACATCGAGGAGAACATGGTATTGAGAATCAAAGAGAGAGAAGAATCCATCTAGCTACTAGCTATGGACCCGTAGGTCTGTGGTAAACTACTCACGCTTCATCGGAAGGGCAATATAGTTGATGTAGAAACCCTCCGTGATTGAATCCCCCTATGGCAGGGTGCCGGAAAAGGTCCCTAGATGGGATCTCACGGTTACAGAAGGTTGTGGTGGTGGAAAAGTGTTTTCGTGGATGCCTCTAGTGGTTTAGGGACATTTGGGAATATATAGGCAAAAGAATTAGGTCAGGAGGGTCACGGGGGCCCACAAGGGTGGAGGGCGCGCCCTACCCCCTAGGCGCACCCTCCATCCTTGTGGCCACCTCGTGGCTCCTCCGACTTCATCTCTAAGTCTCCTGGTTTGCTTCTGGTCCAAGAAAAATCATCGGGAAGGTTCCATTCCGTTTGGTATTCCTTTTCTTCGAAACTCAAAAAACAAGGGAAAATAGGAACTGACACTATGCCCTAGGTTAATAGTTTAGTCCCAAAAATAATATAAAATAGCATATTTTAATGCATATAAAACATCCAAAATAGATAATATAATAGCATGGAACAACAAAAAATTGTAGATATGTTGGAGACGTATCAGGTAGTATGATAAAGAGCAAACCATTCACTATGGTACTGTCAAAGACAAGATTCATAATTGTTCTCAGACAATGCCTACCGTGCCTTATCATTTCTACAATTTATATTGAGCAATATAAGCCATAGAAACTAGAAATCAAGCAAACTATGCATTGAAAACAGAATATGTCAAAAACAGAACGGTCTGTAGTAATCTGTACTATAACCATACTTCTGCTACTCCAAAAATTCTGAAAAATTAGGAAGATGCAAGAAATTTGTATATAAATGTCGTGTAAAAAATTAAGAAGCTTTCGTCTCATCTGTGATTTTTGAAAAAAAATTACTGGACACAAAAAATTCTGTTTTCCAACATGATCAAATCAACTATCACCAAACATAATCCCAAAGGCTTCACTTGGAACTTTATTGAAATAAAAGCTATAAAATATGATTACTACAGTAGCCTTATCATTCGAACACACAAAAATAGTAGGTAAAAGTGTTGGGTTGTCTCCCAACAAGCGCTTTTCTTTAATGCCTTTTAGCTAGGCATGATGATTTTAATGATGCTCGCATAAAAGATAAGAATTGAAACATGAAGAGAGCATCATGAAGCATATGACTAGCACATTTAAGTATAACCCACTTCCTATGCATAGGGATTTTGTGAGCAAACAAATTATGGGAGCAATAATCAACAAGCATAGGAAGGTAAAACAAGCATGACATCAAAACTTTCAACATATAGAGAGGAAACTTGATATTAGTGAGATAAGTAAAAGCATATGTTCCTCTCTCATAATAATTTTTAGTAGCATCATGAATGAATTCAACAATATAATTATCACATAAAGCACTCTTTTCATGATGCATAAGCATAGAAATTTTGTTACTCTCCACATAAGCAAAATTATTCTCATGAATAGTAGTGGGAGCAAACTCATCAAAATAACTATCATGGTATCGAAAATTATAATCATGATGATAAGTTTCATGGTTATCATTATTCTTTATAGCATACATGTCATCACCATAATCATCATAGATAGCAACTTTGTTTTTGTAATCAATTGAAACTTCTTCCAAAATAGTGGATTCATCACTAAATAAAGTCATGACCTCTCCAAATCCACTTTGATAATTATCACAATAAGATTCAACACCCTCCAAAAAAGTGGGATCATTAGTACATAGAGTTGACACTCTTCCAAACCCACTTTCATCAATATAATCATCATAAATAGGAGGCATGCCTTCATCATAATAAATTTTCTCATCAAAACTTGGGAGACTAAAAATACCATCTTCATCAAACATAGCATCCCTAAGATTATGGCTTTGCATATCGTTAGCATCATGGATATTCAAAGAGTTCATCCCAACAACATTGCAATCATGCTCATCATTCAGAGATTTTTTGTCAAACATTTTATAAAATTATTCTTCTATCAATTGAGCACAATTTTCCTTTCCATCATTTACAGAAAGACATTATAAAGATGAATTATATGATGCAACCTCAATTCCATTTTTTCTATTATAAATCAAACTAGTGATAAAACAAGAAACTAAAAGATTCGATTGCAAGATCTAAAGATATATCTGCAAGCACTCACCTCCCTGGCAACAGCGCCAAAAAAGAGATTCGTTGACGGGGTGTGAGTGCCGCTTACCTAATCTCCCCAGCAACGTCGCCAGAAAAGTGCTTGATGTCTACTACACAACTTGTTCTTGTAGACTCGTGTTGGGCCTCCAAGCGCAGAGTTTTGTAGGATAGTAGCACATTTCCCTCAAGTGGATGACCTAAGGTTTATCAATCCGTGGGAGGTGTGGGATGAATATGGTCTCTCTCAAACAACCCTGCAACAAAATAATAAAAAGTCTCTTGTATTCCCAGCACACCAAATACAATGGTAAATTGTATAGGTGCACTAGTTTGGAGAAGAGATGGTGATACACTTGTAGTAATGATAGTAGATATTGATTTTTGTAATAGTAAGAATAGAAAACAGCAAGGTAGCAATTGATAAAACGGAGCACAAATGGTATTGCAATGCTTGAAAATGAGGCCAAGGGTCCGTACTTTCGCTAGTGCAATCTCTCAACAATGCTAATATAATTGGATCATATAACCATCCCTCGACGTGTGATGAAGAATCACTTCAAAGTTCCTATCTAGAGGGCAACATAAGAAGAAATTGTTTGTAGCTATTCTTTCCGATTGATCTGTCCAAGAGTTCGTACTAAAATAACACCAAGTTCTTCTTTCCAGTCGATCTATCAGGAGTTCATACTAAAACAACACTGAAACAAAATTCAGATTTATAATACTCAATACAACACAAAGAACCTCAAAGAGTGCCCCAAGATTTCTACCGGAGAAACAAAATACAAGAACGTGCATCAACCCCTATGCATAGATTACCCCAATGTCACCTCGGGAATCCGCGAGTTGAGTGCCAAACCATATCTCAAGTGAATCAATATAATACCGCACTCTCACCACGGGTGTTCATATGCAAGACATATATCAAGTGCTCTCAAATCCATAAAAGTATTAAATCCAATAAGAACAAAATCTCAAAGGGAAAACTTAATTCATCACAACAAGACATAGAGGGAGAAACATCATATGATCTAACTATATTAACAAAGCCCGCGATAGATCAAGATCATGCCATCTCAAGAACACGAGAGAGAGATAGATTAAAAACATAGCTACTGGCACAAACCCTCAACCCTGAGGGTGGACTACTCCCTCCTCATCGTGGTGGCCACCGGGATGATGAAGATGGCCACTAGTGATGATTTACCCCTCCGACAGGGTGCCAGAACGGGGTCTAGATTGGTTTTTCGTGGCTACAGAGGCTTGCAGTGGTGGAACTTTTGATCTGGGTTCTCT
>NC_041384.1:449350630-449428373 GCF_002162155.2 Triticum dicoccoides
TTGATAGGGCGAAGAGATGGTACGGGAGGCCACCAAGGTGGGCACAAGCGACCTAGGCGCGCCTTGGTGGATTGTGCCCCCCTCGGGGATCCCCTATGACACTTCTTTGGCCCACTGGATGTCTTCTGGTCCAAAAAACATCTCCAAAAAGTTTCGCTGCGTTTGGACTCCATTTGGTATTGATTTTCTATGATGTAAAAAACAAGAAAACAATAGCAACCGACATTGGGCACTATGTCCATAGGTTAGTCCCAAAAATGATATAAAGTTGCTATAAAATGATTGTAAAACATACAAGAATGATAATATAACATCATGAATATTTCATAATTTATAGATACGTTGGAGACGTATTAGATATCGCCGGGGAAGTTAGCATATATCTCATGACGAGGCTCTTTTATGTGCAGTGCAATTTTAGTGCCAGCTTTCAATACATAAAACTTCAAAATTTATGTCCAAAGGCCCATGGCAAAATAGGAGTGACCACATTCATCAATTCTTACAGAAGCAAGGACTGTAAATCCATGGTTTGTGTCCAGTATTACATCCCTGCAGTCTTGGTTTATGTAAAGGGCAAGATTGTGTACTACAGGTTCTGTTGCATAGCAAGGGACGCGCTGTAGAAAATTGTAGGATTGTTAAAGAATATGGTAACGTGCAAATATGGGAGAAATTGAAAGATCTGCACAACTGTTGAAATCAGAGGGCAAAAATCTATAATTAAACTGATAGGGTAACCATGATGTCATGGAAATATGAGAGTCAAAAGAATAATACATCATTAATTTGCCTAATATAGAAAGAAGAGGGGAAGAATCCCCTTTGACATATATGCTACACATGGCACCTTTTATCCAAATGTAGCAATATTTAGTATATATTCAGGAAAGTAGGCCATGCCAACTGATTTAGGGTGAGGTTGAACATACCACGCTCATCCTCAAGTCATCCGGTACGGTGAGATGGAACTCCATGGTGTCTAGTCGAGGCTGCGAAGTCCTGATGTGTCCGTGCACTGTACACTCTATGAAGAAAGAAAACCCTCAAATCAGCTCGAATAAAAATGAATTGACGACGATTTTGGCCGGGTGATTAAAGGAGGCAGATGAACTGGTATAAGAGATGAGATAATATCTCATTAAATTAGTTACCTTGTTGTCCATGAGAAAAACCCTCAATACAGCGGATTCGCCAACCGGGCGGAGCTAGGTCGACCACGAGCAGCGTCGAGAAAGTCGATGGCAATAGGAGGCGACAAGCGGAAGTGGCGAAATGCGGTGGGGTTTGTCGGAAGCCTGGTGGCGGCGACAGGAGGCGAGCTAAGTGGTTGCCGCGGCGATAGGCAGTGCCATGCAGAGTCGCGAAGGAGCTTGTGCGGGTGTGAATGTGGACCGGAGGGGGTGGCGAGCGGGGTGAGGGTTTTTGTGATGTGGGGATGGTGAGGGTTTTCTTTTTTCTTTTTTGAATTGGGTGGTGAGGGTTTTCTGTCCCACAAAGAGTTTTAGAGGCAATGGTTTGCTAGAGCCAACAGTGTGTGATTGACGTAATAGGGAAAATGAAAGTCATTGCACATGGTTCTAGTTTTTGGGAACCGTGTGTGATTGACATACTATCTCTGTCCTGGTTTATTGGCCCCCTTTGTAATTTGTGCCAAAATTTGGCCAAAGATTTAACTAGCAAATGTTTATGCATGTCACCAAAATTATATCATTGAACACTATGTTCAAATACCCATCCAACGATACAATTTTTGCTGACCCGCACTAACATTTTGTCAGTTAAATCTTTGGTTAAAATTTAACACAAATTAAAAAGGGGACCAATAAACCAAGATGGAGGTAGATTCCATCAACCGAACTTATTGCATCCATATCCCACATTTAGACATAAGTGAACATAGATTAAACATACTCAGGCATAGATAATAAGCGTACACATGCATAGTTCAACTCTAAGTACATAGTTCAACCGTCATTAAGCATACTCAAGCACATTTATAATTAAGACACTACATAGCCATACATAGTTCGATGCCACATCTCATCTCATCTGCCGGCACGACCCTGAAGCTTCTCCAGGTACACGACGTACGCGGTGTGCGCCACCATGCGAGAATACTTCTGCTTGAAGGAGCCAATGGCTCGTCCTCTTGCAAGCACCCGAACACTTTGATACGCATGATGAAGCTTTTGGTTGCAAATGGGCATCGAAAGCCGCCATCCCAGGTCCTAATACGCCAGTTATGCATTCCCGCATAAAGCTCCCTGAGGATTTGCCTCTTGTACCTCCTCTGGCCATCTTCATCCTTGCGGTTGACATCGTCAGATAGCACCTATCCATATAGTAAAAAGTGTGGCGTCAAATTTGGAATACAAACTAATCTCTATGATAAAGTAGGATTAGGAATTTATGGCTATTTTTAGACATATCCAGAGATTATGGTTCGATTTTAAGCACAATCGTCTATGTACAGATCAATCTTGAAGAAAATAATGGCACAAACATATATGTAGGTCATTCAAAATCAATTGTCAAGATCTGGCTAGGAATTATTAGCATGAACACTAACCCTAGTCGGATTATTAGAAAAAATCATTTGCACAGATGAAACAACTAATCACTTATCACTTGTACCATTCAAACAATCAATACACTACATGGGTTTAAGGAAACTTACTCAGATTTCATGGATTACAAGAACATAACCATAGGATTTCCATTCCAAAAAGGGGAGGCAGGACGCAGGAGTAACCAGAGAAACCCTAGGATGTATTTGACACATAAATGGGACTAACCGGTTCTCCATCGTCGCCTGAGTCGTCACCAGAGTCAGTGTGGACCTCCGGCTCTGGATGTGGAAGCACGACGCCGTCGATGACGTCAGGGTGCTGCGATACCTCGTCGGCGGAGACGACAACCTTTGTCTCCATCTCCACGCCGTGCTCCGGTGCTTCAGCAGCCCCGGCGTCGCCACTCCCTCTGATGGGGCACTTCGGTGACATCCTCATACACTGACGACTTTGAGGACTGAGAGTGACGTCGAGGATGCATGCAGAGAGAGAGAGAGAGGATTCTGCGGCGAGGATGGGGGGTGCGGCCGCTTGGGCGCACCATTAATATGGAGTAGTGGGAGAGAGGTGGGCGGCGGTCAAACCGCTGGCTCGCCTCTTGGTGATCCGGCGCGCCGGACTGTTGGCATGCCTACCGTCATTTCACAAAGCTACTCGCAAGCCTCCCGACGACAATGCGCAATGAGCACGCCTACCGTAATTCACACACCTGCACGCACGCCTCCTAGTCTGCCTGCGCGGCAAACTTCTCGCATGCGTCCCGTCAACTCACACCTACTCGCACGCCACACGGGTCATGTGGCGGCACATATATTGTTTTTCTATTTTGATGATTAATGTTGCCGCTTTATTGCTTAAACGAAGCATGGCACATATCCATTGTTGGTTTAATGCTCACGGTTCGAATAAATAACCCGTTTGCAATATTGGTTCCCAATTATTAATAATCTCCCGTTTGTAAGAAGATAAATATTACATCAAAACTTGTCTCAAATTTGACAAAAAGGTACAATGCCACTGTGTATTGGTGTCCATATAACAACATGATAAGTTTCATGAATTTCAAATAAGTTTTAGGTGTACTAGATTTTAAAAGTCAAGATTCTCAATGTTTGTAATTTCTTGCATGGAGAGTAAACATACACCCAGTGAGACACATGTGTTTTTCCGATCCATTTAGGTGCACTGTCACGTGTGCATGTAGCTCAAATTTGATTTTTGCACATTATACCCCTAGAAAATCAGTTAATGTACTAAAACATCTTAATGATCTTTGTTTTTTTTGAAAATTAAAACGTCCCTCCTTTTGTAACATATGTTCACCACGGAAAAATTTAACATGCATCGTAGTTGTGGTGGATGTGGTGTGTGTTTGTGTGTGTGCGTGTGTGCGTCTGGGGGGTGGCTGGCAGTACACTACGAGTCGTGAGCCACCGGTGTGGGTTGGTCGTTTTGTGAGGCAGGTGCCACATCAGAGTCGTGAATTCATTATTTAAAACATTACACAAGCCTTTCATACATACATGTTTTGGCCACATGCAGTCGGCGGTTGTCCTACATGACACTCACTCGCACGTGACGCTTTTCTGTGGGCCCGTGAGGTCGTCGTCCATTACTTTGACCAACAGCCTGTAGAGAGGTTAATTTGACCAGCAAGGTAGATCTTTTTTGTTGGTGTTATGCTTGGAGTATATAGTACGTGTCAAAGAGGTGGGAGGGAACTAGCATAGATACTACGTACGCGTCCGTGAACACATACACCTCACTCAGTGTCGGGACTTTTTGGTTTCTGAGGCACGTGCCTTATCAAAGTTGTGCATTGGCTATTCAAACATCACACAATACCTCTTTAGGCCACATGCATGCAGGCGGTGGTTATCCTAGGACACTCACATGTGACGCTTCCATCTATGGGCCCGTGATACGTTCATTTTGCATCATGTTTTCCTACAGTTATTTATGATGTTTTTATCCATAATAATGCTTTCTGGAGTAATTCTAATGCCTTTTATCTTATAATATGCAAGGTAGACACAAAGAGGGAGAATTCTGGCAGCTGGAAATCTGGACCTAGAAAAGCTACGTCAGGCTACCTATTCTGCACAACTCCAAACAAGCTGAAACTTCACGAATAATTTTTATGGAATATATGAAGAATATTGGAGAAAATAAGTACCAGAGTGGGCCCACCAGGTGGTCACAACCCACCTGGGCGTGCCAGGGAGCCCAAGCGTGCCCTCGTAGGTTGTGCTCACCCAGGCCCACCTTCGGTGCCCATCTTCTGGTATATAAGTCATTTTGACCTAGAAAAAATAAGGAGAGGTCTTTCGGGATGGCGCGCTTTTGCCCTTCGGCGGAGCGATTCCGCCGGGGGAACTTCCCTCCCGGAGGGGGAAATCATCGTCCTCATCATCACCAACAACTCTCCCATCTTGGGGAGGGCAATCTCCATTAACATCTTCAACAACACCATCTCATCTCAAACCCTAGTTCATCTCTTGTGTTCAATCTTGTTAGCAGAACTATAGATTGGTGCTTGTGGGTGACTAGTAGTGCTGATTATATCTTGTAGTTGATTACTCTATGGTTTATTTGGTGGAAGATTATATGTTCAGATCCAATATGCTATTTAATACCCCTCTGATCTTGAGCATGATTATTATTTGTGAGTAGTTACTTTTGTTCCTGAGGTCATGGGAGAAATCATGTTGCAAGAAATCATGTGAACTTGATATATATGTGTTCGCACTACTGCAGGATGCTACTAACGCGACACTACGATCATAGACCCTTCGAGAAACTGTGTGCCATGCAATAATCGCAAACGGTGTTGTATGAAAACCGTCAGAAATGATGCAAAACATTTGCGATGACTGATACATCAAACATGGTTCAGATTATAGTTGCGTGTGCGATGAGGGCCATGCGGTTCAGCTCAATTAACTGTTTGTGATGAGGAGGAACAAAATAAATGGGCAACCAGATGAAGGCGTGTGCGATATACAAAATACGGTTCAATGGGATGAACTGTGTGTGATTAGGCAACACAAAAGAAACGGTCAGCCTGATCAAGGTGTGTGCGATGTACAACATACGGTTCACTCGGATGAACTGTTTGTGATTAGGTAATAGAACATAAATGGTTCAATATAACAAGATGTGTGTGATACGCGACAAACAGGTCTGTAATCAGAAATGTGTGTGAAGACCGATAATAACACAGACGATTGCTTCTAGTAAGACGTATGTGATATGCTCTGTCTACACAACATCTATTGGCCATTGTGGGACGGGCGGTCATCCGGATACGCCATAAGGATGTGAAGAGGCATTCCTATCAGTAAGGACTAGCTGTTCCACCAGTAGCTCATGTAAGAAAACTATCAAGTTAAGTGTCCTCAGGCTGGAGCAGCCATCGGATGGGTGACTGGATGGGAAGTTGTGTTGATGTTCAATTAGGCGATGGATGGGTCATTTCGGTCAAATGACCAAAATGCCCCATTCCCTCAGCTAATTTAACCTCGAGGTCCTTGTTTTTTTATTTTTTTACTTTTAACACATGTTAAAGAAGGTCTACCACATTACTTTTTGACAATGTGCGATACGTGGCATACAGTTGATCCATCCGACCTATTTGTGATGGAATAGGCTATGTGTGTTGTGGGGAAACGCTTGCTAGTATTCAACCGTTTGGGATTGATGAATTCATCAACGACGGGTTCCCTAGTGTGGTCCGTGTTCATCTGATCATCATCTACTTCTTGTGCTAGCTCGATGCTAAGTTTCCATTAATTGATGGCATTTTATGAACATGCCACCGTTTCCCGCCATTTCCTCACCTGTTTACCGCCACCCTGCTATATTGCGCATAGGGGGCGTGCGACGCACGGAGGCGACAAGCGCAACCTGTAGCACATCCACCTTTTCCAAGCATGCCAACCCATCAAAGCGCCACCTCTGCCATCAACCTCGTCGACGAGGAAAACGAGCATGCGCCACAGCCCGTCAAGGCCGAGGCACTCCCCGGCAACACGATGGACGACGCCGTGAGGCGCGTCATCGCCAGGGTTGAGCAGACCTTTGGCGCATGGCGCTTGAGCACCGCGGATCAAGATAGGCATGTCAGCGCCGACAGGCTGCAGCTCGCCGCACAACATGATCGATGGCGCGCCGCAGAGCAAGCTAGGCGCGTCCGCATTGATAGGCTGTGGCTCGCCGCACGGCGAGACCGTTGGAGCGCCGCAGAGCGAGAGGCGCGGCGCGCCGCACAGCAAGAGCGGATCAAGCGGCGCTTGCCTGCTGTCGACACAGCGTCACAGCCGGGTACACGTCTCGTCAGTACCCCCATTCCTCGCCAGGAGTGGGCAGAGGCCCTCAGCATCGTACTTGCATCAGAGGCCGGCCGCGCCGTACTTGCACCAGACGCCCGCCGCGCCGTTCGCATGGGTGCCGCCGTTCGCCTTGTCTGCGGCCCGCTGGATGCCAACGCGCTGGTCCGTAGGCTCGACCGCCTCTTTGGCCCAGGTGTCCACCTAGGCGCAATAGAGGAACATGGCCGTCGCATCCTCGAGCTGGTGATCTCCGATGAAATAGCCAACTTGGAGCTCGAGATCATGCTCAGATGTACCGCGAGCGTGTCGACCGCTTGGACGAACGCCTGCACGAGTTCAGGCAGAGCCAAGAGCTACCCTAGGCAAGGGCTGCTGGTCAGGGTCTCATGGACGTGTTTTATTTTGAAAAGTCGTTTCGACGTGGATAGCTTTGTGTTCACAACAATCAGAGTATTGCTCTGTTTATTGCTCTATTTTAATGTGTGTACTCTATTTTCCATTCTTACATGTTCCGTTTCAATGTGTGTATATATGCTTTCCATTCTGTATATGTGGATGACAACAACTAGATTCAAATTAGTATACAAAAACAGATAGAAAATGGAATTCATAATATATATATATATATATATATATATATATATATTAATTGTTCATTAGATCATCAGAGAATATATATATAATATCATCACATATACGTGATGATACTTAACTACTAGGTACAATGCATAAAATTGAAACGACCAATAGGAAAACTAATAATCCCTCCTGGGGCCAGTATTCCGGCAGCCCCTCGCCAGCAGCTCCCTGGTGCGCAGCTGCTACCTCTTAAGCACTGCGTTGGTTTTCCTTTAAAGAGGAAAAGGTGATGCAACAAAGTAGCGTAATTATTTCCCTCAGTTTTCAAGAAGTAAGGTATCAATCCAGTAGGAGACCACATGCAAGTCCCTCGTACCTACACAAACAAATAAGAACCTCGCAACCAATGTGATAAAGGGGTTGTCAAGCCCTTCACAGTCACTTACGGAGTGAGATCTGATAGAGATAATAATGATAAGGTAATTATTTTTGGTATTTTTATGATATAGATTGAAAGTAAAGATTGCAAAATAAAATAAATTGGAAACTTATATGATGGAAAATAGACCCGGGGCCATAGGTTTCACTAGTGGTTTCTCTCAAGATAGCATAAGTATTACGGTGGGTGAACAAATTACTGTCGAGCAATTGATAGAAAAGAGAATAATTATGAGAATATCTAGGCATGATCATGTATATAGGCATCACGTTCGTGACAAGTAGACCGACTCTTGCCTACATCTACTACTATTACTCCACACATCGACCGCTATCCAGCATGCATCTAGAGTATTAAGTTCATAAGAATAGAGTAACACATTAGGTAAGGTAAGATGACATGATGTAGAGGGATAAACTCAAGCAATATGATATAAACCCCATCTTTTTATCCTCGATGGAAACAATACAATACGTGTCGTTTCCCTTTCTGTCACTAGGATCGAGCACCACAAGATTGAACCCAAAGCTAAGCAATTCTCCCATTGCAAGAAAGATCAATCTAGTAGGCCAAATCAAACTGATAATTCGAAGAGACTTGCAAAGATAACCAATCATGCATAAAACATTTCAGAGAAGAATCAAATACTATTCATAGATAGACTTGATCATAAACCAACAATTCATCGGATATCGACAAACACATCGCAAAAAGAGTTACATCGAATAGATCTCCAAGAAGATGAAGGAGAACTTTGTATTGAGATTCAAAGAGAGAGAAGAAGCCATCTAGCTAATAACTATGTACCCGAAGGTCTGAAGTAAACTACTCACACATCATCGGAGGGGCCATGGAGTTGATGTAGAGGCCCTCCGTGATCGTTGCCCCCTCCGACGGAGCTCCGGAAAGGCCCCAAGATGGGATCTCTTGGGTACAGAAGGTTGCAGCGGTGGAAATAGGGTTTCGTGGTGCTCCTGGATGTTTTCAGGGTATATGAGTATATATAAGAGGAAGAAGTAGGTCGGTTGAGCCACGAGGGGCCCACAAGGGGGGAGGGCGTGCCCAGGGGGTAGGCGCACCCCTACCTCGTGGACTCCTCATCCGTTTCTTGACGTCCACTCCAAGTCCTCTGGATCACGTTTGTTCCAAAAATCACATTCACGAAGGTTACATTCTATTTGGATTCCATTTGATATTCCTTTTCTGCGAAACACTGAAATAGGAAAAAATAGCAATTTGCACTGGGCCTTGGGTTAATAGGTTAGTCCCGAAAATAATATAAAAGTGTAAAATAAAGCCCATTAACATCCAAAACATATAATATTATAGCTGGAACAATAAAAAATTATAGATACGTTGGAGACGTATCAAGCATCCCCAACTTAATTCCTGCTCGTCCTCGAGTAGGTAAATGATAAAAACAAAATTTTTGATGTGGAATGCTACCTAACATAATTCTCAATGGAATTCTCTTTATTGTGGTATGAATATTCAGATCCGAAAGATTCAAGAAAAAAGTCTAGCATACTTACTAAGCAATTATGTCTTCTCAAAATAACATGGCAAAAGAATGTTCATCCCTAGAAAAATCATATAGTTTGGTCATGCTCCATTTTCTTGACACAAGAATGCTCTCATCATGCACAACCCCGATGACAAGACAAGCAATTGTTTCACACTTTAGTAATCTCAAACATTTTTCAACTTTCACGCAATACATGAGCGTGAGCCATGGATATAGCACTATGGGTGGAATAGAATATGATGATGGGGGTTATGTGGAGAAGAGAAAAAAAAGGAGAAAGTCTCACATCGACGCGGCTAATCAATGGGCGAAGGAGATGCCCATCAATTGATGTCAATGCATGGAGTAGGGATTGCCATGCAACGGATGCACTAGAGCTATAAATGTATGAAAGCTCAACAAAAGAAACTAAGTTGGTGTGCATCCAACTTGCTTGCTCACGAAGACCTAGGGCATTTGAGGAAGCCCATTGTTGGAATATACAAGCCAAGTTCTATAATGAAAAATTCCCACTAGTATATGAAAGTGACAAAATAAGAGACTCTCTATCATAAAGATCATGGTGCTACTTTGAAGCACAAGTGTGGAAAAAGAGGATAGTAGCATTGTCCCTTTTTATTTCTCTTTGTTTGGGGGCCTTCCTTTTTTTATTTGGCCTTTTTTTGGGATAATGCTCTATTACTGATGATCATCACAATTCTGTTTATTTACAACTCAATGATTACAATTCGATACTAGAACAAAATATGACTCTATATGAATGCCTCCGGCGGTGTACCAGGATGGTCAATGAATCACGAGTGACATGTATGAAATAATATGCATGGTGGCTTTGCCACAAATACGATGTCAACTACATGATCATGCAAGGCAATATGACAATGATGATGCGTGTCATAATAAACGGAACGATGGAAAGCTGCATGGCAATATATCTCAGAATGGCTATGGAAATGGCATAATAGGTAGGTATGGTGGCTATTTTGAGGAAGATATAAGGAGGCTTATGTGTGATAGAGCGTATCGTATCACGGGGTTTGGATGCACTGGCGAAGTTTGCACCAACTCTCAAGGTGAGAAAGGGCAATGCGCGGTACCGAAGAGGCTAGCAATGATGGAAGGGTGAGAGTGCGTATAATCCATGGACTCAACATTAGTCATAAAGAACTCACATACTTATTGCAAAAATCTACAAGTCATCAAAAACAAAGCATTTATGTGCATGCTCCTAGGGGGATAGATTGGTAGGAAAAGACCATCGCTCGTCCCCGACTGCCACTCATAAGGAAGACAATCAAATAAACCTCATGTTTCAATTTTGTTACACAACGGTCACCATACGTGCATGCTATGGGACTTGCAAACTTCAACGCAAGTATTTCTAAAATTCACAACTACCCAACTATCACACTCTAATATTACCACATTTATATCTCAAAACAATTGTCAAATATCAAACTTCTCCTAGTACTCAATGCACTTTTTATGAAAGTTTTTATTATACCGATCTTGGATGCCTATCATATTAGGAATAAATTCATAACCAAAGCAAATTACCATGTTGTTCTAAGGGACTCTCAAAATAATATAAGTGAAGCATGAGAGATCAATAATTTTTATAAAATAAAACCACCATCGTGCTCTAAAAGATATAAGCGAAGCACTAGAGCAAAATTATCTAGCTCAAAAGGTATAAGTGAAGCACATAGAGTATTCTAATAAATTCTAATTCATGTGTCTCTCTCCCAAAAGGTGTGTACAGAAAGGATGATTGTGGTAAACTAGAAATCAAAGACTCAAATCATACAAGACGCTCCAAGCAAAACACATATCATGTGGTGAATAAAAATATAGCTCCAAGTAAAGTTACCGATGGACGAAGACGAAAGAGGGGATGCCTTCCAGGGCATCCCCAAGCTTAGGCCTTTGGTTGTCCTTGGACTTTACCTTGGGGTACCTTGGGAATCCCCAAGCTTAGGCTCTTTCCACTCCTTGTTCCATAATCCATCAAATATTTACCCAAAACTTGATAACTTCACAACACAAAACTTAAAAGAAAATCTCGTGAGCTCCATTAGTAAAAGAAAACAAACCACCACTTCAAGGTACTGTAATGAACTTATTCTTTATTTATATTGGTGTTAAACCTAATGTATTCCAACTTTTCTATGGTTCATAAACTCTATTACTAGCCATAGATTCATCAAAATAAGCAAACAACACACGAAAAACAGAATCTGTCAAAAACATAATAGTATGTAGTAATCTGTAGGTTTCGAATACTTCTGGAACCCCAAAAATTCTAAAATAAATTGATGGACGTGAGGAATTTATCTATTAATCATCTTCAAAAAGAATTAACTAAATATCACTCTCCAGTAAAAAATTGCAGCAAATCTCATGAGCGTCAAAGTTTCTGTTTTTTACAGCAAGATCACAAAGACTTTCCCCAAGTCTTCCCAAAGGTTCTACTTGGCACAAACACTAATTAAAAGCATAAAACCACATCTAAACAGAGGCTAGATGAATTATTTGTTAGTAAACAGAACCAAAAAGCAAGAAACAAAAATAAAATTGGGTTGCCCCCCAACAAGTGCTATCGCTTAACGCCCCTAGCTAGGCATAAAAGCAAGGATAGATCTAGGTATTGTCATCTTTGGTATGCAATCCATAAGTGGCCCTCATAATAGATTCATAAGGTTATTTTATTTTATTTATACGAAAGTGTTCCATGCCCTTCCTTAACGGAAATTGGAATCTAATATTCCATTCTTTCATATCAATAATTGCACCAATCGTTGTAAGGAAAGGTCTACCAAGAATAATAGGACATGAAAGGTTGCAATCAATATCAAGAACAATGAAATCTACGGGCACATAATTCTCATTTGCAACAATAAGAACATCATTAATTCTTCCCATATGTTTCTTAATGGTGGAATCCGCAAGATGAAAGTTTAAAGAACAATCATCAAATTCATGGAAACCTAGCAAATCACACGAAGTTTTAGGAATCGTGGAAACACTAGCACCCAAATCACATAAAGTAGAGCATTCATGATCTTTAATTTTAATTTTAATAGTAGGTTCCCCCTCATCATAAAGTTTTCTTGGGATAGAAACTTCCAATTCAAGCTTTTCTTCATAAGATTGCATTAAAGCATCAACGATATGTTTAGTAAAAGCTTTATTTTGATTATAAGCATGCGTAGAATTTAACATGGATTGCAACAAGGAAATACAATCTATCAAAGAGAAATTATCATAATTAAATTCCTTGAAATCCAAGATAGTGGGTTCATTGCTGTGTAAAGTTTTGACCTCTCCAATCCCACTTTTATCAATGTTTGCATCAAGATCTAAAAACTCTGAATCATTGGGACGCCTTCTAACTAAAGTTGACTCATCTCCAGTCCCATCATTTTCATTCATATTGCAAAACAAAGATTTAATAGGGGACACATCAATAACTTTTAGATCTTCAACATTATTATCAAGGAAACTAGAAGAACACGCTTTCACAAAGCAATCTTTTTTAGCATGCATCCTAGCGGTTGTTTCTTTGCACTCATCAATGAAAATGCTCATAGCTTTGAGAGACTCATTGATATCATGCTTAGGTGGAATAAATCTAAGTTTCAAAGAATCAACATCAAGAGAAATTCTATCTACGTTCCTAGCCAACTCATCAATCTTAGACAATTTTTCTTCAATCAAAGCATTGAAACTATTTTGCAAACTAATAAATTCTTTAATATTACATTCAAAATCAGAGGGCGTATTATTATAATTTCCATAAGAATTGTTGTAGGAATTACCATAATTATTAGAGGAATTACTAGGAAATGGCCTAGGATTAAAATTACCTCTATACACGTTATTACCAAAATTGTTCCTACCAACAGAATTCACATCTATAGATTCATTATTATTCTCAATCAAAATAGATAAAGGCATATCATTAGGATCAGAAGGGACACTCTTATAGTAAACAATTTCATAAGCTCATCCATCTTTCCACTCAAAACATTAATTTCTTCTATTGCATGAACCTTTTTACTAGTAGATCTTTCAGTGTGCCATTGAGAATAACTAACCATAATATTATCTAGGAGTTTAGTAGCTTCTCCTAAAGTGATTTCCATAAAAGTGCCACCCGCGGCCGAATCTAAAAGATTTCTAGAAGCAAAGTTCGATCCGGCATAAATTTTTTGTATAATCATCCAAAGATTCAAACCATGTGTAGGGCAATTACGTATCATTAATTTCATCCTCTCCCAAGCTTATGCAACATGTTCATGATAAAGTTGCTTAAAATTCGTAATATCGTTTCGAAGAGTTATGATCTTAGCGGGAGGAAAATTCTTAGAGATAAAAGCATCATTGCAATTATCTCATGAATCAATACTATTTTTAGGCAAAGACGAAAATCAAGTTTTAGCATGATCTCTAAGCGAAAACGGGAATAGCTTCAATTTAACAATATCATTATCCACATCTTTCTTCTTTTGCATATCACATAGATCAACAAAGTTGTTTAGATGGGTAGCAGCATCTTCACTAGGAAGGCCGGAAAACGGATCTTTCATGACAAGATTCAGCAAAGCAGCATTAATTTCACAAGATTCAGCATCGGTAAGAGGAGCAATAGGAGTGCTAATAAAATCATTATAGTTGGTATTTGAAAAACCACACAATTTAGTATTATATTGAGCCACAGTGACAAGCAAGAAATCCAACACACGAGCAAACAAGAAACAAGCAAAAAGAGGCAAAGTGGAGAAGAGAAGGGGAATGGAAAAAGAGGGCGAATAAAATGGCAAGGGTGAAGTGGGGGAGAGAAAACGAGAGGCAAATGGCAAATAATGTAATGCGAGGGATAAGAGTTTGTGATGGGTACTTGGTATGTCTTGACTTGTGCGTAGACTCCCCGGCAACGGCGCCAGAAATCCTTCTTGCTACCTCTTGAGCACTGCGTTGGTTTTCCCTTGAAGAGGAAAGGGTGATGCAACAAAGTACCGTAAGTATTTGCCTCAGTTTTTGAGAACCAAGGTATCAATCCAGTAGGAGGCCACACACAAGTCCCTCGTACCTACACAAACAAATAAGAACCTTGCAACCAACGCGATAAAGGGGTTGTCAACCCCTTCACGATCACTTACGAGAGTGAGATCTGATAGAGATAATAATGATAAGGTAAATATTTTTGGTATTTTTATGATATAGATTGAAAGTAAAGATTGCAAAATAAAATAGATGGAAACTTATATGATGGAAAATAGACCCGGGGGCCATAGGTTTCACTAGTGGCTTCTCTCAAGATAGCATAAGTATTACGGTGGGTGAACAAATTACTGTCGAGCAATTGATAGAAAAGCGAATAATTATGAGAATATCTAGGCATGATCATGTATATAGGCATCACGTCCGTGACAAGTAGACTGACTCCTACCTGCATCTACTACTATTACTCCACACATCAACCGCTATCCAGCATGCATCTAGAGTATTAAGTTCATAAGAACAGAGTAACGCATTAGGTAAGATGACATGATGTAGAGGGATAAACTCAAGCAATATGATATAAAACCCATCTTTCTATCCTCGATGGAGACAACACAATAAGTGTTGTTTCCCTTTCTGTCACTGGGATCAAGCACCGCAAGATTGAACCCAAAGCTAAGCACTTCTCCCATTGCAAGAAAGATCAATCTAGTAGGCCAAACCAAACTGATAATTCGAATAGACTTGCAAAGATAACCAATCATGCATAAAATATTTCAGAGAAGAATCAAATATTGTTCATAGATAGACTTGATCATAAACCCACAATTCATCGGATCTCGACAAACACACCGCAAAAAGAGTTACATCGAATAGATCTCCAAGAAGATCAAGGATAAATTTTTATTGAGATTGAAAGAGAGAGAAGAAGCCATCTAGCTAATAACTATGGACCTGAAGGTCTGAAGTAAACTACTCACACATCATCGGAGGGGCCATGGAGTTGATGTAGAGGCCCTTCATGATCGTTGCCCCCTCCGACGGAGCTCCGGAAAAGGCCCCAAGATGGGATCTCTTGGGTACAGAAGGTTGCGGCGGTGGAAATAGGGTTTCGTGGTGCTCCTGGATGTTTTCAGGGTATATGAGTATATATAGGAGGAATAAGTAGGTCTGTTGAGCCACGAGGGGCCCACGAGGGGGGAAGGCACGCCCAGGGGGTAGGCGCCCCCTGCCTCGTGGACTCCTCATCCGTTTCTTGGCATCCACTCCAAGTCCTCTAGATCACGTTTGTTCCAAAAATCACGTCCCCGAAGGTTTCATTCCATTTGGATTTCGTTTGATATTCCTTTTCTGCGAAACACTGAAATAGGCAAAAAACAGCAATTTGCACTGGGCCTTGGGTTAATAGGTTAGGCACATAAATAATATAAAAGTGTAAAATAAAGCCCATTAACATCCAAAACAGATAATATAATAACATGGAACAATAAAAAATTATAGATACGTTGGAGACGTATCAACAACGTCTTCCCAGTGCGGGGGCAGTACTCCAACTCCTCCGCCTCGCAGCCCTTGACGTATCGATCTGCCTCTTGCTGGCGGACGCGCGCGGCCAATCTTGCCATTTCGCTGGGCGCCCACCGGAGCTCCTCGTCGGTGGCACGCTGGAGCTTATCGGCCCACCTCCATGCAGTGATGAGGCACCCAGCGCCTATGACTTTCCTCGCGAAGTACCTGTCTTCGTACACCTCCTCGGCACAACGACGCACCCGCCCCCAAAGCTCCGCCACCACCTTTCTCCAGGCGGCATCACGGGCTTCATAGGCCGCCTGGTACCTGGCTTCCTCCTCTGCCATCTCATTCTTGAGTGCCACTTGCCCGGCTTTCTCAGCCGCCGGCAGCGACTTCCACAGACAAAGATTATACTGGCCCCAAAACCAATCCAAAGTTGGGGGGTCCGATGCAACCACGTCAGGCGGCTAGTAGGGGTCCTCATCGCTGCTAATCGAGTGAGCGTCCTCGGGGACGGCGACTCCTCATTGGCGCGTGGGCAGACCGGCGGCGCCATGGCAGAGATTTGAGAGAGAGAGAGAGAGGGCGAGCGAGGTTAGGATGTAGATGAGAATGCAGGCGGGACGATGTGAGCAAGGTAGTATTTATTGGAAGCCCGAATCTAGATCGACGGGGACAGTACACACGCCGGTCGCCGGAATTTACGAGTACTGTAGTTTGAATTACACACAATTCCCATAGCAAATCCGTGTGTGAACATAATAGCTGACGGTTTCCAATACAAAAGCGTGTCTCATTAATGATCCTCGCCAATCACCTACCAAAACTTGAGCCGCGAGATAGAGTGCCAATCGTGTGGGGACCAGTTGTCTTGCTAGACCTTTACATTTTCTTTTTTGAACACCAGATATTTACATGTCTGATGATTTTTTAAGTCGCACACAAGTACACAAAAATATGATTTTTTGAACCGTTTTGGTTAGGCGGTGCATGTAGATGTAGTTCAAATTTGAATTACGGTCATTAAATGGTTAGAAAATCACTTAAATGTCTTTAAAAGGTCAAATGACCCCTGAAAATTTCCAAATTTTCACATGACAGTTGTATTAGTGCACGTTAAACATAGGAAACAATTTGAAGGTCGTAAGAGGAAGCTATCTCCCGTCCATCAGCAAACATGCATTGTTCCCTTTCGGAACCACAAACCTTCTAGTGAGTTGCTCCGGTTTGTGAGGGGTGTGTGTCCAAACTTTCATCAAACAGGCCAATTTTTTTACCACATCAACTTGGTGGCATGACATTAAATCAAGCAAGGTTTCATGTTTTTCTGATCATTTTTTAATTTGTTGGAATTAAAATGCCATGGCATGCACTCCATGCATATGCCCATGCCTTGACACCAATATGTTTTAAATTTCCTTATAATTTACTGCACATGGAATTAATTCGCAGACAAGTACACAAAAATATGATTTTTCAAACCATTTTGGTTAGGTGTTGCATGTAGATGTAGTTCAAATTTGATTTATGGTCATTAAATGGTTAGAAAATCACTTAAATGTCTTTAGAAGGTCAAATGACCCCTGAAGTTTACCAAATTTTCACATGACAGTTGCATGTTAAACGTAGGGAAAAATTTGAAGGCCATAAGAGGAAGCTATCTCCCGTTCGTCATCAAACATGCATTGTTCCCTCTCGGAACCACGAACCTTCTAGCGAGTTGCTCCGGTTTGTGAGGGGCGTGTGTCCAAACATTCGTCAAACATGCCAATTTCTTTACCACATCATCTTGGTGGCATAAATTACATCAACCAAGGTTTCATGTGTTTCTGATCATTTTTCTATTTTTTTGAATTAAAATGCCATGTCACTCCATGCATACATATGCATGTGTCCATGTCATGAGACCAATATGTTTGAAAGTTCCTTCTAATTTACTGTAGATGGAATTAACTCGCACACAAGTACACATATATGATTTTTCAAACCATTTTGGTTAGACGTTGCATGTAGATGTAGTTCAAATGAATTACGGTCATTAAATGGTTAGAAAATCACTTAAATGTCTTTAAAAGGTCAAATGACCCCTAGAATTTTTCCAAAATTTCACATTACAGTTGTGTAGTGCACGTTAGACGTAGAAAAAATTTGAAAGCCATAAGAGGAATCTATCTCCCGTTCATCATCAAACATGCATTGTTCCCTCTCGGAACCACGAACCTTCTAGTGAGTTGCTTTGGTTTGTGAGGGGTGTGTGTAAAAACTTTCGTCAAACATGCCAATTTCTTTACCACATCATCTTGGTGGATGACATTAAATCAAGCAAGGTTTCATGTTTTTTCTAATCATTTTTTAATTTTTTGGAATTAAAATGCCATGGCATGCACTCCATGCATGTGCCCATACCTTGACACCAATATGTTTGGAAATTCCTTCTAATTTACTGCACATGGAATTAACTCGCGCACAAGTACACAAAAATATGATTTTTCAAACCGTTATGGTTAGGCGTTGCATGTAGATGTAATTCAAATTTGAATTACGGTCATTATATGGTTAGAAAATCACTTAAATGTCTTTAAAAGGTCAAATGACCCCTGAAATTTACCAAATTTTCACATAACATTTGTATTAGTGCACGTTAAACGTAGGAAAAAATTTGAAGGCCGTAAGAGGAAGCTATCTCTTGTTCGTCATCAAACATGCATTGTTCCCTCTTGGAACCACGAACCTTGTAGCGAGTTGCTCCAGTTTGTGAGGGGTGTATGTCCAAACGTTTGTCAAACATGCCAATTTCTTTACCACGTCATCTTGGTGGCATGACATTACATCAACCAAGGTTTCATGTGTTTCTGATCATTTTTCTATTTTTTTGAATTAAAATGCCATGTCACTCCATGCATACATATGCATGTGTCCATGTCGTGAGACCAATATATTTGAAAATTCTTTCTAATTTACTGCACATGGAATTAACTCGCACACAAGTACATATATATGATTTTTCAAACCATTTTGGTTAGGCGTTGCATGTAGATGTAGTTCAAATTCGAATTACGGACATTAAATGGTTAGAAAATCACTTAAATGTCTTTAAAAGGTCAAATGACCCCTAGAATTTTCCAAAATTTCACATTCCAGTTGTAGTAGTGCACGTTAGACGTAGAAAAAATTTGAAGGCCATAAGAGGAAGCTATCTCCCGTTCATCATCAAACATGCATTGTTCCCTCTCGGAACCATGAACCTTCTAGTGAGTTGCTCCGGTTTGTCAGGGGTGTGTGTCAAAACTTTCGTCAAACATGCCAATTTCTTTACCACATCATCTTGGTGGCATGGCATTACATCAATCAAGGTTTCATGTGTTTCTGATTTTTTTGGAATTAAAATGCCATGCCGCTCCATTGATACGTATTCATGCATATGTGTTCATGTCGTGATACAAATATGTTTGAAAATTCCTTCTAGTTTACTGCACATGGAATTAACTTGCACACAAGTACACAAATATGATTTTTCAAACCGTTTTGGTTAGGCGGTGCATGTAGATGTAGTTCGCATTTGAATTACAGTCATTAAATGGCTAGAAAATCACTTAAATGTCTTTAAAATGTCAAATGACCCCTATAATTTCAAAAATTTCACATTACAGTTGTAGTAGTGCATGTTAGACGTAGAAAAAAATTGAAGGCTGTAAGAGGAAGCTATCTCCCGTTCGTCATCAAACATGCATTGTTCCCTCTCGGAACCACGAGCCTTCTAGTGAGTTGCTCCGGTTTGTGAGGGGTGTGTGTCCAAATTTTCGTCAAACATGCCATTTTTTTACCACATCATCTTGGTGGCATGCCACTACATCAACCAAGGTTTCATGTGTTTCTGATTTTCTTATTTTTTGGAACTAAAATGCCATGTCACTCCATGCTTAATTGTGTCATAGCGGTTAGACCAATATGTTTTAAAATTCCTTCCAATTTACTACATATGGAATTAAATCGAACACAAGTACACGAAATATGAGTTTTCAAACCGTTATGGTTAGCTGTTGAATGTACATGTAGTTCAAATTTCAATTACGGACATTAAATGGCTAGAAAAACACTTAAATGTCTTAGAAGGTCAAATGGCCACTAAAGTTATCCAAAATTTGACATGATAGTTGTATTAGTACTACAAAATTTCTTGTTCATTTAAAACACCATCCGTTGGCACTTTATTCCAAATTCGTCTTTCGTAGCCAATAAAAAAAATCTACAACATCACACACAATTGTTTTCTAGGAACCGTTTGCGATGAAAATGTCTGGTTCTATTTAAATCTCCCTCCTTAAGCTCCGCCGGCTCGTCTGCTCTAGTGCCGGCAACCCCCGAATCCACGAATCCCGATCCCCATTCCTGCACCCCCTTCTTGCAAAGATGACACCATGGAAACGCTTCTTGAAGGCCCGTACGATGGCCGCGTCCCCCCCGAGCGCTTCCGCTTGCACCGAGAGCGCGGCCGCCTACGCCGAGATCGCCGCTGCATCCGCATTGAGCGTGGCCGCTTCCGCCGAGAGGGCGTCTGCAGCAGCCGAGACGGCTGCAGCTGCTGCTGCGATGGCGGTTGCAAAGGCCGAGAGCGCTCGAGATACCATCCGTACCACTGATGTCGCCCTGGCCCGGGTCAAGGCCATCCACGACAAGATCGAGGATGCACACGCCAAGATATTATAGGCCACCTCGGACTCCAGCATGCAACCCACGTCTGAAAAGGCGGCGGTGGCCATGGAGCACTTGCTTCCTCATGAGGTCGCCGAGCGGGAGCTGGAGATGCAGGAGGCGGCGGAGATCAAGGAGCGCCGGGAGGAGGAGTTGTGCGTGGCCGAGGTCTAGGTAGAGAAGTGTCTGTCCATTGAGGAATCGGCGGTGGAGTACCAACGCAAGCTCTGGGGCAGCCACTACTACGAGTACTACAACCTTGAGGGCGGCGCCAAGGACGAGGACGAGGACGCGGTCGACTTCGGCAGGGGGGGCGCGGAGTCCACCAGCAGCGGCATGTCGCCAGGACAAGTCATTGACGTCTCATCTCACACAGGTGATGCATAGGCCGGCGTGGCGGCATATTTCTAATTATGCGTACTTAGGCTTTGTTTTTAATGCTGGTCTTTTGTTAGAGCAATGTTTAGGTCAACTGGTTCTGTGTAATTACTAAAATTGCTCGATTCAGTAAGTGTGGTATGTCTGCTGTACGCTCTTTTGTGTGCCCAAATTAGCAAGCGATGTTAAATTATGCAATGATGTACCCGGGGAAATTTCCACCAAAATTTGAATTATCAAACTCATCCCATGCGTGTCAAGCAGAAGAATCGTTTGCGATGCACACAATCGTTCAAAGTGAATAGTCCGGTGGCACCGCGCGTGTTCAAAGCGAACGTGCCCATGCCTTGAGACCAAAATTTGAATTATCAAACTCATCCCATGCACGTAAAGCAGAAGAATCGTTTGCGATGCACACAATCGTTCAAGGTGAATGGTCCGGCGGCACCGCGCGCAAAGTTTCCCTCCACATTTCCAAAATCTTGGCCTACCGCCAAAATATCTACCCCTGCCCCCTTCCCCACCCCCTTTTCTCCCCGACCACAATTCACATTTCCCCTCTTTCCTCCTTCCTTCCTTTATTGTTAAGCTATAGCCGCTTCCTCACTCTCGCCGTCTCGCATCCTACCACCGGGGTCACCATGGTCTTCTTTAAAGACATCTCCAGCGGTTCCTCCTCCTGCGACTACTCCTTCACCACCCGGGTATGCCTCTTTTCTCTCTCTCGGGCTATGACTTGGAATGAAGGATTTTTACTCGGAGGTCGATTTGAGTCGTTTCTTCCTCTTATAGCTCCCTAAGACCATCAGTGGCAATGAATGGAGCGGGGTGGCTGAAGATCTATCTGCTCGTTGTCACCATCAATCTCCATGCATGAAGCTAGTTACGTTTGATTCTGTGGACAGTGGGGGGGGGGGTTCCTGGCATGTACAGAGAAGGTTAGACCCTCTTTCGTTGTTACAAATCATTTGTTAGATGTGATTCAGACACTGTCACGGTCCCAACCCTTCCACACCACACCTTCAACCAAACGCATCCTAAGACAGTGTCACAGTTTGTACCTAGTATCTTAAATTGTTGCCATCTCATCAGCGATGCCATTAGAAAATTATTTGGCACCGCTTTAGCAGTTTGTGCAGCCAACTTTGGTCCACACATCCGAGCATCCAAGCAGTAAAATACTCCCTCCATTTCTTTTTAGTCTGCATATAAGATTTGGTCAAAGTCAAACTTTGTTAACTTTGACTTAGTTTATAGAAAAAAATATCAAGATTCATAATATGAAATCAATATTATAAGATGCATCATGAAATTAATTTTCACACCATATATATTTAGTATTGTAGATGTCAATATTTTTTCTATAAAGTTGGTCAAACTTTACAAACTTTGGCTTTGACCAAATCTTATATGCAGACTAAAAAGAAACGAAGGGAGTACTAAATCTTTATGGCACGAAGGAACTGGGCATCGGAGAAACTACGTGCTCCGGAGTCCGGGTCCCTGATTTTTTTCCACTGCATCGGCTTGCCAGTGCAGGGCACCGGTGCGAGATGTAGGAACAGTTGTCTTTACCCTAGTTTTGGCATAAATAGTGGACGACCTTAGTGCTATTAGTTCTATGTTACTAAATTTGTGCATGTACACACCTGTTAGTATCAATTTGTTGTCATCCAAACACTGTCGCTATGTTGTTGCAGTTATATTTACCTTCCTCATAAAATGTTCAATTTGTTATTTATTGTACATGAGTAAGAACTTGTAGCGTCGTTGTAGTTAATTATAACTTTTGATGTTCTAGAATTTGGTTGTTGTCTCAGTACCAATTATTTCATTTGCACATTGATCTTTTTGAGAAGATATGTCATAATTAACATGTTTCTTCAGTTTTTCAAAATAAGCATTGGTGATTTTCTATGTTGCTATAAACCAATTTCCCCTACAATTGCTACTGATCTAGTTTTAAATATTATAGGATGAACAGAAGTGTTCTTACTTGGAGTGGGTTGATCAAGAGTGGCCACAGTCTTTGAAGATGTGCCTAACGAAGCTCTGGAGCATGAATGAGGAAGAGAACACACGTAGGCTTAGAGAAAGTCTTGTCAATGCTGAAGCATATTTCAAGATGCGGGATAAAAAAGTTGAAGGTGGAGAATGAGCTCAGATTTTTAAATCAGACTTTGCTAAGATGGTGTTGGCGAAGGAGGAGGCACTTTCCCAGTTGGCCCATGCAAAACGGGTTCTTACTGAACTGAAAGTAGAGGTGGATAAGACGAGCCTGGATGATCTCGATTAGGGAAATGAATATATTGTTCTTATGAAGTTGAACTAGCTATATGTTGTACTGTGTTGTTTTCATGTAGCTACCGTACTGTGATGTTATAATATATTTATGTGCCTGATATGAAATTAGCAAACAACTTTTCAATATGAAATGCGAATTTGCGTAATACTGGAATTATTAATTGTAAACTAATAAACCTGCTAAATGTGTCATGGATCTTTGCAAACAGTTCTAGCAGTAAAAGCGCTTGCGATGGATAGCCCAATGCTACACAGTTTTCTTCATCAAATCATGTGTGATATAGTTGATAAAAGTAAACAGTTAACCAAGGAAGACCGTGTGTGATAGTTACACCTTTCAGACACGAGCCTACACATAAAACTGTGTGGGATGTATGTCCAAATGGAAACGTTTCCCATGGATTGACTGTGTGGGATGTACATAAGAACGGAAACATATTCCTTGGATTGACTGCGTGTGATATACATACGAACCGAATTTTTTTCTGGGATTCACCGTGTGGGATGTACATACCTATGGAAATGATTTTCTCGGATTACCGTGTGGGATGTACATACCTACGAAAATGATTTTCTCGGAGTACCGTGTGGGATGTACATACCTACAAAAATGATTGGGTTTCGATGCCTCACCCGATCGCACACGGCCCCAGCCTGGGTCCCAGGAGGGACTATCCCCGACGATTTCTGGGTCGTGTGGGAAGGACACCCTGTCGCACACACTCACTTGGCGACGGTTCCAAATGTCACCGTGGAAAGGGGTTAAAAACCATTTGTTTAGGACCGACACGCACCAGTGAAGATATTTTGATAGTATGTATGTCGTGATTCCCTTAGTGGTTTCATGTGAACGTAGAATACATGACACTTCACCATATTTGTGCATAAGGGAATGCATTGTGGAGTAGCAATTAGATGATGGGTAGCAAGAGTGACAGATGCTTAAACCCCAGTTTATGCGCTATTCCGTAAGGGACCGATTGGATCCAAAAGTTTAATGCTATGGTTAGAATTTATTCTTAATACTTTTCTCGTAGTTGAGGATGCTTGCGGGAGGGTTAATCATAAGTAGGAGGTTTTTTCAAGTAAGAACAACACCTAAGCACCAGTCCACCCACATATCAAATTATCAAAGTACCAAACATGAATCAAACCAAGATGGTGAAAGTGACTAGATGAAAATCCAGTGTACCCTCAAGAATGCTTTGTTTATCATAAGAGACCATTTTGGCATGTCCTTTGCCTCAAAAGGATTGGGCTACCCTCAAGAATGCTTTGTTTATCTTGCTATCAAACTACTCTGTTACTTACAATTTCAACACTTGCAGACATTACCTTGCTGAAAACCACTTTTCATTTCCTTCTGCTCCTCGTTGGGTTCGACACTCTTACTTATCGAAAAGAGCTACAATTGATCCCCTATAATTGTGGGTCATCAAGGCTATTTTCCGGCGCCGTTGCCGGGGAGTGAAGCGCCTTTGGTAAGGAAACCATTATATAGTGTGCTGAAATTTATTATCACTTGTTACTATGGAAAACAATCCTTTGAGGGGTTTGTTCGGGGTATCTTCACCTCGACTGGAACCACAATTAGCTACCCCTCAACCTACTACACCCATTGAAAATATTGAATATGAAATTCCTTCGGGTATGATAGAACAACTGCTAGCTAATCCTTATGTAGGAGATGGAACCGAACATCCTGATATGCACTTGATATATGTAAAACAAATTTGTGGATTTTTCAAGCTTGCAGGTTTACCCAGAGATGAAGTTATGAAGAAGGGTTTCCCTTTATCTTTGAAGGGAAAAGCATTGGCATGGTATAGGCTATGCAATGATATTGGATCCTGGAATTGGAATCGATTGAAATTGGAGTTCCATCAAAAAAATTATCCTATGCATCTAGTTCATCGTGATCAGAATTATATATATAATTTTTGGCCTCATGAAGGAGAAAGTATCTCTCTAGCTTGGGGGAGGCTTCATTCAATGTTATATTCTTGCCCCAATCATGAGCTCTCAAGAGAAATTATCATCCAGAATTTTTATGCTTGGCTTTCTCGTAATGATCAAACCATGCTTGATACTTCCTGTGCTCGTTCTTTTATGAAGAAGACTATTGAATTCTAGTGGGATCTTTTCGAAAGAATTAAACACAATTCTAAAGATTGGGAACTCGAGAAGGTAAAGAGTTAGGTATTAAACTTAAGTATGATTATATTAAATCTTTTATGAATACCGATGCTTTTCAAAATTTAGCACTAAATATGGACTTGACTCTCAGATAGTAGCCTCCTTTTGTGAATCATTTGCTACTCATGTTGATTTCCCTAAAGATAAAATATCAACCACCTATCAAAGAAGAAATTAGAGAACCGGTACCAGTTAAAGAAGAAACTATACTTTACAATGTTGATCCAGTTGTTCCTACTGCTTACATTGAGAAACCACATTTCCCTGTTAGGATAAAGCAACATGCTAGAGTTGAACCTATGGTCAACAAAAGTTACATTAGAACACCTAAACCCAATGAACAAATTAAAGTAGAACCTAGTATTGCTATGGTTAAGGATCTATTGGAAGAAAATGTAGATGGACATGTTATTTACTTCTACAAAGAAGCTGCTACAATTTCCAAACCTGATAAAAAGGATAAACATAGACCTATTGTTGGCATGCCCATTGTCTCGGTTAAAATAGGAGATCATTGTTATCATGGTTTATGTGACATAGGTGCAAGTGTGAGTGCTATTCCTTATTCCTTATATCAAGAAATTATGAATAACATAACACCTGCAGAGATAGAAGACATATATGTTACTATTAAACTTGCTAATAGAGACACTATATCACCAATTGGGATTGTTAGAGATGTTGAAGTCTTGTGTGGGAAAAAATAAAATACCCTACTGATTTTCTTGTTCTTGGTTCCCCACAAGATAACTTTTGTCCCATTATCTTTGGTAGACCTTTCTTGAACACCGTTAATGCTAGAATTGACTATGAGAAACACACTGTTGGTGTTTGTTTTGGTGATGAGTCTCATGAGTTTAATTTTTCCAAGATTAGTAGAAAGCTTCATGAAAAAGAATTGCCTAGTAAAGATGAATTAATTGGTCTTGCTTCTATTGTTGTGCCTCCCACTGATCCACTAGAACAATAAGATTTTCTTTGAACAACGTCCTCTGCTTAAACACAATTTGCCTATTGAAACTCTAGGAGGTCCTCCTCCACCTAAAGGTGATCCTGTGTTTGAATTAAAACAATTGCCAGACACTTTGAAATATGCTTATCTTGATGAAAAGAAGATATATATCCTGTTATTATTAGTGCTAACCTTTCAGAACATAAAGAAGAAAGATTATTGAAAGTTCTAAGGAAGCACCGAGCTGCTATTGGATATACTCTTGATGATCTAAAGGGCATTAGTCCCACTCTATGTTAGCACAAGATTAATATGGAACCTGATGCTAAACCCATTGTTGATCACCGACGTCGGTTAAATACGAAGATGAAAGAAGTGGTAAGAACTAAAATATTAAAACTTCTGGAAGCAGGTATAATCTATCCCATAGCTGATAGTAGATGGGTAAGTCCTGTCCATTGTGTCCCTAAGAAAGGAGGTATAACTGTTGTTCCTAATGATAAGAATGAACTTATTCCACAAAGAAATGTTACATGCTATAGAATGGTAATTGGTTGTAGAAAATTAAACAAAGCAACTAGAAAAGACCATTACCCTCTGCCTTTCATTGATCAAATGCTAGAAAGATTATCTAAGCACACACATTTTTGCTTCCTTGATGGATATTCTGGTTTTTCACAAATACCTGTTTCTCAACCTGATCAAGAAAAGACCACTTTTACTTGCCCCTTTGGAACTTATGCTTATAGATGTATGCCTTTTGGTTTATGCAATGCACCTGCTACTTTTCAAAGATGTATGACTGCTATATTCTCCGACTTTTGTGAAAAGATTGTTGAGGTTTTCATGGATGATTTCTTTGTTTATGGGAAGTCTTTTGACGATTGTTTAAGCAATCTTGACCGAGTTTTGCAGAGATGCGAACAAACAAATCTTGTCTTGAATTGGGAAAAGTGCAACTTTATTATTAATGAAGGTATTGTCTTGGGCCATAAATTTTTTGAAAGAGGTATTGAAGTGGACAAAGCTAAGCTTGATGCAATTGAGAAAATGCCATGTCACTAGTAGAAAAAGGGTCAAACGTGAAGCACATTAGTGCCGGTTTGAATTTGAGCCGATACTAATGTGTCCATTAGTGTCGGTTCCAACGGCTAGGCGGGCGGACATCATTAGTACCGGTTCGTGGTGAACCTTTAGCACCGGTTTGTGCCACGAACCGGTACTAAAGTGAGTGGTGGCAGGATGTTGTCAGTCCGGGGCCCCTCCAGCACCTTTAGTACCGGGTCGTATCACGAACCGGTACTAAAGGTCGTCCTACATAGACCCTTCGTCCACCCGAGCTCGCTCTGTTCTTCCCCTTTCCCCTCTCCTATCTGTTCTTTCCCTCTTCCTCTCAAGCTCATCACACATTTTGCCCAAAATTTGTCAAGATTTGAAGGCCCCCATCCATTCAAATGATCACAAAGGTTAGCAACCTTGTCCTTTCATCTCTCATTGCTAGATTAGCTCGTGCAATGCTTTATATAGTGATTGATTTTTGAGTTTAGTAATTTGGGAGGAATTATATATATGTGCTAGTATTTGATTTATATGCAAATTGAGGTCAAAATAACACTTAGTTTGCATATGTAGGTGTGGTTTACTTAGTGCCTTCTAAATCTCCGTCGTAACCACCGTCGATCGCCCGCACCGTCCCGTCATCGGCACCACCTTGTGGTGAGCCTCTTGTTCATGAAGTTTTATATAAAAAATTGATGTTTGTGTGATTTGGATATATAGTTACTTGTATAATTATCTTACCCGTACGTTGTTTGTTATACATAGTGCCATGGTTTTGGTATCCGTCCCCGTCGGCCCTCGCCCTTGTTATGATTCGGATGTGGTATATTCTCTTTTAAAACTATTTGTTGCATTTCG
This sequence comes from Triticum dicoccoides, assembly GCF_002162155.2. NCBI lineage: Eukaryota > Viridiplantae > Streptophyta > Magnoliopsida > Poales > Poaceae > Triticum > Triticum dicoccoides. Next base: position 449,379,033 of record NC_041384.1, read on the forward strand.
TGTTTATGACAAATTATGCCCATCAAGCTGACATAGATATTTGTATGTAGGAGGTAGTTGAACCGGAAATTCCAACCGACCCGATTGTCGAGAGGTCAAATTTAGTTGAAAGAGAAAATGAGGATTTGAAAGAAAAATTGAAAAGAATTGAGGGGGAGAATATGGAATTGGAGTTGCATGTTGTCGATGTCGTCGATGATCACAAGATTAAGATGGAGAAAATGCGCTTGAAGATTAGAAAGATTAGAAAATATGCCATTCATAGTGAGGCTTGGTATCATTATGCTGTTGGATCAATTGTTACCTTAGTTGCAATCTTGATCGTATTTGTTGTTGCATTTATATTCTTTAGCTAGAGAGTTATTTGTTTGTTGCATTTAAGTGTTGTATGATCTTTATGTATGAACTTTATGTATTGTATTAATTTGGTGTTTTCGGTGCTGCGTATTGAAGATGAGCCGGCAATGGATGTACGATGACCGATGCTCTCCCGAGTTCATTAATGGTGTGCATACTTTTCTGGTTGCGGCTGAGGCAAATAAGCGGGCGGATGGTTTTATGCCTTGTCCATGTGCTGGCTGTAAGAATGGTCACAATTACTCTACGTCAAGAACCATTCACGTCCACCTGTTCGAGTCCGGTTTCATGCCCCACTATAATGTTTGGACTAAGCATGTAGAAAGAGGGGTTATGATGGAAGACAATGACGAAGAAGAGGACGACGATAGCTATCCTGGCCATGGGTTCCCTGAATATGATGATACAACAATGAGGGAAGAAGCTGAGCCGGCAATGCGGGAAGAAGCTGAAGAAGAGGCATCGGGTGAGCACGTTGATGATCTAGGTCGGGCCATTGCCGATGCAAAGAGAAACTGCGCAAGTGATTTGGAGAAGAATAATTTGCAGCGCATGTTAGAGGATCACAAAAAATTGTTGTACCCGAATTGCGTAGGTGACAAGAAAAAGCTGGGCACCACATTGGAATTGCTACAAGGGAAGGTAGAGAATGGTGTATCTGACAAGGGATTTGTGTTGGGGAACGTAGCAGAATATTAAATTTTCTACGCATCACCAAGATCAATCTATGGAGTCATCTAGCAACGAGGGAGATGGGAGTGCATCTACATACCCTTGTAGATCGCGAGCGGAAGCGTTCAAGAGAACGGGGTGGATGGAGTCGTACTCGTCGTGATCCAAATCACCGATGACCAAGCGCCGAACGGACGGCACCTCCGCGTTCAACACACGTACGGTTGGGAAGACGTCTCCTCCTTCTTGATCCAGCAAGGGGAAGGAGAGGTTGATGGAGATCCAGCAGCACGACGGCGTGGTGGTGGAAGCAGCGGTAATCTCGGGAGGGCTTCGCCAAGCTCCAACGAGAGAGAGAGGTGTTACATGGGGAGAGGGAGGCGCCAGAGACTTGGTGCAGCTGCCCTCCCTCCCCCCACTATATATAGGTCCCCTAGGGGGGGCACCGGCCCTAGGAGATGGGATCTCCAAGGGGGGTGGCGGCCAAGGGGGGAACTTGCCCCCCAAGCCAAGTGGGGTGCCCCCCACACCTAGGGTTTCCAACCCTAGGCGCAGGGGGAGGCCCATGGGGGGCGCACCAGCCCACCAGGGGCTTGTTCCCCTCCCACTTCAGCCCATGGGGCCCTCCGGGATAGGTGGCCCCACCCGGTGGACCCCTGGGACCCTTCCGGCGGTCCCGGTACAATACCGATTACCCCCGAAACCTTTCCGATGGCCGAAACTTGACTTCATATATATAAATATTCACCTTCGGACAATTACGGAACTCCTCGTGACGTCCGGGATCTCATCTGGGACTCCGAACAACTTTCGGGTTACCGCATACTAATGTCTCTACAACCCTAGCATCACCGAACCTTAAGTGTGTAGACCCTACAGGTTCGGGAGACATGCAGACATGACCGAGATGACTCTCCGATCAATAACCAACAGCGGGATCTGGATACCCATGTTGGCTCCCACATGTTCCACGATGATCTCATCAGATGAACCACGATGTCAAGGATTCAATCAATCCCGTATTCAATTCCCTTTGTCAATCGGTACGTTACTTGCCCGAGATTCGATCGTGGTATCCCAATACCTCGTTCAATCTCGTTACCGGCAAGTCACTTTACTCGTATCGTAATGCATGATCCCGTGACCAAACACTTGGTCACATTGAGCTCATTATGATGATGCATTACCGAGTGGGCCCAGAGATACCTCTCCGTCATACGGAGTGACAAATTCCAGTCTCGATCCGTGTCAACCCAACAGATACTTTCGGGGATACCTGTAGTATACCTTTATAGTCACCCAGTTACGTTGTGACGTTTGGTACACCCAAAGCACTCCTACGGCATCCGGGAGTTACACGATCTCATGGTCTAAGGAAATGATACTTGACACTGGAAAAGCTCTAGCAAACGAACTACACGATCTTGTGCTATGCTTAGGATTGGGTCTTGTCCATCACATCATTCTCCTAATGATGTGACCCCGTTATCAATGACATCCAATGTCCATAGTCAGGAAACCTGACTATCTATTGATCAACGAGCTAGTTAACTAGAGGCTTACTAGGGACATGTTATGGTCTATGTATTCACACATGTATTATGATTTCCGGATAACACAATTATAGCATGAACAATAGACAATTATCATGAACAAGGAAATATAATAATAATCATTTTATTATTGCCTCTAGGGCATATTTCCAACAGTCTCCCACTTGCACTAGAGTCAATAATCTAGTTACATTGTGATGAATCAAACACCCATAGAGTTTTGGTGTTGATTATGTTTTGCTCGAGGAAGAGGTTTAGTCAACGGATCTGTGACATTCAGGTCCGTATGCACTTTGCAAATATCTATGTCTCCATTTTGAACATTTTCACGAATGGAGTTGAAGCGACGCTTGATATGCCTGGTCTTCTTGTGAAACCTAGGCTCCTTGGCAAGGGCAATAGCTCCAGTGTTGTCACAGAAGAGAGTCATTGGGCCCGACGCATTGGGAATAACTCCTAGGTTGGTAATGAGATCCTTCACCCAGATTGCTTCTTGTGCTGCCTCCGAGGCTGCCATGTACTCAGCTTCACATGTAGATCCCGCCATGATACTTTGCTTGCAACTGCACTAGCTAATTGCCCCACCATTCAAAATATATACGTATCTGGTTTGCGACTTAGAGTCATCTAGATCTGTGTTGAAGCTAGCATCAACGTAACCCTTTAAGACGAGCTCTTCGTCACCTCCATACACGAGAAACATATCCTTAGTCCTTTTCAAGTACTTCAGGATATTATTGACCGTTGTCTAGTGTTCCATGCCGGGATTACTTTGGTACCTTCCTACCAAACTTACGGCAAGGTTTACATCAGGTCTGGTACACAGCATGGCATACATGATAGACCCTATGGCCGAGGCATAGGGGACGACACTCATCTTTTCTCTGTCTTCTGCCGTGGTCGGGCATTGAGTTGTGCTCAATCTCACACCTTGCAATACAAGCAAGAACCCCTTCTTGGACTGATCCATATTGAACTTCTTCAATATCTTGTCAAGGTATGTACTTTGTGAAAGACCAATGAGGCGTCTCGATCTATCTCTATAGATCTTGATGCCTAATATATAAGCAGCTTCTCTAAGGTCCTTCATTGAAAAACACTTGTTCAAGTAGGCCTTTATGCTTTCCAAGAAATCTATATCATTTCCCATCAATAGTATGTCATCCACATACAATATGAGAAATGCTACGGAGCTCCCACTCACTTTCTTGTAAATGCAGGCTTCTCCATAAGTCTGCGTAAACCCAAACGCTTTGATCATCTCATCAAAACGAATGTTCCAACTCCGAGATGCTTGCACCAGCCCATAGATTGAGCGTTGGAGCTTGCACACCTTGTCAGCATTCTTAGGATCGACAAAACCTTCCGGCTGCATCATATACAATTCTTCCTTAAGGAAACCATTAAGGAATGTCGTTTTGATATCCATTTGCCATATCTCATAATCATATAATGCAGCAATTGCTAACATGATTCGGACGGACTTCAGCTTCGCTACGGGTGAGAAAGTCTCATCGTAGTCACCCCCTTGAACTTGTCAATAACCCTTAGCGACAAGCCGAGCTTTATAGATGGTCACATTACCATCTGCGTCTGTCTTCTTCTTAAAGATCCATTTATTTTCTATGGCTCGCCGATCAATGGGCAAGTCAGTCAAAGTCCATACTTCGTTTTCATACATGGATCCTATCTCGGATTTCATGGCTTCCAGCCATTTGTCGGAATCTGGGCCCGCCATCGCTTCTTCATAGTTCGAAGGTTCACCATTGTCCAACAACATGATTTCCAGGAGAGGGTTGCCGTACCACTCTGGTGCGGAATGCGTCCTTGTGGACCTTCGAAGTTCAGTAGCAACTTGATCTGAAGTTTCATGATCATCATCATTAACTTCCTCTCGAGTCGGTGCCAGCACCTCAGGAACATTTTCTTGAGCTGCGCCACTCTCCGGTTCAAGAGGCAATACTTCATCAAGTTCTACCTTCCTCCCACTTGCTTCTTTCGAGAGAAACTCTTTCTCTAGAAAGGATCCATTCTTGGCAACAAAGGTCTTGCCTTCGGATCTAAGATAGAAGGTATACCCAATAGTTTCTTTAGGGTATCCTATGAAGATGCATTTTTCCGATTTGGGTTCGAGCTTTTCAGGTTGAAGTTTCTTGACATAAGCATCGCATCCCCAAACTTTCAGAAACGACAGCTTAGGTTTCTTGCCAAACCACAATTCATACGATGTCGTCTCAACGGATTTCGATGGAGCCCTATTTAAAGTGAATGCGGCAGTCTCTATAGCATAACCCCAAAATGATAGTGGTAGATCAGTAAGAGACATCATAGATCGTACCATATCCAATAGGGTGAGATTACGACGTTCGGACACACCATTACGCTGTGGTGTTCCAAGCGGCGTGAGTTGTGAAACTATTCCACATTTCCTTAAGTGCGTGCCAAATTCGTGACTCAAATATTCTCCCCCACGATCTGATCGTAAGAACTTGATTTTCCTGTCACGTTGATTCTCAACCTCACTCTGAAATTCCTTGAACTTTTCAAAGGTCTCAGACTTGTGTTCCATTAAGTAGACATACCCATATCTACTTAAGTCATCAGTGAGGGTGAGGACATAACGATAGCCACCACGAGCCTCAACGCTCATTGGACTGCACACATCAGTATGTATGATTTCCAATAAGTTGGTTGCTCGCTCCATTGTTCCGGAGAATGGAGTCTTGGTCATTTTACCCATGAGGCATGGTTCGCACGTGTCAAATGATTCATAATCAAGAGACTCCAAAAGTCCATCTGCATGGAGTTTCTTCATGCGTTTGACACCAATGTGACCAAGGCGGCAGTGCCACAAGTATGTGGGACTATCATTATCAACCTTACATCTTTTGGCATTCACACTATGAATGTGTGTAACATCACGTTCGAGATTAAATAAGAATAAACCATTGACCAGCGGGGCATGACCATAAAACATGTCTCTCATATAAATAGAACAACCATTATTCTCAGATTTAAATGAGTAGCCATCTCGCATTAAACGAGATCCAGATACAATGTTCATGCTCAAAGCTGGTACTAAACAACAATTATTGAGGTTTAAAACTAATCCCGTAGGTAAATGCAGAGGTAGCGTGCCGACGGCGATCACATCAACCTTGGAACCATTCCCGACGCGCATCGTCACCTCGTCCTTCGCCAGTCTCCGTTTATTCTGCAGTTCCTGTTTTGAGTTACAAATATGAGCAACTGCACCGGTATCAAATACCCGGGAGCTACTACGAGCGCTGGTAAGGTACACATCAATAACATGTATATCACATATACCTTTGGTATTGCCGGCCTTCTTTTCCGCTAAGTACTTGGGGGCAATTCCGCTTCCAGTGACCGTTTCCCTTGCAATAAAAGCACTCAGTCTCAGGCTTGGGTTCATTCTTTGACTTCTTCTCGACAGCTTGCTTACTGGGCGTGGAAACTCCCTTGCCGTCGTTCTTGAAGTTCTTTTACCCTTGCCTTTCTTGAACTTAGTGGTTTTATTCACCATCAACACTTGATGTTCCTTTTTGATTCCCACCTCCGTTGATTTCAGCATTGAATATACCTCGAGAATGGTCTTTTCCATCCCCTGCATATTGAAGTTCATCACAAAGCTCTTGTAGCTAGGTGGGAGCGACTGAAGGATTCTGTCAACGACCGCATCATCCGGGAGATTAACTCCCAGCTGAGACAAGCGGTTATGCAGCCCCGACATTTTGAGTATGTCCTCGCTGACAGAACTGTTCTCCTCCATCTTACAACTGTAGAACTTGTCGGAGACTTCATATCTCCCGACCCGGGCGTGAGCTTGCAAAACCATTTTCAGCTCTTGGAACATCTCATATGCTCCGTGTTGCTCAAAACGCTTTTGGAGCCCTGGTTCTAAGCTGTAAAGCATGCCGCACTGAACCAGGGAGTAATCATCACTACGTGTCTGCCAAGCATTCATAGCGTCTTGTTCTGCAGAGAAAACAGGTGCTTCACCTAGCGGTGCATCAAGGACATATGCTTTCCTGGCAGCTATGAGGATAATCCTCAGGTTACGGACCCAGTCCGTGTAGTTGCTGCCATCGTCTTTCAGCTTGGTTTTCTCTAGGAACGCGTTGAAGTTGAGGGCAACATTAGCGTGGGCCATTTGATCTACAAGACATATTGCAAAGATTTTAGACTAAGTTCATGATAATTAAGTTCATCTAATCAAATTATTTAATGAACTCCCACTCAGATAGACATCCCTCTAGTCATCTAAGTGATACATGATCTGATTCAACTAGGCCGTGTCCGATCATCACGTGAGACGGACTAGTCATCATCGGTGAACATCTTCATGTTGATCATATCTTCTATACGACTCATGTTCGACCTTTCGGTCTTCCGTGTTCTGAGGCCATGTCTGTACATGCTAGGCTCGTCAAGTCAACCTAAGTGTATTGCGTGTGTAAATCTGGCTTACACCCGTTGTATGCGAACGTTAGAACCTATCACACTCGATCATCACGTGGTGCTTCGGAACAATGGACCTTAGCAATGGTGCACAGTTAGGGGGAACACTTTCTTGAAATTATTGTGAGGGATCATCTTATTTACTACCGTCGTTCTAAGCAAATAAGAAGCAAAAACATGGCTAACATCACATGCAATTAAATAGTGACATGATATGGCCAATATCATTTGCTCCTTTTGATCTCCATCTTCGGGGCGCCATGATCATCATCGTCACCGGCATGACACCATGATCTCCATCATCATGATCTCCATCATCGTGTCTTCATGAAGTTGTCTCGTCATCTATTACTTCTACTACTATGGCTAACAGTTTAGCAATAAAGTAAAGTAATTACATGACGTTTATGTTGACACGCAGGTCATAAATAAATTAAGACAACTCCTATGGCTCCTGCCGGTTGTCATACTCATCGACATGCAAGTCATGATTCCTATTACAAGAACATGATCAATCTCATACATCACATATATCATTCATCACATCCTTTTGGCCATATCACATCACATGGCACATGCTGCAAAAACAAGTTAGACGTCCTCTAATTGTTGTTGCAAGTTTTTACATGGCTGCTATAGGTTTCTAGCAAGAACGTTTCTTACCTACGCCAAAACCACAATGTGATATGCCAATTTCTATTTACCCTTCAAAAGGACCCTTTTCATCGAATCCGATCCGGCTAAAGTGGGAGAGACAGACACCCGCTAGCCACCTTATGCAACTAGTGCATGTCAGTCGGTGGAACCAGTCTCACGTAAGCGTACGTGTAAGGTCGGTCCGGGCCGCTTCATCCCATGATGCCGCCGAATCAAGATAAGACTAGTAACGACAAGTACATTGACAAAATCAACACCCACAACAACTTGTGTTCTACTCGTGCATAGAAACTACGCATAAACCTAGCTCATGATGCCACTGTTGGGGAACGTAGCAGAATTTTAAATTTTCTACGCATCACCAAGATCAATCTATGGAGTCATCTAGCAACGAGGGAGAGGGGAGTGCATCTACATACCCTTGTAGATCACGAGCGGAAGCATTCAAGAGAATGGGGTTGATGGAGTCGTACTCGTCATGATCCAAATCACCGATGACCAAGCGCCGAACGGATGGCACCTCCACGTTCAACACACGTACGGTTGGGAGGACGTCTCCTCCTTCTTGATCCAGAAAGGGGAAGGAGAGGTTGATGGAGATACAGCAGCACGAGGCGTGGTGGTGGAAGAAGCGGTGATCTCGGCACGGCTTCGCCAAGCTCCAACGAGAGAGAGAGAGAGAGAGAGAGAGGTGTTACGTGGGGAGAGGGAGGCGCCAGAGACTTGGTGCGGCTGCTCTCCCTCGCCCCCACTATATATAGGGCCCCTAGGGGGGGCGCCGGCCCTAGGGGATGGGATCTCCAAGGGGGGGGCGGCCAAGGGGGGGAACTTGCCCCCCAAGCCAAGTGGGGCGCCCCCACCCCTAGGGTTTCCAACCCTAGGCGCAGGGGGAGGCCCATGGGGGGCGCACCAGCCCACCAGGGGCTGGTTCCCCTCCCACTTCAGCCCATGGGGCCCTTTGGGATAGGTGGCCCCACCCGGTGGACCCCCGGGACCCTTCCGGTGGTCCCGGTACAATACCGATTACCCCCGAAACCTTCCCGATGGCCGAAACTGGACTTCCTGTATATAAATCTTCACCTCCGGACCATTCCGGAACTCCTCGTGACGTCCGGGATCTCATCTGGGACTCCGAACAACTTTTGGGTTACCGCATACTAATATCTCTACAACCCTAGCGTCACCGAACCTTAAGTGTGTAGACCCTACGGGTTCAGGAGACATGCAGACATGACCGAGACGACTCTCTGGTCAATAAGCAACAACGGGATCTGGATACCCATGTTGGCTCCCACATGTTCCACGATGATCTCATCAGATGAACCATGATGTCAAGGATTCAATCAATCCCGTATTCAATTCCCTTTGTCAATCGGTACGTTACTTGCCCGAGATTCGATTGTCGGTATCCCAATACCTCGTTCAATCTCGTTACCGGCAAGTCACTTTACTCGTATTGTAATGCATGATCCCATGACCAAACACTTGGTCACATTGAGCTCATTATGATGATGCATTACTAAGTGGGCCCAGAGATACCTCTCCGTCATACGGAGTGACAAATTCCAGTCTCGATCCGTGTCAACCCAACAGATACTTTCGGGGATACCTGTAGTATACCTTTATAGTCAGCCAGTTACGTTGTGACATTTGGTACACCCAAAGCACTCCTACGGCATCCGGGAGTTACACGATCTCATGGTCTAAGGAAATGATACTTGACACTGGAAAACCTCTAGCAAACGAACTATACGATCTTGTGCTATGCTTAGGATTGGGTCTTGTCCATCACATCATTCTCCTAATGATGTGACCCCGTTATCAATGACATCCAATGTCCATAATCAGGAAACCGTGACTATCTATTGATCAACGAGCTAGTTAACTAGAGGCTTACTAGGGACATGTTATGGTCTATGTATTCACACATGTATTATGATTTTCGGATAACACAATTATAGCATGAACAATAGACAATTATCATGAACAAGGAAATATAATAATAATCATTTTATTATTGCCTCTAGGGCATATTTCCAACAATTTGGAAAGTTGCTGGTAATGATAAAGAATATGCTTCCAAAGGACAACGAATTGCCCGCGAGTACGTATGAAGCAAAGAAGGATGTCTGCCCTCTAGGGTTAGAGGTGTAGAAGATACATGCATGCCCTAATGATCGCATCCTCTACCGTGGTGAGTACGAGGATTTGAACGCTTGCCCAGTATGCGGTGCATTGCGCTATAAGATCAGCCGCGATGACCCTGGTGATGTCGAGGGCGAGCGCACCAGGAAGAAGATTCCTGCCAAGGTGATGTGGTATGCTCTAATACCACGGTTGAAATGTTTGTTCCAAAACAAAGAGCATGCCAAGGCGATGCGATGACACATAGAAGACCGTAAGAAAGACGGAAAGTTGAGAGTACCCGCTGACGGGTCACAGTGGAGAAAAATCGGAAGAAATTACGGGAAGGAGTTTGCAGATGACGCAAGGAACGTATGGTTTGGTCTAAGCGCAGATGGCATTAATACTTTTGGGGAGTAGAGCAGCAACCATAGCACCTGGCCTGTGACTCTATGTTTTATAACCTTCCTCCTTGGTTGTGCATGAAGCGGAAGTTCATTATGATGCCAGTGCTCATCCAAGGCCCTAAGCAACCCGGCAATGACATTGATGTGTACCTAAGGCCATTAGTTGAAGAACTCTTACAACTGTGGAATGGAACAGGTGTACGTGCATGGGATGAGCACATGGGGGAAGAATTTGACCTAAAGGCATTGCTGTTCGTGACCATTAATGATTGGCCTACTCTCAGTAACCTTTCAGGACAGACAACCAAGGGATACCGCGCATGCACGCACTGTTTGGACAATATCGACAGTATATATTTGGCTAATTGTAAGAAGAATGTGTACCTGGGACATCTTCGATTTCTTCCGAGCGGGCATCCCGTAAGAAAGAAAGGCAAGCATTTCAAAGGTGAGGCGGATCACCGGACGAAGCCTCGCCACCGTACTGGTGCTGATGTACATGATATGGTCAAGGATTTGAAGGTGGTCTTTGGAAAGGGTCCTGGTGGACAACCTGTTCCGAATGACGCTGACGGACGCGCACCCATGTGGAAGAGGAAATCTATATTTTGGGACCTGCCCTGTTGGAAAGACCTAGAGGTCCGCTCCGCAATCGACGTGATGCACGTGACGAAGAATCTTTGTGTGACCCTGCTTGGCTTCTTGGGCGTGTATGGGAAGACAAAAGATATACCTGAGGCACGGGAGGACCAGCAATGTATGCACGGAAAAGACGACATACATCAGGGTCATGCAAGCTACGCTCTTACCAAGGAAGAGAAGGAAATTTTCTTTGAATGCCTACTCAATATTAAGGTACCGTCTGGCTTCTCGTCGAATATAAAGGGAATAATAAACATGGCAGAGAAAAAGTTCCAGAACCTAAAGTCTCATGACTGCCACGTGATTATGACGCAACTGGTTCCGGTTGCATTGAGGGGGCTTCTACCGGAAAACGTTCGATTAGCCATTGTGAAGCTATGTGCATTCCTCAATGCAATCTCTCAGAAGGTAATCGATCCAGAAATCATACCAAGGTTAGAGAATGATTTGGTGCAATGTCTTGTCAGTTTCGAGTTGGTGTTCCCACCATCCTTCTTCAACATCATGACACACGTCCTAGTTCACCTATGCGAAGAGATTAACGTTTTGGGTCCTGTATTTCTACACAACACGTTCCCCTTTGAGAGGTTCATGGGAGGCTTAAAGAAATATGTTCATAACCGTGCTAGGCCAGAAGGAACCATCTCCAAGGGCCATGAAAATGAGGAGGTCATTGAGTTTTGTATTGACTTTATTCCTGACCTTAAGCCGATTGGTGTTCCTGAATTGCGACATAAGGGAAGACTGGATGGAAAAGGCACGCTAGGAGGGGAACAAATAATATGTATGGACGGACATTCTCTCACTGAAGCACACTACACAGTTCTATAGAATTCCGCCTTGGTGGCTTCGTATATGGATGAACACAAGAATTTGCTACGCTCCAAACACCCGGATCGGTCTGATGACTGGATTACACATGAACAAACCAGGAGTTTCGCCAGCTGGTTGCAGACACGTACCATGCATGACGCCTCTATTGAAGATGACTTGTACTTGTTGTCCCAGTTACCATCTTTGAATATAATGACTTTCAAAGGGTACGAGATAAATGGTAATACATTTTACACGATCGCCCAAGATAAGAAGAGCACCAACCAAAACAGTGGTGTCCGCTTTGATGCAGAAACCAAGACGGGAAATGAAACATATTATGGTTATATACAGGACATATGGGAACTTGACTATCGACATATGGGAACCATTCGTCCTAGCCAATGATGTGGCACAGGTTTTCTATGTGAAGGACATGTCTACCAAGCCGAGAAAAAGAAAAGATAAGGAAGCGAATGCATGGTACGATGAGCCAAAGCGGCACATAGTTCTTTCTGGGAAGAGAAACATCGTGGGAGTGGATGACAAGACAGACATGTCAGGAGATTATGAAAAGTTTGATGAAATTGCTCCATTCACAGTGAATATGAACCCAAGCATCCAGTTAAATGATGAAGATTTTCCATGGCTACGGCGCAAAGGGACACACGCGAAGAAAAAGTTTCACACCCAAAGATCTCGGATGTGATCGGCTTCACTATCATCACTTTCTTCTGTGTTTCACACCTAGGAGGGAATCTCTATAATAGTTAGGGTAGCTAGTTATGTGTTTTGGCATTTGAAACACGAATAAATTTTATGTGCAAACAAACTGGATGCACTTCGTGTACAAAATGGACAATCTCTTTCGAAGTATCAGGGTTTCGGACAAAAACTCATCTGTTACAAAGGCATTTTATTTTTTAAATAACCTAAGCATTACCAAATTAAATATAATGATAAAACACACTAGTATTAAACATAAGAAAAAAGAATCACTAAAAAATCTATTTTCAAAGTTAAACTATTCAAATTTGAAAACTACGGGCACTAACAGAAAGTTTGTAATTTTTTGTACCTTAAGCAAAAATATTCACAAAGAAACTCTAAATACAGCAAAAAACAAGTCAAAAATAAATAAAACAAAAATAAAAAAGCCCGCCTACTGGGCCAAAGCGGCCTGCATACGACTAGAAACACAACGTGTTGTTGGGCCAGGATGCAGGCCCGCAAAGGCCCTGTAGGCCCACATGGCAGCACAGAACAGGTAGGCCCAGTAGGCCTGCTTTGGAGAGGAGCTCGAGAGAGCTACCGCACTGGGGCTTATAAACCAGTGCGGACGCCCCTCGGCTACTGAGGTGGGACTAAAATTGCCGCACCGCACCTGCGCCAGCACACCCCCTTTAGTACCGGGTCGTGGCTCCAACCGGTACTAAAGGGGGGGTTTTTAGTACCGGTTGTTGCCACCACCCGGTACTAAAGGGGTGCGCTTCCCACCGCTTCGCCTGGCCAAAAGAGACCTTTAGTACCGGTTGGTGGCTCTAACCGGCACTAAAGGTGTTTTCTATATAAGAAAACACTTCGAAAAATTTCGTCAGTTTCCTTCTCCACTTCCCTCTACTTCCTCGCTGCCGCCCAGTCCCGCGTCGTCGCCACCCCTGTCGCGCCGTCCCCGTCGACTCCGCGCCGCCCCTGTCCTCGTCGCGCCGCCCCCGTCACACCGTCCGCGTCGCCAGCCCGTCCCCGTCCCCGCACCGGCCCGCCTCCCCGTTCCTGCACCGGTCCGCGTCGCCGTCGCCGTCGCCGTCGCTTGGAACTTGCCGTCGCTGTCGCCTCGACCTCACGCCCGCGCTGTGAGCCCATGTCCCCCCTCTCCTCCCTCCAATCGAAGCCGCCGTGCCACCAATGCCATCGCCTTGGCTCGCCGTCGTCGTCGCCTCTGCACACACATGCATACACAAACACACACATACACACAAACACACACACACATACAATGTTTTTAGTTTTTTTTTTCTGTTTTTTCTGTATTAATGTTGTAGAAATGTTAGTTATATATAGAAATGTTAGGAAATGTTAGAAATGTTAGTTATATAGAAATGTTAGTTTTTTTCTCTATTAATGTTATAGAAATGTTAGTTATATAGAAATGCTAGTTTTTTCTATATTAATGTTATAGAAATGTTAGTTATATAGAAATGTTAGAAATGTTAAAGAAAAATTAGTTATACAATTTTAGTTATAGAAATGTTAGAAATCACAATCCAATCATTTAAAAAATGTTACTTTTGCGGCATATAGTATTTGTTGTCGACGATGCCCGGCCCGCATCCTCGCCGTCGACCCGTTCGCGACGACGTCCTGCTTTAGAGGACCCATGTCCGGGACTGGGCTCCACTGGGCTGGCACTGGGAGGTGCTACCTTCAGGGGCGCGATGCTTGGTGAGGAACCCGGCCCCGGGTCCCGTCGTCGACCCTGATCTCCTTTGGTGGTGTTCGCGTGGGCCACTTTAGGTGCGGAGGGAGCCGGCCCCGCCGGAGGTGGTACGTCGTCGTGTCAGGGAGGAGGACGAACACGCCCATCGCTACATGGCTGCTATGGACGTCAGGTTCTCCAATACCTGGCAGGTTCTTTTGGGAGATCACCCGAGCTATGATCCAGTGATGGTTCCTTCTCTTTGGGTGTCCACCGCCCGCACCTCAGGAACCGCGAGTGGCCTAGATTACTCTATAGTATTCGATCTTTATTAGCTTGCTAGCTAGCTAGCTAGTGACGTATTCGATATTATATCTATTATTCAAGACGATGTATTCGAGATTATATCTATTATTCGAGACGATGTATTCGAGATTATATCTATTATTCGAGACGACGTATTCGAGATTATATTCGATGGTGCTTATTATGTACTATGATTGATTTAGTTTTTCCTTATTAATTGATTGCATCCATGCATTATAATTTGAATATATTTCTTTTGGATTAGTTAAATAAAACCTATGGCGGACAATACCGACAGAGAGGGAGAAGAGGCCCTGTTCAATATCATACGCAATCCTCGCGGGCCAGATGATGATCAGAATGAAGAAGATTATGACGGCTCAGAATATCTAAACAACACCGGGGAGGGTGATATGATATTTGATCGCGACGACCGAATTGATGAAGTCATGAACTATGAGCATGACGAAGAAAATGTTGATCTTGAAACAACAAAGACCGGCGAGGTATATATATTTATATAAGCAGGCATCTGGTGATCATCACATGTTTTAAATGACTTGAAGATATATTAACGAATCGATCTTTCTTCTTTCAGCCATCCAGATCGAGCAAATCTTTAGGCAACAGGAAACGAGGCCTGAACAAAAAGTTGAAGGAGGGCATAAAGTACAATATCGAGGCCATCAAACCTAATGGCGAACCATTAGCGCCTAAGAAGATTGCGGACAAGTTCATTCGTCAATGCGGAGTTCTTGTGAAGGACCAACTCCCGATCTCCCTTCAAGAATGGAGAGAGCCAGCAAAGCCACGTCCAGAAGTTACTTTTGTCGACGACAGACAAAAACTTCTGCTTTGGGAAATGCTCATGGAACATTTCACCCTACCAGATCATTTCACAGATGCAGATGTGGAGAAAGTCAAGGACGCTGCTCTTAGGAAGATGGCGGTTGCATTCAACAACCACAAGAATCGTGTATGGGACACGTACATCAAGGGAGGAAGGAAGACTCTAGTATTCGAGGGAACACTAGAGAAGCAAAGTGCTCATTGGGACGATTTCGTGAAATTCAAGGATTCGGAATTCTCTAAGGAACGGTCGAGAATAAACAAGGCCAATGCCGCAAAAACGGATAAGTTCCATAAGATGGGGCCAGGTGGCTATGCGGTGGGAATGCCTAAGTGGGATAAGTCTGAGAAAGAGATGGAGGATGCAGGTGTCACTCCAGAAACATTGAGCTGGCCCCCCAGGTGCAGGACTTGGTTCTATGCGCATCGGGGGGAGTTGGACCCGAAGACAGGCAAAGTTTCGAAGAAGGCATGTCTGGACAGAGCCGAAGATACGCTACTTGTTGCAATAGAAGAGGCTCGATCGGGGGTGTTCGAGCCCAATGGAGAGAACGACGAGCTTACGCATGCCCTGGGAAATCCTGAACACCTGGGAAGAACACGAGGCAAGGGCGCTATTCCGTGGTATGAGGGGTTTTCGAACTGGAACGCCGACTACAGAACCCGTGCGAGAAAGAAGATTGCGGAGGAGAAGAAGAGGAAGATGGAGGAGGAGCAGACGAAGCTGGACTATGAACGCCTTCAAGGCCTAGAATCAGCGCACGTGGACTTGGCAGTCAAATTCCAGCGGCAGCAGGAGCAGATCGACTCACTTAGCCAGCAAAGGGGGTCTCAGCAGCTGCAGCAGCTAGCGGATGATCCATCATTGGATAGCACTGTCCCATCCATGCCGAGAAGCAGCATGGGTTCCGCCCCAGGCGATGCATTGCTGGATAGCTACCCAGTGGATGACATCATGGAGAACACTAACTGCGAGCTACACTTCAAAATGAAGAACATATCCATGAAGGTGGTGGACACCGTTGCTTTTACAAATGCCCCCGAGGAAACCTTCCATTGCAACCCGATTCCAGCGGGCTATGCTCGTGTCTTGGTTGATGAGGTGGTGGACCAATATTCGGGGCTAGAGCTTGACATTCCTGGAGGTGACGAGGAGCACACACTGGGAGAGGCCAACCATCGTATCATCCTATGGAGAAAGGATTGCATCATCTTTCGAAGGCCACCGACATCGCGTCATCCGACTCCTCATTGAAGTCCGCCACCGAGTCAGCAGACTCCCGCTCCTCCAAGTCCACCAACGCGTCGGGCCACTCCTCCTCCAAGTCCGGCACAGCTTCAGGCCACTCCTCCTCCTCCAAGTCCGGCAAAGCGTCAGGCCACTTCTCCTCCAAGTCCGGCACAGCTTCAAGCCACTCCTCCTCCTCCAACTCAGCCACGTGAGCCGTCTTCGCCGCCTCAGCAATCACGAAAGAGAGCTGCCTCAGCTATGGTGCGTAGAGGTACAAGTCGAGGTAGTACTGGAGGTACAGGCGGAGGCAAGCGATTTCAATATGGTCCAAGCAGCCTCGCGCCTCTTCCACAGAGGCCTTACGACAAGTCCGAGGAGGAAAACGCAGCCATATCGAAGGCCGAGGTGGAAGCCCATTTTGCACCGAAACCGCCACCGCCGCCGAGGGATAAAGTGCCTGAGGAAAAGATTGACCACTTCATTCGTATGGCTAGAGCACCAGCTCCCAAGCCTGTTGACACAGACTATGAGCGCCACCTCAGGAAGTTAAATCGAGCACGTCTACAGAAAGAGGCGAGCTCGAGCTCGAGCAAATCAGCTGGCAAACACATGCGGTAAAACCATTCCCTAGCTGGGAGAACAGGCGGCGCAATCAATCCCCCCGCTTGTTGTGCCAACAACACATGAGATTAGGCGCACCCAATATTATTGTGGGCAAACCCTTTACGTTCCCGAGCTGGGCGATGTGGTAATAACCGAGGAGCATATTGAGCAGGCTGAAATCCTCAAGATCACTGTTGGACAACTCCTCGACATCGAGCCCATGCCTCCGCTTAGAGAGGAGGAAATAAAACGGAAATATGTCCGGGACCAACCTTTGGTCGAGCCACACGAGGTCAAGAAGCTCCCAACGAGAATGTATGAATTGCATCAATGGTACATGGACATTACCAAGATTTCCAATCGAGAGTCCCTCATGGTGAATGTCAAGAAGGATCATTACTACCATGAGAAAGCCGCGTCCGTTGAGTATTCAGAACTATTTCAGTTATACAATCAAGACGCACTCGACAAATCTATCGTCAGTTGCTATTGTCTGTAAGTGATTTCTTTCTGTAATTTATGTCTCAAGCTAGCTATAGTGATCATTTTGATCAATCATTACCTGTAATTATCCTCACTATATTCTTTTCTGTGGTATTATGCAGGATGAAGATTTATGAAATGAAAAAAGGTGGATGCTATGGCATTGGGTTCATTGACCCAAATACCATTAATAAATACACATGGAAATTAGATCCATATTACGAAAAAAGTGTAGAGGAAAGCATGCTAGAGTTCTTCAAGCGCCTCAAATACAATGAAGATATACTACTTCCTTACAACTTCGAGTGAGTCACACTGTCTTGTACTACAAATTCTGTTTTTGCCTACTAGCTAGCTACATGTTTTTGCTTACATATGCCCGCTTAATTAAGACATGCAAACGTGTGTGCATGCAGATTTCACTGGGTCTTGTTAATCATTAAAGTTGATGAAGGAACAGTTGAAGTACTAGACTCACTACTTAAGAAAGCAAGTGACTACACCATCGTGAAGGGGATAGTCAATAGGTAATTTCAATCATTATTAACTATATCTCGGCCTATTTAATTAGTTCTTCATTTCCTGATAACAACTATTTAATAACCCATTTATTCATTTTCTTTGTCGGCAGGCAGGGCTTGGGCAAAGTTCATCAGCGTCACTCCAGGACAATGGAAACGAAATCTAAATTGGTATCGACCCAAGGTAAGTAATTAAGTAGTACTAGCTAGCTGCCATCTCTTTAATTATCATGCTTGATTAATTATTATCTGATCAAATTCCATTCTCGTAAAGGCCCTGAAGCAGGCGCCGGGGAATAATCTGTGTGCATACTACGTTTGCGAGAACATTCGCATGATGGCGTCCGAAAGGAGCAGATCTCAAAGACAGGAGTGGGTACGTTTGTCAGAACACTATTCACAATTTTTACACCATTATCGATATCTAGTCACACAACTAATACACATGCATATTGATCTCCTTCTTAACAGTTCAAAGAGGTGCAGGAGCAGCTCCTACCAGAGGACCGCATAGAAGCAATTCAAGAGGAAATAGCGGGATTTTTGCTCGACCAAGTCATAGATCCCAAAGGAGAATACTATTACCTGCTATCGCCCCCATGAACCACTTCCAATTGTCATCGTGCTCCGAAGGCACCAATTAGGAGTAATTGTATATAGCTACCTAATTGTATACATATATACATGTGTGTATATATGTGTGAATTAATGGTGGTTGTGAGACATTCGATGATATATATATATATATATATATATATATATATATATATATATATATATATATATGTATATATATATGATTGGTTCTACTAGAAACTCTATTTATATATATGCATAACGTGTACAATATGTAGCATCGTAAATGTCACAGCCCTAGAATTGTTTGCAATAGTTGCATAAGAGAGCATCCACGCATCATGTCTAAATTCTGAAAGTTGAATTGAGGTTAGTTGGAACCCTCAGAAATCACTTCAGAAATAATCAACATTAAAAATCTTTTCAAATGAGTCCAAGGAAATGTTCCTGTTATTCTGTAAAAATATTGGCAAGAGGTAAAATTCAAACCAATATTTTTGGAGTCTCAGAAATATTTATTTTGGGCATTTGAAATTAATTCAATAACTATTTGAATTGGATATATATCTATTATATAAGAAATATATGTTCAATAATTCTGAAAATTGTTGTGTGGCTTTGGATAAGACCACTTAGCTCACACAATTATTTCCATGAAGTTTCAAATTGATTTTGTATTTAGATCAAATCAAAACAAACAGCAGAAAATAGAAAACAAAAATAAAAAGAGAGAAAGAGGTTACCTATGCTACTTACTTGGCGGCCCAGCTCCGGCCCAACACTGTTGGCCCAGGCCACCGCGACCTCCTGTCATCTTCCTCCCCTCGCCCCAAAGCTGCCGCTGTCGCCGCGAGAGAGTGCCCGCGCAGGCCGCAGGCTCCAGCTCCTGCTTGCCACCTCCTGCCTCTCGCTCGCGCCTGGAGACGCCCAGAGACTCCTGACCTCTCTTTCCCTCGCCCGCAACCTCTCCCCTTCCCTCTGCTCTCTCTCCCATGGCCGACCGAACGAGCCAGAGCGCACCGACGCCGTTCGCCGCGGCCACAACCACTCCCTCGCTCCCTCTCGGCGACCCCAAGCTCCGCATCTTCGCCCTCCTCATCCACGCCGAGACAAACAACCGGGGGAGCACTACATCACCGTCGCCATCGTCTTCTTCAACCTCGGGCCACCGAGATCGCCGGCGACCTCCCGTCGTCACCAACCCCTCCCCGAGCTCTTCGACGCCCCTATTGCAACCGCTGTGAGCTCCTGCCCCTAACCCCCCTCCTCCCCGCATCGATTGCGCCGTGTAGCCGCCGTTTCCACCGAAGCGGAGAGCACCTCACCGCCGGCCATGACGCCGTCGTGGCTACTGCCATGCAAGCACACGCCCGAGCTCACCACTGCAATCAGTGCAGCCCCACGATTCGAACACACCCACCCTTGGCTCCTTTCGTGCCCTACCGCATCCATTCCGAGCTCACCCGAGCGCCGGCCGCCGCTACGAGCTCGAGTCCGGTGAGCTTGCTCCAACCCTGCCCTTCCCGCTCGCACAGTTCAACACGGACGAGTCTCCTCATTCCGTAGATGGCATTGTCCGTCGTTTTCGACGCCTGAGGATGAATCCCGAACGCATCTGCCGTCTTTGTCCTCGCCGGCGACGAGCCGCAGGTCAACTCCGGCGTGTTTGACCCCGGTTGGCTGGGTTTGACTTCCCCTTGACTCACCGACGTGTGGGCCAGGCCCCTGCTTAATTAAGCAATAGATTAATTAGCGTTAATTAACTTAGTTAGATAGGTTAGCCTCTGACATGTGGACCCATGCCTTAACTAAACTAAATTAGTTTTAGTTTAATTTTAATTAACCTTGTTAGTTAACTTTGTCACTTACGTGTGGACCCCACATGTCAGGTTTAACCTGGACCGAGCCATTGACCTGCTGACGTCACTGTGAGATCATGTTGACGCAATAATTCCTTTCTGGAATTTAAATAGATCTTAAATGATTTATTATTTTCAAAAAATGCCAAAAACTTCAAAAAATCATAGAAATTGAACCGTAACTCCAAATGAAATAATTTATATATGAAAAATTATTAGAAAAATCCAATCTATCCATTTATGCTACTTTATTGCATGTTCAACCAACTTATACCCCCAGTATAAGTGAAAACATGATAATGGCATTTTAAATACCCCTTATGGAGTTTGCATATGAACCCTTGGTTCATATGGACTTCATTTAAATTATTGCTAGATGCATTAGTACAAATCACAACATATTGACATGTCATGATCATGCATCATATTGTGCATTTCATTGATTATATTCTTTCTGTGTTTGCCGGTGATTGTTCCCCCCGATAGACGTGGTTCTGACGATGTGATCGATGACACCAATGAAGAACTATATTATCTTCAGAAGTGCCAGGCAAGAAAAACCCCCTTGTTCATTCTGATACAACCCCAATCTCTCGCTCCTGCTCTCTTTTACTGCATTAGGACAACAATGTTTCAACTGTTACTTGTTGCGGCAGCTGAACCCCTTTCCTCTGCATGACCTGTCATTGCCACAGTAAATAGATGAAACCCACTAGCATGAGTAGGAGTTGTTTGAGCCCTGATGTGCCTACTCATTCATGTTTGTTTGTCATGCCTACTACTGCTTAGAGTTGAGTCAGGTCTGATCCATCGGGGATGAATTGGAATGTGGTGAACATGTCCTACTGTTGAGAGCTAAGTGTGTGAAAATGATCTGGTAAAGGTAGCGGTGAGAGGCCATGTAGGAGTACATGGTGGGTTGTCTCATTGTAGCTGTTCTTAGGAACTGAGTTCTGTGTTTGTGATCCATGAACAGTTACTACCACACATTGGGTTCCGGTAACTCGACCCCTCTCGACTTATTAATCCACTCGATCTCTGTCCAGGAGTTGCAACTAGTTTCTGGTGTTTGTAGGTAGTGTTAGTAGTCTACCAAGTGGCACCCGGTACAGGTGGACTTGGGACAGAGTAGGCACAGTGGCCCGGTGTACCAAGTGGCACCCGGATGGTGGGCTTGGGAACCCTGTACACATCATTTGGGGCCGTGAGCGACACCCCGGCCGGATCTCCTTGCGGATGGAACCTGAATAGGCGATAAACCTGGACGAGAGACTTGTGTGGTTAGTCAGGTCGTGGCCGACTCCCTTGCTAGGCTTCCGCTTGAAGGTTGCCGAGATACACGACGTGTACATGGTGGTTAGTGGCGAGAGCGTGTGTGAAGAAGTACACCCCTGCAGGGTTATCATTATCTATTCGAATAGCCGGATTCCTCGGATATGGAAACTTGGACCCCTTGCATAGTTCATAGACAAGTGAAAGTGGATACTCTAAAATGCGCAAGATAAGCGTGAGTGCTATGGATGGCGTTCTCGTAGGGAGACGGGAGCGGATCCATAGTGGTGTATTGATATGGTGAATATGCGGACTCGTGTGCACCACCTCAAAGAGTTATTTGCAGTCGTAGTTCAGGATAGCCACCGAGTCAAAGCTGGCTTGCTGCAGTCAAACTCCACCACCCCCTTTATTGATACCGATGCATATGTAGTTAATTCTAATGTAAGTCTTGCTGGGTACATTTGTACTCATGTTTGCCTACTTTATATTTTGCAGAGAAAGTTCAGTCTCACTAGTAGTATCGCGTGGACTTCAAAGTTTAGCTTGTTACCTCAGCTGTGATCTTGTACCCTTGGGAGGGTCTTGTAGATAGTCAGGCTTCTCAGCCTTCTTCATTTGTAGTTGTCTATACTCAGACAAGTTAAGCTTCCGCATGTGCTTGTTTCTTGTATGCTCTCTATGTTGGGTCATGAGACCCATGTTTGTAATATCTCGCTCCTCGGAGCCTAATGAATAAATACTCTGAGTCATAGAGTCTTGTTGTGATGCCATGCTGTATTGCACATATTGAGCATATTGTGTGTATGATTGAAATGCTTGGTATGTGTGGGATCCGACAACCTAGTTGTTTATCCTTGGTAGCCTCTCTTATGGGGAAATGTAGTCTTGTGCTTCCATGAGCCATAGTAGTCCGCTACAGCCCGGTTCACTGGAGTCCTGCTAGCCCAGCACTACTGCTCCGGAACACTTGACTGGCCGGCATGTGGTTCACTTTGTTCCTGTGTCTGTCCCTTCGGGGAAATGTCACACGGTGACATCCGGAGTCCTGCCTAGCCTGCTACAACCCAGTTTACCGGAGTCCTGTTAGCCCAGCGCTACAGCCCGGATTCGGCTGCTGACCGACATGCTCGATGTTGATTCATGTATGCCTGTCCCCGTAAGTTAGTGCCACTTTGGGTTCACGACTAGTCATGTCGGCCCGGGTTCTCTATCATGTGGATGACAGCGACACTATCATATACGTGAGCCAAAAGGCGCAAACGGTCCCGGGCCATGGTAAGGCGACACCCGTGGGAATACCGTGCGTGAGGCCGCAAAGTGATATGAGGTGTTACCGGCTAGATCAATGTGACTTGGAATCGGGGTCCTAACAGCTTTGGTATCAGAGCCTGACTGCCTGTAGGATTACCAAGCCAAGCTGGCCAAAGTTGAGTCTAGAAATGCTTTAGTTATATAAGGGAATTGATTGTGGATGGGAACGTAAGGCTCTTTTTACTCCTTTCCCTCATGACCTTCTGATCTGAGTCATCTTATCTTTTCTACGGGGTTAATAATTAGGCTTCTCTTCTATCCCTTAGGATGACATGTTACTAAACCGTAGTTGCCTAGGATTGTTGAGTTCAAGCCTAAGTTCAGTTCCTACTACTTCCATATGTTCATAGCTGGCCTCAGAACCTTGATCTTGTGAGGTTGAGTGGTTATGCCACCATTTTGCAGGATATCTCAAATATGTTTCGAGCATTTATAGCCGTTATGATGTCCGAGTCATCCCAGGTTTCTAAATAGTCTGATGCATTTGCATCTCCCTTCTTTCTATTCCCGATGTTCCTTTGGGCCAGATTAACCACACTGACCAGTGGGTTGAGGTACTATGTTGCCTCTACATATATGTTGGAGCTATTATTATGACCCTAGGTGTCTTAGAGAATCACCTAGTAATCTAGCCATGTTTTGTATCCCCAGTGTGATAATTCTGGCCATCATTCTTGAAAGCATCCCGTGATGCCATCTAGTTTAGTAGGTATTCTATCCATGGGTTCCTGAAACCCATGAGTCATTATGCACATCTCTGTTGGTAGTGTTTGCTCGTTCCTTTAGGATATTAGTAACCTCTGCACTACTTATGGTCCGTGGTAAATCCTTCTTTCAATACCATGCACTACTTATGGCAGAAGTTCCTTGTTGAACCAAATATCACAATCATAGTACTCTTGAGGAGTTCTCCATTCGTAATTGTGATTCTGCCAGTTCTACCTTTCTGCATGGGTTGTCTGGAAGAAACCTGTTGAACTTGGTTCGACATACTAATCTATGCATCCACAACTCATAAAAACTTATGTTCCTTTGAGTTGTCTCTCTTTAGTTGTATTCTGACCTTTGTCTATCAATTGATAGTCGGGACTAGTTGTGCATTCGTGTTATCGATGCCTATTATTCTTGTGGTCCGTCAAGCCATTCTATTCCGAAATGACTAGGAGAAACAAACTCCAGCACCTCATCCATTTCTTGGACTGGTCAAAGTAGTTGTATTTCGTAGATCAAAATGCTAATCCAATATTTGCTTTGTTCTACCTTGAAGTATTACCCCCTTTATGTCAGGATTGTCATGAGAATTGCACCATCTCTCATGAACTCTTGATGCAGTGATACTTCTTGCCATCATTTTTCATTCCTCGGTTCCATGTTGTTGCAACTGGAATACCGACAAGTGAACCATGATGTGTGAAATCAATACTCCTAGCCACTAGTTGCTTGGTAGTAATTGGATAATATTCTCGTTCTTAGCGTGTTGGTTACTGAATCATCATTCTAAGAAAGATTGTGCTACCTAGCCCTTATTTCGGTGCACTCTTCGATCAATCAGTTAGGATTATTCAATCCCTTGCTTATTTGATCATATCATGTTGCTCTGAAAAGCAAGATTGTTCTCGAGCTTAGTAACATATCGGTGGTTCGTGATGTTCCGAATATCTTCTCAGAAGTATTACCAGGTTGTCACCTGACCGCTATGTTGAGTTCGTGATCATGTTGGTTTTCCTCCAAACCACCCATTCTCCAACAATCTGTGTTGGATACCCCTGAGCTAGTTGGTTAAGCCAAAAACAACTTGGAGAGTTGGAAGATAAAAGCTTGTCTGACTTAGTTCATGTTAAGTGATATCTCTTTGTATACGTGTGTTGAAGAAAGATGATATCTCCATCGATTGGTCCTCGTGATCAGTTGTTGGATCTATTGCCTTGTCAAAACTTTGACTTGAGTATGGGCTATCATCAAGTCAAATCAGAACAAACGATGTTCGTAATGTTGTCTTACTCGTGGTTGATCCCTCGAGCATACACCACTACATCTTTCGGTCTGACCAATGCTATCACCGTGTTCACATGATGGTGGAAGTCCAGTGATATGGAAATTCCGATAAGTTGCTGTTGAGCCCATCTGCAGCATTTTGTCTCCCCCATGATTCATGTTGAACATCAACCTAGTGTTGAAAACTTTGTAAGCAATGCCTTCATGTTCCGTTCATGAAGTTTATGCCTGGATGGAAGAAGTGACTTTCTCCAAGTTCACGTGCATTAGGTGTAAGTTGCCGCCATGGATTTTAGAAAGGTTTGTTTTGTTTCCCTTGGAATCATCCCAAATCAGTCATGCATACGTGCGAAATACTCTATTGTTTGGTAGATTAATTACCTCCACTCCATATGTGTTCCTAGCACACCAAGCCATTGATTGATTTGTTCAAGGTGAAGAAGTTCCTTCTTAAGAATCATGACTTATGTTAGGACTTCGCTACCCTCATTCATGGTTCCCCTCCGGAACTCGATAGTGTTTTGTTGTAAGACTACTATGTGGTCATGCTTGTCTGGAACAACGTGTTCACATGTATGTAGCAGAACTAGCTCATGTTTTGGAGCTTGCTATCGTAGTTCATCTCCTGAGAGTCTCGCAACACTATCTCGTCGATTTGTGTTGCAACTCTTCTTTTCAGACATGTGAGTCTGAAGTGTCCCGTTTCTAACCAGATCTGAATCTCAGGCAGATATTATGGTTGGAACATTCCCAACATTGGCATTTTGTTCCCAGCTTGCACCCCATCATGCCAATTTTCCATGGGCTGCCCTTCTTAGCAGTTGCTTCCAGGACCATCTCCAAAAGTGGTCCTACCATGGGTCCCATCCATTTCCGATGATAAGAAAAAATCATCCATTGCGTTGTCTTCAACAAGGTAGTCCACATCATCCATTCTAGTCGATATATGCCATTCTTTAGAACCTCCTTGAACGATCGTTTGTGATTGTATTAGGCCGACATAAAGAGTTTCAATGATCTTTATATCAAAAGTAATTCTTTTTGCCACTTAAGGGAATAGCTCTATGAGTCACCTTCCCTAAGGTGCTCCATTATGGAATCCTGGCAATTACCCCCTCGCTACTTTGGAACCATGCACCATCTTACTACTGTGTGGAATTATTGCCTACCAATTTGAACCCTTGACATCTATCTCTTCCCATCACCCTGATGTGTGTTTTGTATCTCAGCTCAAGAGGTGGTCTATGTCTCATTCCGTGAGTTGTTTGTCAGTTGCTCGATCTTCGAGAAGATCGATTCTTCTAGAGTTTTTCCTTTCTTCTGGTTGTCATGTTGGATGTAGTTCTCAAAGCAAGACGTTGAGATCAAGGTGATGCAACGAATCAACGTTCTTATGAAGTGCAGTTGGGTCATGAAGATTGTGATAGTTCGAGTCCCCTCTTCCTCTTACCCTACGTCCTGAATCTCGGGACGAGATTCTCGTTTAGTGGGGGTGAGTTGTCATAGCCCTAGAATTGTTTGCAATAGTTGCATAAGAGAGCATCCATGCATCATGTCTAAATTCTGAAAGTTGAATTAAGGTTAGTTGAAACCCTCAGAAATCACTTCAGAAATAATCAACATTAAAAATCTTTTCAAATGAGTCCAAGGAAATGTTCCTGTTATTCTGTAAAAATATTGGCAAGAGGTAAAATTCAAACCAATATTTTTGGAGTCTCAGAAATATTTATTTTGGGCATTTGAAATTAATTCAATAACTATTTGAATTGGATATATATCTATTATATAAGAAATATATGTTCAATAATTCTGAAAATTTTTCTGTGGCTTTGGATAAGACCACTTAGCTCACACAATTATTTCCATGAAGTTTCAAATTGATTTGGTATTTAGATCAAATCAAAACAAACAACAGAAAATAGAAAACAAAAATAAAAAGAGAGAAAGAGGTTACCTGTGCTACTTACCTGGCGGCCCAGCTCCGGCCCAACACTGTTAGCCCAGGCCACCGCGACCTCCTGTCGTCTTCCTCTCCTCGCCCCAAAGCTGCTGCTGTCGCCGCGAGAGAGCGCCCGCGCAGGCCGCAGGCTCCAGATCCTGCTTGCCACCTCCTGCCTCTCCCTCGTGCCTAGAGACGCCCAGAGACCCCTGATCTCTCTTTCCCTCGCCCGCAACCTCTCCCCTTCCCTCTGCTCTCTCTCCCATGGCCGACGGAACGAGCTGGAGCGCATCGACGCCGTTCGCCGCGGCCACAACCACTCCCTTGCTCCCTCTCAGCGACCCCGAGCTCCGCATCTTCGCCCTCCTCGTCCATGCCAAGATAAACAACCGGGGGAGCACTACATCACTGTCGCCATTGTCTTCTTCAACCTCGGGTCACCGAGATCGCCGGAGACCTCCCGTCGTCACCAGCCCTCCCCGAGCTCTCCGACGCCCCCATTGCAACCGTTGTGAGCTCCTGCCCCTAACCCCCTCCTCCCCGCATTGATTGCGCAGTGTAGCCGCCGTTTCCACCGGAGCCGAGAGCACCTCACCGCCGGCCATGACGCCGTCGTGGCTACGGTCGTGCAAGCACACGTCCAAGCTCACCACTGCAATCAGTGCAGCCCCACGATTCGAACACACCCACCCTTGGCTCCTTCCGTGCCCTACTGCGTCTGAGGGGGTCTTGGATTAGGGGGTGTTCGGGTAGCCGGACTATACTTTCAGCCGGACTCCTGGACTATGAAGATACAAGATTGAAGACTTCGTCCCGTGTCCGGATGGGACTTTCCTTGGTGTGGAAGGCAAGCTTGGCGATGCGGATATTCAAGATCTCCTACCATTGTAACCGACTCTATGTAACCCTAACCCTATCCGGTGTCTATATAAACCGGAGGGTTGTAGTCCGTAGGCAATAAACTCCATATACAACAATCATACCATAGGCTAGCTTCTAGGGTTTAGCCTCCTTGATCTCGTGGTAGATCTACTCTTGTACTACCCATATCATCAATATTAATCAAGCAGGATGTAGGGTTTTACCTCCATCAAGGGGGCCCGAACCTGGGTAAAACATCGTGTTCCCTGCCTCCTGTTACCATCCGGCCTAGACGCACAGTTCAAGACCCCCTACCCGAGATCCGCAGGTTTTGACACCGACATTGGAGCTTTCATTGAGAGTTCCTCTGTGTCGTCGCCTTTTAGGCCCAATGGCTCCTTTGATCATCAACAACGATACGGTCCAGGGTGAGACTTTTCTCCCCGGACAGATCTTCGTCTTCGGCGGCTTCGCTCTGCGGGCCAATTCGCTCGGCCACCTGGAGCAGATCGAAAGCTATGCCCCTGGCCATCAAGTCAGGTTTGGAAGCTTAAACTACACGGCTGACATTCGCGGAGACTTGATCTTCGACGGGTTCGAGCCACGGCCAAGCGCGCCGCACTATCTCGAGGGGCATGATCTAGCTCTGCCTCCGGACGGTGTCCTGGAGGCCGCACACGCATTGGTTCCGACCCCTAACTCGGAGCCTATTGCGCCAATTGAGGATGAGCGGTTGGACGTCACCTCGGGCGCTTCGATCTCAAAGGCGATCAAGCCAAACGCTAGCCCCGCACTCTGCATGATCCATGACTCCGAGGATCCAGACTCCTTTCCGAACTCCGAACCCCCCGCGCCCCTGCCGATCAAATCCGATTGGGCGTCAATAATGGAGTTCACCGCCACAGACATCTTTCAGCACTCGCCTTTTGGCGATATCCTGAACTCTCTCAAGTCTCTTTCTTTATCAGGAGAGCCCTGGCCGAACTATGGTCAGTGAGGATGGGATATGGACGATGAAGACATTCAAAGCCCACCCACCACCCACTTGGTAGCCACTGTCGACAATTTAAACGACGTGCTCAACTTCGACTCCGGAGACATCGACATCATAGATGACGATGTAGGAGATACCGACAAACCAATGCCCATAGGGCATTGGACAGCCACCTCATCTCACGATGTGTACATGGTGGACACCCCTAAAGGAAGCGACAACGAGGAAAAAGGGGATGGGACGGGAGAACGACTCCCCGACAAGCAATCAAAGCGTCGGCGTAAACGCCGACCCAAGCCCCGCCTCGACAAAAACCCAGCCATAGAGCAGGACGAGCCGGTAGACGACGAGCAGGCCTTAGAGCAACCGTCCGAATAGGGCAACACGGATAGAGAAACCGAACATCCCTCCTCCGGTGAAAACGGCATTCCGGATGACCTCACACCGGATAAACCTATGGAGCAGAAGAATCTCCACGAGAGGCTCGTTGCAACTGCACGCAGCCTAAAAAAGCAAAAGCGGAAGCTAAAAATAGCGGAAGATGCACTCCGGATTAGATGGAGCAAAGTAATCAATACCGCAGATAAATACGGCGACAGTCGCCGCACTAAAAGCTATCCGAAAAGAAAGCTACTGCCTGAATTCGACGAAGAGGCCCTAGAGCCCTCACATTCGAAAAATGAGAAAGCCACACGGTCGGATAGACGACCCCATAAAGCGGCAAGCGGCGCCGCACCTAAATCGGCATGCAACCCACTTAAGGATTCACATCATGGCCCAGTCAGGGCCATTTATGGGCCAAGAAAGCAAGCTCTCGTAAGCAACGCTATGAAGCCATCATCAGAATCCGGCACACCCAAATACAGGGGCGCCGCACACCCCCTATGTTTCACCGATGAGGTCCTGGACTATGAGTTTCCAGAGGGATTCAAACCCGTAAACATAGAGGCATATGATGGAACAACAGACCCTGGAGTTTGGATCGAGGATTATATCCTCCACATCCACATGGCTAGAGGAGATGATCTCCACGCCATAAAATATTTACCCCTTAAGCTTAAAGGGCCAGCCCGGCATTGGCTTAAAAGCCTTCCCGAAAACACAATTGGAAGCTGGGAAGAGCTCGAGGATGCTTTCCGAGCAAACTTTCAAGGGACCTATATCCGCCCTCCGGATGCAGACGATCTTAGTCACATAACTCAACAACCCGGAGAATCAGCTCGGCAGTTCTGGAATAGATTCCTCACTAAAAAGAATCAGATAGTCGATTGTCCGGATGCCGAAGCCTTAGCAGCTTTCAGGCATAACGTCCGAGACAAATGGCTCGCCAGACACCTCGGCCAAGAAAAGCCAAGAACAATGGCCGCACTAACAAGCCTCATGATCCGCTTTTGTGCAGGGGAGGACAGCTGGTTGGCAAGGTGCAGCCCCAGCGACCCAAGTACATCCGAAACTAGGGATGGAAACGGAAAACCGCGACGCAACAAGGACTATCGCTGGACTAAGGACAAAAGTCCGAAGAGCACGGCAGTCAATGCCGGATTCAAAGGCTCACGACAAAATCAGGAAAAATCGCCCCCCAGGATAACAGGGACAATCCATCCAACCTAAATAAAATCCTGGACAGGATATGTCAGATACACAGTACTCCATGGAAGCCTGCTAACCATACCCACAGAGACTGTTGGGTTTTCAAACAATCCGGCAGACTCAATGCCGAACACAAGGGGCTCGACACACCAAGCGAAGACGAGGATGAACCCCAAAAGCAGAGCACCAGGAAACAAAAGAACTTCCCACAAGAAGTAAAAATAGTGAACTCACTTCACATAACAAAACGTGCGGCGCCCGTAAAGGTACGCACCACACGGCCCATCCCCAAAGGGTCCTGCCACTGGTTGTCAAAACCGATCATCTTCGATCAGCTAGATTATTCTAGAAATATCAAGAATGTAGGCTGGACTGCCTTGATACTCGATCCAATAATTGGCGGAGACTCCAGTTTTCAAATGTCCTTATGGACGGCGGCAGTGGACTAAACCTGATATACCAGGATACAATCCAGCACATGGGGATAAACCCAACAAGAATCCGCCGCAGCAAAACCTCCTTTCAAGGGGTAATACCTGGTCCGGACACCCATTGTATGGGTTTTCTCCGGCTCGAAGTCATATTCGGCTCTGCCGATAACCTCCGCCGTGAAAAGCTGACCTTCCATATCGTCCCGTTCTCAAGTCGCTATCAAGCACTACTGGGACACGAAGCTTTCGCTTGCTTTAACGCAATACCGCATTATGCATCTCTTACGCTTAAGATGCCCGGTCCACGAGGCATCATCTCTTTGAAGGGGAAGCACTAAAGTGCGCCTCCCCAAGCAGAGGACTGTGCGGCCGCTTTGACAGCCCCACAGCAAAATGGCCTCACCGGCCAAAAAACTTTGAAATAGGTCATTCAAGACCACGAACGCGGATAGACGAGTTCGGTGCAAAATCATCATTGATGCAGGCCTAGAAGCCATATACCCCCGCACTAGGGGCTCCACGCATATACAATAAGAGACAATAAAGCTCAACCTTATATATTTTACTTTATACTTTGCTTATTTTAAACTTTTTCGGCACGACCCATTTTCAACTCAGTTCCTCTCTTTTACAGATGAACGTCGTGCGGCGCCCGTCCAGGATACGGCACAACGGAGACACAGGCGCAGACGTGCAGTAGGGACCCGTCCTAAAGGATTCTTTTTAGATTAAGACCCTGCGTAAACCTTTTTTACTGTCTCTTGTTGCTACACATCCCCTGGTTTTTTCTTTCCGATATAACCAAGGAGGAGGCTGGCGTCTTGGCATGTGGCCACGTCAGAATTTTTGCATGTACCTGGACACTAGGGTTTTTTTTAATAAAGAGTGTTGTTTCGCCCGCACTCATAAAGACCGAGCACCTTAGTGAGTGTTTGGCATCACGAGTTTTGGCATTATATGCATCAGCTCCGAATCATGTCTTTGGTCAAATGTTGGGTTGCCCGGCTCCTGAGTTCAGCTACCTTACGTTCCGCTCTATCGGCTAAGGTAGCACCAGGAGAACTACTGCGATTGTGGCCCGGTTCGGCCAGGCAAGCACCTCAGTAGAGAAAGCTGAAAACTGACTGTCATGATGTAGCATGAGATTGGTCAGCCACTCGATGACCTATCGGAATCTATCGGATTCCTCCACTTTAACGAAGGGCCGCTTCCCGGTCATGCACATACGCGCCCCGAACTCGGACGAGCGCAGTTGCCACCAAGGGGCTACCTAAATAGTCTCACTGTCAAACTCCTATGGCTAAGTGAAAGTGTTAAAGCATTATAGTCCGGTTGCCTGGCCCGCTGCGCTATCACCTCCTTTGTAGGACCAAGGCGTTGGGTTAAGTGTGAAAATGCGTCTTCTGCAAGCACCCCCGCACTATGTGCGTGGGGGCTGAAGCCAACGACTGCCATCTTTCAGATTTTGTATATATATATATATATATATATATATATATATATATCTTAAAACGGCCGCACAGGAGGTGTTCCCAATACTTGGAGGCACAAGTATAAAAAAGGCCACTACAGTTTATCAAAATATTACTTTACAATTACATATGCTATCATAACATAGCATCTTTCGGGCACTGCGTCTCTATTACACGAGCACCTTCAAGAACTTCCTGAAAATAGTGCTCGGAGGGTACTCGGCTTTTGTCCGAATCTCGGGACACAACAACGGTGGTCTCCATCTCTGCCCAGTATGTCTTAACACGGGCAAGACCCATCCTAGTGCCCTCTATGCATGCTGACCTCTTCATTGCATTTATACGCGGCACCGCGTCAAGGAATTGCTGCACCAAGCTGAAATAACTCTTCGGCTCCGATCTCCCCGGCCACAGGTGACCCATGACGTACTTCATGGCGAGTCCAGACAACCTATTCAGTTCGGCCCATTGAGCCAAATGATCATCCACTGCCAGTGGACGCTCTGGATTGTGAAACTGCGACCAGAAAAGCTTTTCCACTTTTGCGATCTTTCTGATCTCGAAAGTGTTCGGTCGCATCAGCAGCACTCGCTGCCAAGTCCAGACAGGTATCCTCCACACTCCACATCCGGTCCAACGGAGCAAACTTCGGAGCACAAAATTTCCTTCACAGCATAAAGGGCTTTCCAGCCGCAATCTGTTCAGCCTGACGCAGCTCCTCCTTCGCAGCTCTCATCGCAGAGTGCGCGTCCTTGGCATTGGCAACGGCCTTCTCTAAGTCCGTCTGTTTCGCCTGGTCTTCTTTTTCAAGAAGTCTGCAACGGTCTGTAGCGCTTTTAACTTTTCGGCCGTCTCGGCCATCTCTTCCTTGCTTCGGCAATGAGCAGCCTGTTCGGCTCTCAGCTCTTCAAGGGCTTTCCTGGTGGCTGCATCACTTTTGCTGGCTTGTTCTTTAGCTCGGGCAAGTTTTGCCCTAAGACTCTCCACGGCGGCCGCACCATCTGCGTCAAGCACACACATCGTAAGACACAGGCATAAAACTGTTCTTACCTGATGCCGCCCGGGGAATTACATACCTTGAGCCTCATCAAGCTGCTTATTGACAAGCGTGATGTCGGCATCTGCCACGTCCAGTTCCGCTTTAGTTCGGCAAAAACGTCAGTTTGGCTCGATTCCGGACACCCTGCCGCCTACATTCAAAGGCGACATCTTAGACCTGGGATTATGATCCTCCGCGTGCCGTCATTTCTTGACGACGCGCAGAGTCTCAGGGGCTACTATCTACACAGGGCGCATCTTATTCATGCGCAATTGACAAAAGTATACATTATCTAATGTACCTCGAAACCCGTCAGTAAACTTCTGACGGCCTCATATAATCCGCTCTCTACGGATGAAATCCTTTCAATCACCATGCCCATCAATGCGCGGTGCTCCTCTGAGATAGAAGCTCGCCCCAGCAGAATCTTTAGCTCCTCCGACGAGCACCAGACGGTGCCGGGCTCGTCCCATGACCTCTTTCGAAGGCCGGACACGGAGAACCTCGGGGGGCCGCATAGCCACCTTCCGTCCCTGCCGGATTTGGAGAAACCCTCTGCGACGACACCTCAGGGTCGCCCGCCTCGCTAGGCGGCACGGCAGGGGGAGGCGTCCCGCTCTCCATCATCTCCGGAAGGAGATCCCCCGAAGACGAGCTCTGCTGAGAAGGGCTGAGGTCCGAGCTACAAGATAAAGGTTTGGTTAATCTTCTCAGATATAAATCAAGGATTTCCCTCATCCCTCAAAAGGAAAATCTTTTCTCCACTTACGGCTCGCTGGAGGGCTGATCCCCTTGAGGGCGTAGTCCGGCCGAGGAACTCCCCGGCGTCGGACCCTCTGACGAGGATTTTCTCCCCCATTTCGAGGCCATGGTTTCCGGGTCGTCAGAGGTGGCTCTCTTCTTCCCCTTAGGAGAGGAATTGTCGGTTCCTCCCTTCGGAGCAGCCTCCTTCGAGGAGGCATAGCTTCCTTGTCCTCCCCCTCCAAAGGCATTATCTCCAGCATCCTGACCAGCACAGGATCCGGCCTAGTTTCAGGAAGGGGAGCCGGACACCTGATCAGCTTTGCCTTCGCTATCCACTCCTGTTTAAAAGGACGGCTCTTTTAGGGGCAAGTTTATGACAATTATATGGATAGAAGGTCCGGGCACAAGGTTGCTTACTTGATTATCCGGGCGATTGCAGCTTAGGCCTGCGTCCTCGGTTAAATCCGGACACATCTCTTGTGATCCAAAGAACAGTCTATACATCTCTGTTGGCATTGCGCCCATAAAGTTCTGGAGAGCTCGCGGTCCCTCTGGATTAAACTCCCAAAGGCGAAGGGGGCGACATTTGCCGGGCAATATTCGGCGAATCAGCATGACCTGCGTCACCTTGACCAAGATGAGGTCTCCTTCCAAGAGATCCTTAATTCGGCCCTGTAACAAGGGCACGTCTTTGGGCAAACCCCAATCTAACCCTCTGTTAACCCATGACGCTAGCCGTGGTGGGGGACCCGAGCGAAAGGCAGGAAGCGCCACCCACTTGGTGCTCCGGGGAGTGGTGATATAAAACCACTCTCGTTGCCACAAGCCTAGCTCCTCTTGAAAAGAGCCCTCGGGCCATGGAGCATCAGCATTTTTGCTTATAACAGCGCCTCCGCACTCTGCGTGCCGTCCCTTGATCATCTTCGGCTCCACTTTGAAAGTCTTGAGCCATAATTCGAAGTGAGGGGTAACACGGAGGAACGCTTCGCATACAACGATAAACGAGGAGATATGGAGGATAGACTCCGGAGCTAAGTCGTGAAATTCCAGCCCGTAATAAAATAGCAGTCCCCTCACAAAGGGATCCATCGGGAAGCCTAACCCCCGAAGGAAGTGAAACACGAACACTACGCTCTCACCGGGCTGGGGACTGGGGATAGCCTGCCTTTGAGCAGGCAACCTGTGCGAAATTTCGGCAGTCAAGAACTTAGCCTCTCTCAACTTTAGCACGTCCTCCTCCGTGACGGAGGAGGGCATCCATCGTCCTTGAAGGTCGGAACCGGACATTGTCAAAGGTCTGAGGCGCCCGGAATCTGGAGCCTAGGGTGTTAGAACTCGAGGCGACGGGCGAACTTGTTTTGGGATTAGAGAAAAGGAGTAAGGCCCTGGTCTCTTTATAAGAGGTTGAATACCAGGAGCCCTCCCCGTAACCGTTTGGGAGTCGCCTTTAATCGAGAAAACATGCTAACAGGCATGGTTGGGTCACCCACGTCCGTATTGATGAGAATCCCGTAAAACGGGGGCACACGATCTCTGCTTTGACAAGACATGCCAAGGAAACCGCCCCGCAAAACACCGTGAGGTGGAAAAGTGAAAACGATTCGAGTAAAGGACTTGGCTGTAGTGTGATGACGCACTACAAAATACGTCAGCAGATTTGATTTGTGTTAATATTATTCTCTCTACTCTTGGTGTTTACAATCTTCTATGAAGGACTTGGAGGAGGAACCCGCCTTGCAATGCCGAAGACAATTTGCGCGCTGGACTCATCATCATTGAAGCCTGGTTCAGGGGCTACTGAGGGAGTCCTGGATTAGGGGGTGTTCGGGTAGCCAGACTATACCTTCAGCCGGACTCCTGGACTATGAAGATACAAGATTGAAGACTTCGTCCCTTGTCCGGATGGGAATTTCCTTGGCGTGGAAGGCAAGCTTGGCGATGCGGATATTCAAGATCTCCTACCATTGTAACCGACTCTATGTAACCCTAACCCTATCCGGTGTCTATATAAACCGGAGGGTTGTAGTCCGTAGGCAATAAACTCCATATACAACAATCATACCATAGGCTAGCTTCTAGGGTTTAGCCTCCTTGATCTCGTGGTAGATCTACTCTTGTACTACCCATATCATCAATATTAATCAAGCAGGACGTAGGGTTTTACCTCCATCAAGAGGGCCCGAACCTGGGTAAAACATCATGTTCCCTGCCTCCTGTTGCCATCCGGCCTAGACGCACAGTTCGGGACCCCTTACCCGAGATCCGCCGGTTTTGACACCGACAGCGTCCATTCCGAGCTCACCCGAGCGCCGGCCGCCGCCATGAGCTCGAGTCCGGCGAGCTTGCTCCACCCCTGCCCTTCCCGCTCGCACAGTTCAACGCGGACGAGTCTCCTCGTTCCGTAGATGGCCTTGTCCGTTGTTTTGGACGCCAGAGGATGAATCCCGAACGCATCTGCCATCTCTGGCCTCGCCGGCGACGAACCGCGGGTCAACTCCGGCGTGTTTGACCCCGGTTGGCTGGGTTTGACTTCCCCCTGACTCACTGACGTGTGGGCCAAGCCCCTGCTTAATTAAGCAATAGATTAATTAGCGTTAATTAACTTAGTTAGATAGGTTAGCCTCTGACATGTCGGCCCAGGCCTTAACTAAACTAGATTAGGTTTAGTTTAATTTTAATTAACCTTGTTAGTTAACTGTGTCACTAACGTGTGGACCCCACACGTCAGGTTTGACCTGGACCGAGCCGTTGACCTGCTGACATCACTGTGAGGTCATGTTGACGCAATAATTCCTTTCTGGAATTTAAAAAATCCTAAATGATTTATTATTTTCAGAAAATTCCCAAAACTTCAAAAAATCATAGAAATTCAACCGTAACTCCAAATGAAATATTTTATATATGAAAAATTATCAAAAAAATCCAATCTATCCATTTATGCTACTTTCATGCATGTTCAACCAACTTATACCTCCTGTATAAGTGAAAACATGATAATGGCATTTTAAATACCCTTGGTTCATATGGACTTCATTTAAATTGTTGCTAGATGCATTAGTACGAATCACAGCATATTGACATGTCATGATCATGCATCATATTGTGCATTGCATTGATTATATTCTTTCTGTGTTTGCCGGTGATTGTTCCCCCCGATAGACGTTGTTCCGACGATGTGATCAATGACACCAATGAAGAACTATATTATCTTCAGAAGTGCCAGGCAAGCAAAACCCCCTTGTTCATTCCGATACAATCCCACTCTCTCGCTTCTGCTCTCTTTTACTGCATTAGGACAACAATGTTTCAATTGTTACATGCTACGGTAGCTGAACCCCTTTCCTCTGCATGACCTGTCATTGCCACAGTAAATAGATGAAACCCACTAGCATGAGTAGGAGTTGTTTGAGCCCTGATGTGCCTACTCATTCATGTTTGTTTGTCATGCCTACTACTGCTTAGAGTTGAGTCAGGTCTGATTCATCGGGGATGAATTGGAATGTGGTGAACATGTCCTACTGTTGAGAGCTAAGTGTGTGAACACGATTTGGTAAAGGTAGCGGTGAGAGGCCATGTAGGAGTACATGGTGGGTTGTCTCATTGCAGCCGTTCTTAGGAACTGAGTTCTGTGTTTGTGATCCATGAACAGTTATTACCACACATTGGGTTCCGGTAACTCGACCCCTCTCGACTTATTAATCTACTCGATCTCTGTCCAGGAGTTGCAACTAGTTTTTGGTGTTTGTAGGTAGTGTTAGTAGTCTACCAAGTGGCACCTGATACAGGTGGGCTTGGGACAGACTAGGCATAGTGGCCCGGTGTACCAAGTGGCACCCGGATGGTGGGCTTGGGAACCCTGTACACATCGTTTGGGGCCGTGAGCGACACCCCGGCCGGATCTCCTTGCGGATGGAACCCGAATAGGCGATAAACCTGGACGAGAGACTTGTGTGGTTAGTCAGGTCGTGGCCGACTCCCTCGCCAGGCTTCCGCTTGAAGGTTGCCGAGATACACGACGTGTACATGGTGGTAAGTGGCAAGAGCATGTGTGAAGAAGTACACCCCTGCAGGGTTATCATTATCTATTCGAATAGCCGGATTCCTCAGATATGGAAACTTGGACCCCTTGCATAGTTCATAGACAAGTGGAAGTGGATACTCTAAAATGCGCAAGATAAGCGTGAGTGCTATGGATGTCGTTCTCGTAGGGAGACGGGAGCGGATCCATAGTGGTGTATTGATATGGTGAATATGCGGATTCGTGTGCGCCACCTCAAAGAGTTATTTGCAGTCGTAGTTCAGGATAGCCACCGAGTCAAAGCTGGCTTGCTGCAGTCAAACTCCACCACCCCCTTTATTGATACCGATGCATATGTAGTTAATTCTAATGTAAGTCTTGCTAGGTACATTTGTACTCACGTTGGCCTACTTTATATTTTGCAGAGAAAGTTCAGTCTCACTAGTAGTATCGCGTGGACTTCGAAGTTTAGCTTGTTACCTCAGCTATGATCTTGTACCCTTGGGAGGGTCTTGTAGATAGTCAGGCTTCTCAGCCTTCTTCATTTGTAGTTGTCTGTACTCAGACAAGTTAAGCTTCCGCATGTGCTTGTTGCTTGTATGCTCTCTATGTTGGGTCATGAGACCCATGTTTGTAATATCTCGCTCCTCGGAGCCTAATGAATAAATACTCTGAGCCGTAGAGTCTTGTTGTGATGCCATGCTGTATTGCACATATTGAGCATATTGTGTGTATGATTGAAATGCTTGGTATGTGTGGGATCCGACAATCTAGTTGTTTATCCTTGGTAGCCTCTCTTATGGGGAAATATAGTCTTGTGCTTCCATGAGCCATAGTAGTCCGCTACAGCCCGGTTCACTGGAGTCCTGCTAGCCCAGCACTACTGCTCCGGAACACTTGACTGGCCGGCATGTGGTTCACTTCGTTCCTGTGTCTGTCCCTTCGGGGAAATGTCACGCGGTGACATCCGGAGTCCTGCCTAGCCTGCTACAGCTCGGTTCACCGGAGTCCTGTTAGCCCAGCACTACAGCCCGGATTCGCGCGCTGCTGACCGACATGCTCGATGTTGATTCATGTATGCCTGTCCCCGTAAGTTAGTGCCACTTTGGGTTCACGACTAGTCATGTCAGCCCGGGTTCTCTGTCATATGGATGCTAGCGACATTATCATATACGTGAGCCAAAAGGCGCAAACGGTCCTGGGCCATGGTAAGGCGACACCCGTGGGAATACCGTGCGTGAGGCCGCAAAGTGATATGAGGTGTTACTGGCTAGATCAATGTGACTTGGAATCGGGGTCCTGACAATAAAATACCAGCAAACGAAAAAGAATTAAATGGAAAACACAAAATTAAATGAAAAAGAAATCATAAACCCCAACCCCCCAACCTTTTAATACCGGTTGGTGTCACCAACCGGTACTAAAGGGCTCCCTACCCCCGGAGCTGGCTCGTGCCACGTGGTTGCCCTTTAGCACTAGTTCGTGCTGAACCGGTACTAAAGGGGGGGGGGGGGCTTTAGTGCCCACACTTCAGTGCCGGTTACCGAACCGGCACTAAAGGGCCTTATGAACCGGTGCTATTGCCCGGTTCTGCACTAGTGTGTCCTAAAGATATCGAAGGTATTCGTAGTTTCATAGGTCATGCTGGTTTCTATAGGAGATTTATCAAAGACTTCTCTAAAATCTCTAGGCCTCTTACGAATCTTTTGCAAAAGGATATTCCT
The DNA here is from genome assembly GCF_002162155.2 of Triticum dicoccoides. Lineage (NCBI taxonomy): Eukaryota > Viridiplantae > Streptophyta > Magnoliopsida > Poales > Poaceae > Triticum > Triticum dicoccoides. The sequence continues at coordinate 449,418,974 of NC_041384.1, forward strand.
TTTGTTTTTTATGATGATTATTTAGAAGACTTTGAAACACTCAAGAAAGCCTTAATTTCAACACCTATTGTTCAACCACCTGATTGGAACTTGCCTTTTGAAATTATGTGTGATGCTAGTGATTATGCTATTGGTGCTGTTCTAGGACAAAGAGTTGATAAGAAACTGAATGTTATTCATTATGCTAGTAAAAATCTAGACAATGCTCAACGTAACTATGCTACTACTGAAAAAGAATTCTTAGCAGTGGTGTTTGCCTGTGATAAATTTAGATCTTATATTGTTGATTCAAAAGTAATTGTTCACACCGATCATGCTTCTATTAAATATATTATGGAAAAGAAAGATGCTAAACCTAGACTTATTCGATGGGTTCTCTTGCTACAAGAATTCAATTTACATATCACTGATAGAAAAGGAGCTGAGAACCCCGTAGCTAATAACTTGTCTAGGCTTGAAAATGTGCTTGATGACCCACTACCTATTGATGATAGTTTTCTTGATAAGTAGTTATCTGCAATAAATGTTGCTCATGACACTCCTTGGTATGCTGACTATGCTAATTACATTGTTGCTAAATATTTACCACCTAGATTTACATACCAACAAAAGAAAAAATATTTTATGATTTAAGACATTACTTTTGGGACGACCCACATATTTATAAATAAGGAGTAGATGGTATTATTAGACGTTGTGATACCTGAGCATGAACAGGGACAAATCCTATAGAAATGTCACTCTGAATCTTATGAAGGGCATCATGTTGGAGATAGAACTGCTCACAAGGTATTGCAATCTGGATTTTATTGGCCTACTCTCTTCAAGGATGCCCGGGAGTTCGTCTTATCTTGTGATGAATGCTAAATAATAGGCAATATCGGTAAGTATCAAGAAATGCCTATGAATTATTCACTTGCTGTTGAACCATTTGATGTTTGGGATTTGATTACATGGGACCTTTTTCCTTCCTCTAATGGGTATACACATATTCTGGTTGCTGTTGATTATGTTACTAAGTGGGTAGAAGCTATTCCAACCAGTAGCGCTGATCACAACACCTCTATTAAAATGCTTAAGGAAGTTATTTTACCAAGGTTTGGAGTCCCTAGATACTTAATGACTGATGGTGGTTCACACTTTATTCATGGTGCTTTCTGTAAAATGCTTGCCAAGTATGATGTTAAGCATAGAATTGCATCACCTTATCATCCTCAGTCTAGTGGTCAAGTTGAACTTAGCAATAGAGAAATAAAGTTAATTTTGCAAAAGACTGTCAATAGGTCCAGGAAGAATTGGTCTAAGAAATTAGATGATGCACTTTGGGCTTATAGAACAACATACAAAAATCCTATGGGTATGTCTCCTTATAAAATGGTTTATTGAAAAGCTTGTCATTTGCCTCTAGAGTTAGAACATAAAGCATATTGGGCAATCAAAGAGCTCAACTATGATTTCAAACTTTCTGGTGAAAAGAGGTTATTTGATATTAGCTCTTTAGATGAATGGAGAACCCAAGCTTATGAAGATGCTAAGTTGTTTAAAGAAAAGGTTAAAAGATGGCATGATAAAAGAATCCAAAAGTGTGAGTTTAAAGTAGGAGAATATGTTCTTTTTTACTACTCTCATTTCAGATTCTTTGCAGGAAAACTCCTCTCAAAATGGGAAGGGCCCTATATATGTTATCGAGGAGGTTTATCGGTCTGGAGCTATCAAAATAAATAATGCTAAAGGTACTAACCCGAAGGTTGTTAATGGGCAACGAATAAAACATTATATCTCAGGTACACCCATTAATGTTGAAAGTAATATTATCCAAACTTTGACACCAGGAGAACACATAAAAGAGTCCTTCCGGAACACTCCAGAATCATGAAAATAAGGAGGTACATGATACGGTAAGTAAAGAGACTCCGAAAAATCCGCAAAAATGTTTTTTTGTCAGTTTTGGAATATTTAGAAAATTAGGAAAATAAGAAACTTCCAGGAAGCGTACCCTGGTGGGCACAAGACACCAGGGCACGCCTGGCAGGCACGCCCAGGTGGGTTGTGCCCACCCGGGGTACCTTCCGGACTCCGTTTTTCTACAGTTTGCTTGTTTTCCAAGATAAAAAAATCTTTGTATACCCTCTAAGCCTATTGACCACCGTATCATTGAGAAATCTTCTATTCTCTTTCCTTGCTGTTTTTTGTTAGATCCCATCTACCATGGCTGCTTCAAGCTCCTCCAACGACAAGTTCTTCAAGAACGTCATCAACCCATATCTGTGGGAGGTGGTGCAGCACCCCAAGCCATCCAGATGCATGAGGGGGTGCTTCACATCCCCGATGTGAAAGGTCCCAAGGGAACGGGAACCGTGGAGACCAGGCTTGAAGCTATAGAACAAGAGGTCTTCCGGTGCAAGGGGATGCTGGAGCATCAACTCAATGCCAATCATCTTATGATCAAGAACCTCTCCCGTGATCTCAGGGTGGATGGCAAGCCCATGATGGACATCGTCTTCATCCTCAACGAGCAAATCAACTTCCTCCAAAGCCAGATCTATGATCTCCAAAACCAAGTCTTTGAATATGAGGCGAGGTTTAAAGGTATGATTTTGGCTGCTAGCTGCAGGACCCGTGAGACTCAATCCTCCTCTTATGATGGTGGACCACTTCCATGAAAATACGAGGACATGATCGCTTCATCACCACCACCTTCTTATTCATCAACAAAAGAGAATTGAGTATCGGGTATGGGCACTCCCCTTGGCTTCCGCCAAGCTTGGGGGATGTGCCCCGGTATCGTATCATCCCCACTATCTTTTGCCTTTACTTATTTTAGTTTGATCTTTTGCTTTAGATGAATAAAAGTTTAGTTTGATCCTTTCTTTTCGAGAGTTTGCTTAGTGATCTATCCTTGTAATCATGTGCGAGATATATAATAAAGTTTAGTTTAAGTTTTTTTGCTTTCTTTACTTTCATGTTGCAATTAAAAGAAAGGAAAAAATAAAAGAAAGGAACTAAATGAAAAAGATCTTATGCTAATCTTATGGTAGGTGATGACACCACATAAGGAAAAGTATAAGTAGAAAAATTTGTTAGAGATTGACAAACATATCATTAGTCAATGATGCAACTCATGAAAGAATTAATAAGGGAAGAGAAGATTCACATATAAATATACTATCCTAGAAATTTTCGTGATTGTGAGCCCTCATCAAAATATTATATGCCAAAATTGTTGACGTTGGACAAGGAAGACAACCTAATGGTTTATGTTTGTTTATATTCACATAGAAGTCATAGTGTCATGGATCCTTTAACATGTGGTGCTTTCCCCCTGTCTTTTCTAACAAAAAATTCCGTACTAAGTAGAGATACTACTTGTGCATTCAAAAACCCTTGAACCCAAATCTTATTTTCAAGAGTCCACCATACCTACCTTGGGATTGAGCAACATCCCTCAAGCAAGTTGTCATCGGTGCAAAAAGGCAATAAAAATTGCTTCTAGAAGTGTGAGATCATCTAGTGTAAGAGAAAATTGAGCGTTGTATGAACTTGTGATGGTGAAGAATAAAAGAGACAGACTGCATAATAAAGATTGCTATTTCAAGGGGCAATACAACGTGACGTTCTTTTGCACTAAGGGGCTGAGCATACAAACGAATAAGCGCATGGCAACCTCTGCTTCCCTCTGCGAAGGGCCTATCTTTTACTTTTATGTATTTACTTTTATGCAAAGAGTCAAAAGTTTTCTCTCTATTCCTTTTTTATTTTTCTCCTTTGGCAAGCATCATGTGGTGAGGAAAGATCTAGGCACATATGTCTAATTGAATATAGATAGCATGAGTTATTATTGTTGACATCACCCTTAAGGTGAATACGTTGGGAGGCGAAACTACAAGCCCTATCTTTCTATGTGTCCAGTTGAAATGTTTTGCTCATGTGTACGCGGTGAGTGTTAGCAATCATGGAAGACTATATGATGGTTCAGTATGTGGACTTGCCTAAAGGCTCTGAGACGTGACCCTTCCTGAAAAGATGATGAATTGTAGTTCCAAAGTTGACTGAGAACATAGTTTGTTAGTTTCTAATAGAGTTTTCTCTTTATACTTCAATAGTGTGATGATTTGTCACATGTTCATGAGAAGTCTATGATAAAAGTTCTATGATAAGATTCTTATGTTTAAGTTTTTTGTTGTTATAATAATCAACATGATGCTTCTATGTCCGTATTTTGTTTTAATCAACACCTCTCTCTCTCTAAGCATGTGGACATGTTTTTCGATTTCGGTTTTCGCTTGAGGACAAGCAAGGTCTAAGCTTGGGGCAGTTGATACGTCCATTTTGCATCATGTTTTCCTACTGTTATTTGTGATGTTTTTATCCATAATAATGGCTTTTGGAGTAATTCTAATGCCTTTTCTCTCATAATATGCAAGGTATACACAAAGAGGGAGAATTCCGACAGTTAGAAATATGGACCTGGAAAAGCTATGTCAGGCTACCTATTCTATACAACTCCAAACAAGCTGAAACTTCACGGAGAATTTTTATGAAATATATGAAGAATATTGGAGCAAATAAGTACCAGAGGGGGGCCACCAGGTGGGCACAACCCACCTGGGCGCGCCAGGGAGCCTAGGCGCGCCCTAGTGGGTTGTGCTCACCTAGGCCCACCTTCGGTGCCCATCTTCTAGTATATAAGTTATTTTGACCTAGAAAAAATTAAGGAGAGGACTTTCGGGACGGAGCGCCGCCGTTTCGAGGCGGAACTTAGGCAGGAGCACTTTTGCCCTCCGGTGGAGCGATTCCGCCGGGGGAACTTCCCTCCCGGAGGGGGAAATCATCGTCCTCATCATCACCAACAACTCTCCCATCTTGGGGAGGGCAATCTCCATCAACATATTCAACAACACCATCTCATCTCAAACCCTAGTTCATCTCTTGTGTTCAATCTTGTTACCGGAACTATAGATTGGTGCTTGTGGGTGACTAGTAGTGTTGATTACATGTTGTAGTTGATTAATATATGGTTTATTTGGTGGAAGATTATATGTTTAGATCCAATATGCTATTTAATACCCCTCTAATCTTGAGCATGATTATCATTTGTGAGAAGTTACTTTTGTTCTTGAGGTCATGGGAGAAATCATGCTGCAAGAAATCATGTGAACTTGATATGTGTTCGATATTTTGATAGTATGTATGTTGTGATTCCCTTAGTGGTGTCACGTGAACGTTGACTACATGAAACTTAACCATATGTGGGCTCGAGGGAATGCATTGTGGAGTAGAAATTAGATGATGGGTTGCGAGAGTGATAGAAGCTTAAACCCCAGTTTATGCGCTATTTCGTAAGGGACCGATTGGATCCAAAAGTATAATGCTATGGTTAGAATATATTCTTAATACTTTTATCGTAGTTGCGGATGCTTGCGGGAGGGTTAATCATAAGTATTTTGTTCAAGTAAGAACAACACCTAAGCACCGGTCCACACACATATCAAATTATCAAAGTATCGAACACGAATCAAACCAACATGGTGAAGGTGAAAATCCCACGTACCCTCAAGAATGCTTTGCTTATCATAAGAGACCATTTCGGCATGTCCTTTGCCTCAAAAGGTTTGGCCCACCTTGTTGCACCTTTGCTACTATTATTGTTACTTGCTCATTACAAATTATCTTGCTATCAAACTACTGTGTTACTTACAATTTCAGCACTTGCAGACATTACCTTGCTGAAAACCACTTGTCATTTCCTTCTGCTCCTCATTGGGTTCGACACTCTTACTTATCGAAAAGAGCTACAGTTGATCCCCTATACTTGTGGGTCATCAGCCCGCGTGCTCATCGTCGATGCATGTATCACTTTGACCTACATATCGGGAGAGGTTAATTGATTTCACCAGCAAGGAGGATTAGTTTTGGGTTGTATTAGGGTAGGAGCATATAGTATGCATCGAAGATGGGGAAGGGGACCGGCATATGGAGTACGCTTCATGAACCTCGCTCTGTGTGGGGACTTTATGGTTTTTTTAGGCATGTGCCACATCAAAGTTGTGCATTTTGGGTATTCAACATATGTTTGGCCCACATGCAAAGCGATGGTGCTTGTCAGCTCACACCCACTCACGCGGTTATTAGCGATATCGACGCTTTCCATCTGTGGGCCCGCTTGGTTCATCACTACTTTGCGTGACAACGAGAGAGATTAATTTGACTTAGGAGGGGATTATTGTTTTTGTTTGCATTATAGTATATAGGTCATGCTCTAGGATGACATGATACAGTTTGAGCACACATGCATGTGTACGCATGAATCCCTCCCATTAAGTCGAAGTGTCCAGTACCACGACACGTCATGGATCGATCTCGCTCTGTGTGGGGACTGTACGATTTTTGACACGCGTGCCACATAAATGTTGTGATTTGTATTCAAACATGCATGCACGCATCAGCTCCATACATACATATGCATGTAGTGGTTGTCTTCGAACGACACACTCCCTCGTGTGGTTATTAGCGACAAGTCTATATATGCATGGGCCCGCGTGGACATCCATGATCACTTTGACCAACAACAAGATAGGTTACCATGGCAGATTCTTCCTTAATTTATTTCGTGTTATTGTAGTAGGTCATGGTTAGATTCAGACCTAATTCAGTTTGAGAGCATACTAATCCCCGTCATCGTCTTGAAGTATGGTGTGACATGCATATGCATCGTCAACTAACTCTCACTTCGTGTGGGGATTTCTGATTCCAAAGCATGGTGCCACATCAAAGTTATTCTATTGTGTATTCAAACATCAACACCACCATACATATGTTTGGGCCACACGCATGCAGTGGTTGTCTTCGAGGACTAGCTACTTGCGTTATTATTGGAGAGCTAGCCCATCTCTGGGGTCGCATGGACGGCCACCACTTTGACCAACAACAGGAGAGAGGTTGTACGACCAAGGTGGATTATTCTTGGTCCATTTTACAATACATTTTGGAGAGATGCCCTCCTGTCTGAAAGTGTGTGTGTTTATGATTGTGGGGACGGTCGGGCATGCATTCATAGCTTAGGATTCCCCTCCTGTCGACATGAGGGGGCAAGCAATACGGCGCACTTTGTGAGATAGGTGCCACATTGAAGTTGCATCTAGTATTTGAACAACAAACCACCCTTTTCATACATATATTTGGTCCACATGCAAGTGTGTTTGTATTTTGACACTTCACCGCATCATTTCTGCCAAATTTATGAGCATTAGACAAGTCGGGTGACGCAACAGACACGGTTCACTCACACTAACCGTACATTGGGCTATGCCGGTGCCCCTGTCACGCACATCAACACAGTACATTGGGTTCCACGAGGCTTCCCCTCTCAAAAATATCTACCCACCTGCAGGTTTTTTCTGTTTGATAACACACGATTATTATGTTTGGACCATGTGTGATGTTTGTTGTTCCCGCTCCCGCCTGCATCCCTCAAAAATATCTTCCTAACTCGAGGGTTTCTCTGTTTCATAACACATGGTTGTTAGTTTCAGACTTGTGCGATGCACCATCATCCAAATTTTCAATAGCCTTGCCATTTTACTTCCGCGTAGTAAAAAATTTAGTAGCCGCATCATTTCCTCAAACACCCCCTCCACACCTCCCCCAAAACTCCTCGGGTGCACACGCACTTACACACGCACACACACACACACCACCACCACAACCCCTCCCTTGATCGAAACCCTAGCAAGGTCGCCGCCGCCGCCATTGTCAACTTCTGCCGGTTTGCCCGTGCAGCTTACCCACCGATCTCCATACCCAGGCCGCCCTGAGTTTCTTTGATGACGCATGCCAAATGCCCCCTTTCCCACATATCCCCATCCCCATACCCCACTACAGAGCGTCGCAGCCTAAGACCGGCTACGCTTCTTGTGGAGCTTGAGAAGCGACTAGCCCAAAAGAGGTGTATCGCGGCCTCTTCGCCCGATGTTGCCGAGGTGGCCGCCGAGGAAGCTGACGACCATTACTGGCTGTAGGCACTCAATCAGCAGGATAGAGTATGCGGGTATGTCGCGGACGCTGGCTACAACATCGAGGTCGTTGACAGCGATGGCCTGGCGCGGGCCATGTCACAGGTTAAGTAGCCCAATACCAACCCCTCAGGTTAAACCACCATCGATCTCATCCATGGCCCCGCCGCTGATCTCCTCTGGCTCCCTGTCAAGAATTTGCCATCCTACATCGCCATCGAGCCTCTTTTGTAATTTTTGAAGGACACATTCTGCCACGCTGGCTTGGGATCCACAACTTCCAAGTCAGACCTCATCAGTGGCGACCACGAGGAGGGCACCGTTGATACGTCTCCAACGTATCTATAATTTTTGATTGTCCCATGTTGTTATATTATCATTATTGGATGTTCTTGTTAGTGTACAAAAGTAGGGGCCTTTCTGTACCCCTTTACTTGTGCACGGGCAGTTGTAGCCACACCTGCAGCCGGGCTTGGCGGGGCGGAGGAAGCAAAGGTACAAGGCTGGCAAGGCAGAGCTCAAACCAGAAGCATGAAGAGCGAAGGGACAAGGTGAGCTTTCCCCGGCAAGACCCTTGCCGCAGACGACTTGCCCAACACCAGCAAGACCGCCACCCTTGAGCCTGGGAGCCATGACGCCATCGACAATGTCAAGACCAAGGCTCGGGAGCGCCTGCATGGTGACATGCAGATCTTTGTGAAACCAAAAGCCTGCAAGCCCAGATGATAACCAGAAGACGAAGACCCCGGCAAGATCCTTGCTGGGGACAGATGAAGACCCCCGGCAAGATTCTTTCCGGGGACACCCACGAGATCCGGGCATGGCCCTTGCCGGGGGCGTCTGCGGGGCCGAGGCCAGGCCCGCACTTGCCAGAGTTTTGCTGCCCCACGCCCATTCTGATGAGGTGGCTAGCCCGCCAACTAGGCGAGCGTCTACGTGGCAGCATGCAACTTCTAGGCCAACTAGACAAGCACTTGCGTGGTGGCATGTAGATCTTCGTGAAGACCCAGCCACCGCACCAGCTCAGCAGCCAGCCAGCCAGTGTGGCGCTGCAGGCCTTGTCAGCTTGGACACGCGTCAGAGCAAGGCGAGGCGCGACAGACGGGACGGGCTTCTTTGCCGTCCCAATAAAGCAAGAGGGCACGTCGGCAGTGCATTAAATGCGTTTGTCCTACGGTGACAGGCGATAGACTTGTACACTATACATACTTTCCACCACCTGTGTGCCACCGTGGCAACCCCTTTGACATATAAAAGGAGGCCTGAGGCGTACTGAGAAAGGATTTGGACTTTTTGGACTAGGCATGCACCGCAGCTAGTTCAAGAGCTCAAGAACACTAAATACACACAAAAAGCAAGACTAGGGTTTTACGCATTGTTTGCGGCCC